>NC_141874.1:45728786-46031817 GCF_056163025.1 Triticum urartu | reverse complement strand
GCGATGACTTGGCGCGGCGGAGGCCAGGGCTGCGGGCGCTGCGGATGGCCCTTCGGGTGGCGGCGGCGGCCGGTTGGCTGCGGTGGCATGCTTGCTGCCTTCAGATCGTCGACGGCGACATGGAGGGCCTGGTGGTCTCGTCGGCGGCACCTCCGATCAGATTTGTTCTGACCGGTGCAGCCGGCGGTGGTGATCATCTCTTCCGTCAGAGGTGGTCGGCCTGAGGCTGGGTGTTCGGATCCCGGGATCCGTCATCTGGCACCAGCTGCGAGTCGGGGAGACGTAGTTGCCGGTGAAAACCGAGCCGATGGCGGGCGATGGCGGCGTTCCACGTTGTTACCTTGATGAAGGCATCGTCATGTGACTACCGTCGATCCACTCGTATTGCTTCGGGGGAAACCCTAGGCTCTGGTGTTCCAGACCGGACGATCGCGGCACTGCGGTGTCGTTTCTCTTTTGGGAGCATCGTTTTGTGAAGCAGCGCTGGAAGTCAGAGGCAGGAGGTGGGGCGGCTTTGTCTTGCACGGAGTTTCGGTGGAGATGTCAAGTCATGCCTGACCGACAGGTGCTACGCTTGGTCATGTCTGGTCGGCAGGTGCTACGCACGACAGATCTTCCAAGGGCTTCAAGCTATGTCGGCTGGTGGTACTTGGCAGCATGGCGCTGAGGTGTATCAGTGGCGACCACGACGTGTTCAGCTGTTTTCGCGCAGGGAGGAGGTGCCGTTGGGCGCCGTGATGGCGTCGACGATAGCTAGACCCAGCAAGGTTGATGCATCAGTACAGTTCTGAAGATGGAGCGGTGGCAGTTGGCGGCGGCGGCCACTGAGAGCACGCCGGACCAGTATGTGCCCCAGACCCGGCAAGTGGCTAGGTTGGGGTCTCAGGTCTTAGATGTTAGGCTTGGCTGCGATGTCTGTTTGGTATTAGGCCCAGGCTATCTGCGCCCCTTCATCAACTGGATAGGTATAGCGACAGTTTGTTGCTTAGACGGTGGCTTTAGTCTTACTGTTGTATGACTTTATAAAGTCTTGTGAGAATAATTAATAAAGTGGCCGTATGCATCGTCCAGATGCAGAGGCCGGAGATCATCCTCCTTTTCTAAAAAAAAATGTTTCCGCTCTCTTAATACGAACGGGCCGATGCCTGGTTGAAAAAGAAAAAAGAAAAACAGAAACGGGAAACACGTCGGCAGGATGAATTTGTTGTGTTGCCTTCAGTTCGGGGCTGGAATCCAGCATCCGTGGAAACCGTAGGGTAGCCCATATGGGAACCTGACGCGCGCAATCTCTTTGAACGTGGCCGCGTGGAGCACCACCATGAAACCTCCACCATCCTCGGCGCTGACGATAGACATGACCACTCCGTCGTCTTCGTCGGTTGCCCCGGGCCTTGCCACGAAGAAGGGCTCTGATGGCACGGCGCCCTCCTCGTGCCAGCTCATGGCCTTGCGCAGCACCAGGTCGATCTTGGTGAGCGTGTTGGGGAAGTTGCAAGGCCGGCGTGCGCCGCAGGCGTAAGCATAGCGATACTTCTTCCCGAGGCGTGCCCTGTTGATGTTGCACATGTCTATCCCTCGGCCGTGCTCCTCAGGGTCCAGCGTCGTCTGGAGCTCGCCGGACGGGCTGCCGTCCAGTGGTATCCTGAACCGGCCGACTCTGGCGTCAGGCAGCGTGTCCGTGCCCCTGAACGACCTCAGTCCCTGGAGGACAAGCGTCTCGATGATTGCAGGGTCACCGTAGTGCTCGCAGCAATCCACGATGACTTTAGCAGCCTGGCCTTCCTCGCTTACCTCCTCGTACGCATTAATGAAGTGGATTGCCATGAAAGGTGGCACCTCAACGCTCGCCACCTGCATGCACGGACAAGAACAAACGCAGCGGCCGACCGGGCTATGAAAATCAACAAACATAAGTAGAGCAACGGTATGTATGTACTGTATATGAACATCGGTCCTACACGTACCCGGCCGGCCCGGCCACCTACCGCCGGGTATATGTGGGTTTACTTACAGTCTTGCCGGTGGACCTGCACATGACGTGCATGTAGCTCCCGGACGCAGGAAGCCAGTCGAAGGCGTAGAACCGGGCGAGTTCGGACTTGAGCAGGCTGGTCGACGAGTACCGGAGCTGCATCTCGGGCACCACGACATACTTCTCCGTCACGGCAAAGGAGTGCATCCATCCCGGCGTCGGCCCACCCCGGCAGTCCACCCTCCCTACGACCTTCCTCTCGTTGCTCCCAGCCTCCATCCTCACCAAAAGGTGGCCTGGCCGGACAAGGTCAGGGAGCAGCGTCAAGAACTCGGACTCGGTCACAATCGGGGGTGCGCCGACTGTATCATGGCATTGGCGCCGACTTTTCCCGTGAACTCGAACTTGCCGACCGTGTCGAGCGTGTGCGGGTCTATCAGGAGGTGGTCTCGGTGAGGCACATGACCCGGCCGTCGCCGAGCGGCAGCACGGCGCTGTTGGGGTTGTCGGTGAGGGCCGCGCCGCTGAGGAGCCCCACGGCGTCGCGCACGCGGTCGAGCAGGGTCCCGGGCTCGGGGCACTGGGAAAACTCACGCAGCACTGGCCGGCCATGCTTCTTGGCGGCCATGTACGCGTCCGACTCTATCTGCCGGTGCGCGCCAGTGGCATGGCCATGCGAGAAGGAGACGCGGACGAGTGTCGAGTAGCCGTCGAACAGGTGGTGGAACGCGACGTCGCCGGCGTCCCACACCCCTGGGCCGTTCCTCAGGTACGTGCCGTTCTAGCCCACACAGCAGACATACATACAGTACATTTTTGAGCAACTAATGGATGGTTCGGGAATATATGCATATAGGTAATTAACCTAGGAGTATATATACGTACCAGCCAGAGTGGGAGATCTCCCTCGACGGCCAACTCGCCTTCCCAGCGCTCTTGCCGGACGCTTGTCCAAGCAGACAGCTTTGTGCCGCCGCCGTCGACCCCAGCAGCTTCTTCCTCCTCGACTGGCGTCGACGTGGTGGTCGCTGCCTTCACGGAACGGGCGGGGCTGCCTACCATCTTTGAGCGGCGGAGGTTGATCGGTGTGGAGCGAGGCAACGATAAGGCCAGGGGTTTGGGAGCAGTGCAGAGCGCGGGGAGAGCAGCCGCCGCCATGGTAGCTACTGTAGCTAGCTTCTGATTTTGATGCTGTGTCGGATTGATTATTGCACGATCGATAGATATATAGTAGGAGTAGCAGACATGTGTGGGCCTCAACTTTAGGATAATCACACTCTTGCCCAACGCAGCGGATGCAACAAAGATAAGTACAACGACACTACATGCCGACAAGCTTACTAGTATATGTTGATTTTAAATTTTTGAAAGTTCATCACAAATCGGATTACATGACTGGCTCAAAGTAGGGATGCAGGACGGGCGGGTTTGCAGGCAATATCATAGGAGTAGTATATATTTAGAATTAATCTTACAGCCGGAATGAACTAATTTGCTTGTTTTAGGGCATACACTTGCATCCCTAGCTCAAAGGTACGTAGGTACTAGACCATGGCAAAACGGCAGATACATTAAGGATGGCGTACTAATCCATCCTTCATAACATGATCCATGAGATGCATAGGAAGAAGCTATTTCCGAAGTTGATTTTAAAATGGCTTATGCTTTACTCCTTGAAAAAGTTGATTTTAAAAAGCCAAACAAAGTCAAGTGGCTTTTTCGCTAACGAACAAGGCTTCTCCTTCACGTGGTCTAGTTGGCTGGAAAGTTGTGCTGAGTGAGGGAGTGTAGGATTGTAGGTGTCCTAGTGCATCGCCCTCAAAACAAAAAGGTGTCCTAGTGCATGAGGGAATCTTCAACGGCGACCCTCAACCCCATAGCATCCGTCTGGACGTAGCTGTCCGGACCCCAGAATTCATCCAACACCGAGTTTCATCCGTCCGCAGAACAATCGGACCATAATTTTTCCACAAACCGAAACCAAAGTTGGGGGCTTTATCTGAATCCGGACACGAGACATGTCGGAAGACGACACCCCTGTCCCACCAAGAAGGAAGGCGGAGCCCATGCTTTTGTACCTACCCGCACTGTCTTCTCACCAAAATCCCCACTCTCTTCTTCCATCCCTCCACTCTCCACCCAATTCCTGCCCTTTTCTCCCACTCTCTTCTTCCCTCCCACCGTAGACGCATGGAACCGGAGGAGAACCTATTGGAGATGGAGGTGGTGAAGGATCCGAGCATCACACTCGCCCGGAAGATGAACTCGCGCGACACGGCAAAAACGCCACGTCAGAGCGAAGGTCGCAAAGAGGAAACACTCAAGAAGCAGAAAGCTGGCGGAGGGCATGATGGTGGCGGACGTGGTGGAGGTCGCGGCCTGGGCCGCGGTGCCCCTATGGTGCAGCCCACCATACAGATGCCGCCATGGCCGGAGTATCACAAGGCTCCATACTTCAACACCACCAAACAACTCGAGAGCAGATGGGTGCCTGCATGCTGTTCAGTGCTATACCTAAAGTGGGGGAGAAGGTGTACGAAGACGGGGAGAGGGAGATGTTCGACATCATCCATGATGGAGGCGGAGGAGGAGGTGACTATGAGGACGGGCAGGTGGAAGACTCGGATCCCACCCAGTTCGGCAACTATACCCACACGCAGCAGGGCTACACCCAGCCGGGCACGCAGCAGTGAAGGAAATATACCCTAGAGGCAATAATAAAGTTGTTATTTATATTTCCTTATATCATGATAAATGTGTATTATTCATGCTAGAATTGTATTAACCAGAAACTTAGTACATGTGTGAATACATAGACAAACCGAGTGTCACTAGTTTGCCTCTACTTGACTACTCGTTGAATCAATGATGGTTATGTTTCCTAACCATAGACATGAGTTGTCATTTGATTAAGGGGATCACGTCATTAGAGAATGATGCGATTGACTTGACCCATCCGTTAGCTTAGCACGATGATCGTTTGGTTTGTTGCTATTGCTTTCTCCATAACAATACATGTTTCTATGACTATGAGATCATGCAACTCCCGAATACCGAGGAACACTTTGTGTGCTACCAAACGTCACAACGTAACTGGGTGATTATAAAGGTGCTCTACAGGTGTCTCTGATGGTGTTTGTTGAGTTGGCATGGATCAAGATTAGGATTTGTCACTCCGATTGTCGGAGAGGTATCTCTGGGCCCTCTCGGTAATGTACATCACTATAAGCCTTACAAGCAATGTAGCTAATGAGTTAGTTATGGGATGTAGCATTACGAAACGAGTAAAGAGACTTGCCGGTAACGAGATTGAACTAGGTATTGAGATACCAACGATCGAATCTCGGGCAAGTAACATACCGATGACAAAGGGAACAACGTATACCGTTATGCGGTTTGACCGATAAAGATCTTCGTAGAATATGTAGGAGCCAATATAAGCATCCAGGTTCCGCTATTGGTTATTGACCAGAGACGAGTCTCGGTCATGTCTACATAGTTCTCGAACCCGTAGGGTCCGCACGCTTAAAGTTCGGTGATGATCGGTAATATGAGTTTATGTGTTTTGATGTACCGAAGGTAGTTCGGAGTCCCGGATATGATCAGGGACACGACGAGGAGTCTCGAAATGGTCGAGACATAAAGATCGATATATTGGAAGCCTATATTTGGACATCGGAATAGTCTCGGGTGAAATCGGGATTTTACCAGAGTACCGGGAGGTTACCGGAACCCCCTGGTAAATGTATGGGCCTTATTGGGCCATGGTGGAGAGAGAGAGAGGAGATCATGGCAGGCCGCGCGCCCCCTCTCCCTCTAGTCCGAATTGGACTAGGAGGGGGGGGGAGCCCCCTTTCCTTCCTCCCTCTCTCCCCCTTCCTTCTCTCCTAGTCCAACTAGGAAAGGGGGGAATCCTACTCCCGGTGGGAGTAGGACTCCTCCTAGCGTGCCCTGCTAGGGTCGGCTGGCCTCTCCCCTTGCTCCTTTATATACGGGGGCAGGGGCACCCCAAGAAACACAAGTTGATCAGTTGATCTTTTAGCCGTGTGCGGTGCCCCCCTCCACCATAGTCCACCTCGGTCATATTGTAGTGGTGCTTAGGCGAAGCCCTGCGTCGGTAGCATCATCATCACCGTCAACACGCCGTCGTGTTGACGGAACTCTCCCTCGAAGCTCTGTTGGATCGGAGTTCGTGGGATGTCACCGAGCTGAACGTGTGCTGAATTCAGAGGTGCCATCATCATCACCGTCATCACGCCGTCGTGCTGACGGAACTCTCCCTCGAAGCTCTGCTGGATCGGAGTTCGTGGGACGTCACCGAGCTGAACGTGTGCTGAACTCGGAGGTGCCGTACGTTCGGTACTTGGATTGGTCGGATCGTGAAGACGTACGACTACATCAACCGCGTTCTCATAACACTTCCGCTTACGGTCTACGAGGGTACGTGGACGACTCTCTCCCCTCTCGTTGCTATGCATCACCATGATCTTGCATGAGCGTAGGATTTTTTTTGAAATTACTACGTTCCCCAACAAGCAGTCCTACACCCAGATCGGCACTGGCACACAACAACAGCATTGGGGCCCCGGACAGCAGCAGCAGCAGGAGGAGGAGGACGACAACGTCGATGATGAGGAGGAGATGATCCGTATGATTTTTTCGACGATCCGAAGAAGAGGGGTATAAGAGAAAACTTCAACATGCAGGGGGACGAGTTATTGTGTGATGCATGGTTGGCCACTAGTCTCGATCCAATCCATGACACAGAGCAAAAGGGCACAACTTTTTGGGCTAACAGTCACACATGGTTCCATGAACACAAGTATTTCACGCTCTACTCCGACATGGTAATCTACAACCGTGAATCAAAGTCCCTCAACAATCAATGGTAATCCAAGAAACCGTGTCGAAGTACTGCGGCCACTGGGTGCATCTCATCGCACGGTGGCCTAGTAATGCGAAAATCACCGAGCAAGTAAGTTCATTTGACCGGATATGCGTATTTTTGTTTATCTCTAGTAGGATATGTATAGTTCTGTTGGTCACTAGCCGGATACACATTGTTGACAATGTTTTATTTTGAGCCTTGTGCATGTACGGCGTTCAAGAAGTTGGAGAAAAAACTTCACCATCATGCTTTGTTGGCTGAAGTTGACTGCGAAATTGAAGTGGAACCTATACATAGTCAAGACCACCACACAAGCCATT
This sequence comes from Triticum urartu, assembly GCF_056163025.1. Classification (NCBI taxonomy): domain Eukaryota; kingdom Viridiplantae; phylum Streptophyta; class Magnoliopsida; order Poales; family Poaceae; genus Triticum; species Triticum urartu. The sequence continues at coordinate 46,024,637 of NC_141874.1, read as the reverse complement.
GAGAAATAAATCGGTAACCCAACCGACCCAAGAAAAGAACCGCCCAAGAAGGTTAGAAGAGAGTTCTGGGGAGATAAGTGGGAGGAGGAGAGGGCAAAGTGAGAAAGTGCAGCGGCCAAGGTGGCTGAGAGGTTAAAGGACATCTTGTCGAAGAAGGAGGCATACGTCAAGCTCACGGACATCAAGGAGGAAAAAAGGCGAAGAGTTTCAAACTTTTGATGGAGGGGACTGTCGGTGTCAAAACCGGCGGATCTCAGGTAGGGGGTCCCGAACTGTGCGTCTAGGCCGGATGGTAACAGGAGGCAAAGGACACGAAGTTTTACCCAGGTTCGGGCCCTCTCGATGGAGGTAAAACCCTACGTCCTGCTTGATTAATATTGATGATATGGGTAGTACAAGAGTAGATCTACCACGAGATCGAGGAGGTTAAACCCTAGAAGTTAGCCTATGGTATGATTGTTGATGTGTACGTTGTCCTACGGACTAAAACCCTCCGGTTTATATAGACACCGGAGAGGGTTAGGGTTACACAGAGTCGGTTACAATGGTAGGAGATCTTCATATCCGTATCGCCAAGCTTGCCTTCCACGCCAAGGAAAGTCCCTTCCGGACACGGGACGGAGTCTTCAATCTTGTATCTTCATAGTCCAGGAGTCCGGCTGAAGGTATAGTCCTGCTATCCGAACACCCCCTAATCCAGGACTCCTTCAGTAGCCCCTGAACCAGGCTTCAATGACGATGAGTCCGGCGCGCAGATTGTCTTCGGCATTGCAAGGCGGGTTCCTCCTCCAAGTACTTCATAGAAGATTTTGAACACGAAGATAGTGTCCGGCTCTGCAAAATAAGTTTCCACATATTTCCATAGAAAGAATAATACTTACACCAATCTAATCTGCTGACGTATTCTGTAGCGTGTCACACCACGACCAAGCCTTTATCCGAGTCATTTCATTATCCCACCTCAGCGCGTCATGCGAGGCGGTTTCCTTGGCACGTCTTGTTAAAGCAGAGATCGTGTCCCCTTATCCCGGGATTCTCATCAATACGGGCGTGGGTAACCCAACCGCTTCTAGGACTCCTAGATTATAGGCAAGTCCAAACGGACACGGAGAGGACGCTTGATATTCACCCTCTTTATAAAGGGGACAAGGCTTTTATTTTTCCCTCCCGTACTCAATCGAATCCTTCCCCCACCTCAAGCTCAAACGCCCGAAATTCAGGTCAGGCGCCCCGAACCTTCAGTCATGTCCGGATCTAGCCTTCAAGGCCGACGGATGCCTTCCTCCGTCATGGAAGAAGACATCAAGAAGTTGAGGGAGACCAGATATCTGACCGCCGAGATTTTGCATCGGCTGCCTCCTCGAGGGCAGGCCGTCCCCACCCCCGAACCCAACGAGAACGTCATGTTCATTTCCCACTTCCTCCGAGGTCTAGGCCTTGCCCTGGATCCTTTCGTCAGGGGTTTAATGTTTTACTACGGGCTAGATTTTCATGATTTATTGTCGTGTGCGAGGCCTTCCTCCGGGTTACCCCCCACTTTGGCCTATGGCTCAAGACCTTTGAAGTGAAGCCGAAGCTGGTCGAGGGGCAACATGCAGCATGTGGAGGTGCCTCAATACGCAAGATGACGGGAGCTCCGTGGCCCAAAGGTTCCATCCCAGAGGTGTCTGAATTGTGGCAACAGGAGTGGTTCTACATCAAGGCTCCTAGAAGTGCCAAGTGGGTGGCCCTCCTATGTTCTGCTCGGGCCCCCCACCACAGCTGATGTCGTGGATCAGTAGAGGTCTGAGCTGGGGTCCAGTCAAGGACGTGACTATACTGCAAGGCCGCATTCGAGATCTCTTCAATGGAGATTTCAGTTTGGTTGCGGTGATACAGGTTATGCTGGTTCGTCAAGTCCAGCCTTGCAAACGCCGGCCTCTTCGCTTGTGGGAGTTTAATCCCGAGGGACCGCGTGCTATTCAAAATTTTCTTGGCCTGACGCACGAGGAGATGTACAAGTCATTCTTCGGACCTCAGATGGAGTGTCCGGAAATCACCGAGGACGTGGGTCTGAGTAGTAACCGCGCCGCCGAACAGGTAAGGCATCTTCCAGCCGAACATACTATCTCTACTTTGTTATGAAGTTATTTCTGAGAGTTCGCTTTTTGACCAGGACTGGCTAATGAAGGCGAAGTTGATTTGGTGTTCGGCCCCCCTCCCTGAGGGTTTGGAAAATCCGGTATTGGAAAAGATGCTCCAGACCGCACCTTGCCCGGAGCCCTTGAAGGAAGATACTGTGGAGGATAATGCAGGCGGACGCGGGCCCCCAATGCTGCCCATTCTAGCCGAGGGAGCGAGCGCCTCCATGAGGGAAGGCGACCAGAAGAGGAAAAGGACTGCGCCCGGGGATTCGGAAGCCAAAGCTTCCAAACGGGAGAAGAAGTCTCCCACAGAGGGTCCCACCTTGGGGGGCGCTGTTGCCGCACAAAGTCCGTGGGGGGATCAATTCTCTCATGAGTCGTAAGTGACCCGAAATACCTTTGATAGTACCGATATGCCATCTTTTTCTTCTGAGAAAATAACCACCACATATATTTTGCAGTTCGGGCCTTAGTCCCTCTCAAATGAGCTCATCTTCGGGGGATCTTCTTCCAGAGATGATGGAGAGTGAAACGCCTCCTCCGGACTCCTCCGCTCCAGAAGCGGGCGACCCTGAAGTGTCGTCGCGGAGGGCCTCTCCGAGTCCGGTGAGGCCAGAAGATAATCCCATTGACCCCTGAAGCTCCCAGTGTCCGGCTCCCAAAGGGAGCAGACAAAAGAGTCCGGCCCCGTCTAGTGTGCGATCGGATGTTCTGAGGGAGTTGGTGGGGCGAGCGGCCATCTCAGATGAACACCGTGTGATGATGAATATGGTGATGGAGAGAATATCGTCCGCCGAAAGCGGATTGCATGAAGCTTTTATGAGTCTACTGACAGGCTTTGAGGTACGTAAAAGAATGTATGATAATCCTGCACATGCTAGGTGTGACCTGTGTAGATAGTAGCCCCTGAGACTCTGGTTGTCGTCGGAAACGACGACGAACAGAGGATCATATTCCTAGAAAATAACCATACTGTCTTTATGTGCAGGTGATGGAAGCTCCGGTGGCTAGCCGGACTAGCGAGTTTGCCCATTTAGAACGGCAGTTGGATGCGGCAGACGCCGACATCGAGCTTGTTAACAAAAGGCTTGACGAGGCACAGGGTAAGTGTTAATATCTGGTAAACGCCACATAGGAAGATCAGCATGATGCCAATATCTTAAATATGTTGTGACTGTAGATGGAGCTGCCACTGTTGAAGCCTTGCGGGCAGAACTTGCCCAAGCCAAGGAACAAGCGAGGTTAGCTAATGCGGCTGCTGTGAAGGCGGCCGAAGAGTTGCAAGCCGAGAGGGCCGCGCATGGCGAGACCCGAGACAAGATGGCCAAGATGGCTATAGAATTAAAAGCCACCGCCGACCGTTGCCGGGTTCTTGAAAAGGAAAACCAAGCGAAGGCATCAGACCTTGAGAAGGCTGCTGCGACGAAAAAGGATCTCCGCTTTGCTATGAGGGCAAAGAAGGAGGAGCTGCGGGAAGCCGGGGATATTGTAGCTGGGAAATCCTTTATGTTGCGGAGGAAATTCGGAGATCCACGGTATGCCCCTCTGGATCGGCTGTGGAGTTCGGAGGATGTGTATATGGATTTGGCGGCGAGCGCTGCCGATGCGGCCAAGTACTTTCAGGGTCAGACGGACCGTGGAGTAGACCAGCTGTTTTGGAGGCAATTCGATTCTCCCGAGCGTCCACACTTTCATTAACTGACCAATTAGCCGAGTGGGCCGAACTAAATAGGTTGTCCGGACTCTCTATGAGGTCTGTTGTGGATCAACTATGGCCGGGAAGGCCAAAACCAAACAGCTATTTCAGCTTGGTGCAGTAGGTCCTTGACGTGGTGCCGCGTATTGATGCGATGAGGAGGTCGGCGTGCATAGAGGGCGCACGGATGGCCTTTGCCCGTGTTAAGGCATATTGGGCGGAGATGGATGCCACCAATGTTGCAGAGCGGGATTCTGCTATAGGTCGAAAGGCTACCGAGCACTACTTTGGAGAAGTTCTTGAGGGTGCCCGTTTGATAGAGACCCAGTGCTCAAAAAATATTATGTTTGAGTGATATGTAATTTCATTGTAAGCGAAATGCTTTTATAAATTTTTATAAGGCTATTTTTATACTTTTTCCTAAAAGTAATATGATGCCTCCTGGGCGGCCGTTTATGTATACATGTGTATAACCTGAAAGATTGCAGCCGTCGGCTTCAACCCTCACGCATATAATGCGGAGGTGCTCGCAAAAACACGCATTCACACTTAACCCAACGTCTTGGTCCTATTAAGGAGGTGATAGCGGAGCGAGCGAGGCAACCGGACTATGATGCTTTAGCACTTTCACTTTGCCATAGGAGTTTGACAGTGGGGCTACTAGATAGCCCCTGGTGGCTCCGCACTCTCCCGATCTTGGGGTGCGTACATGCCTGGCCGGGAAACGTCCCTTTGTTAAGGCGGAGGAATTCTAACATTCCCACAGGTCATCGAGTGGTTGACCAGTCTCACGCTATATCATGACAGTCAGTTTTCGGCTTTCTCTACTGAGGTGCTCGTCCGGATGAACCAGTGCACAATCGCAGTCGTTCTCCTGGTGCTACCTTAGCCGGCTAGGCGGAACGTAAGGCACCAAAACATAGGAGCCGGGCAAACCCAACATTTGACCAAAGACAATGATTAGGAGCTGATGCATATATAGGGCCAAACTCGCGACGCCGAACACTCCCTAAGGTATTCGGTCTTTGTGGTATAAACCAGGCCTAAATAGTGGCCTTTGTAAGAAGCCCCGTGTGTCTAGGTACGTGCATTGTTCTGGCGTGGCCACATGCCAAGACGTCAGCATCCTTCTCAACGGTGGATATGTATCAACAAGAGACAGTAAAAAGGTTTACGCAGGGTCTTAATCTAAAAAGAATCCTTGGAGCAGGTCCCTGCTGCACGTCTGCGCCTGTGTCTCCGTTGTGCCGTATCCTGGACGGGTGTAGCACAATGATCTTCTGTGAAAGAGAGGAAGTTAAGTGAAAAAAGTTGTCGTGCAAAAGGATAGTTTTTAAAGAAACCATGTATAATTCAAGATGATAAGAAATTGTCACTTGTCTGCGCGCGTTGAGCCCCTTGTATTGACAAATAGGGGTGTGACCACTTATTTTCGTATAAATAGCGGCGCCGGACTTGATTAGTTGTATCTGAGGTCTTGACGACCTATTGGATGCTTTCGCTTGTCCGGGCGCCTTTAGTGTGCAGCGGCCAGGGCGGCCTCACTCTCTTCGGCGGGTAGAGATCGCTTGATATTTCCATGCACTGTAATGATGCTACGTGGACCGGGCATCTTGAGTGTGAGGGAGGCGTAGTGTGGTATTGCGTTAAAGTGAGCGAAAGCTTCGCGTCCGAGTAGTGCTTGATAGCCACTTTGAAACGGAGCGATGTGGAAAGTTAAATGCTCGCGACGAAAGTTATCGGGTGAGCCGAATGTAACTTGTAGTAGGAGGGAGCCCGTACAACGAGCCCCTGGGCCTGGCGTTACTCCTTTAAAGGTAGTATTGCTATGGCGAATTTGTGTTGGGTCTAACCCCATCCCGCGGATTATATCCTGATATATTAGGTTTAGGCTACTACCGCCGTCCATCAAGACCCTTGTGAAGTGATATCCGCCAATTACTGGGTCTAATACCAGGGCAGCCCGTCCTGGGTGTCGGATACTTCCTGAGTAATCGCGATGGTCGAAAGTGATCGGTTGAGATGACCAGTGGCAGGACTTCGTGGTGACAGGCACTTGGGTATACTTTCCTGGGAGTGCCGCCTTGTTTTTTCCCTTGATTACGTGTAACGCGTTTACTGTTTTGACTTCTGGTGGAAATTGCTTTTGTTCCCCCGTGTCTTGCTCGGGGGGGGGGGGGGGGGGCTCGTCCTCGTCTTCACTTGGTGTATCCTCCCCCTTGTGTACGGCGTTGAGCTTGCCGGACTGCTTGAAGACCCAACATTCTCTGTGGGTATGATTAGTAGGTTTACCAGGGGTACTATGAATCTGACATACTTGGTCCAGAATTTTGTTGAGGCTGGACAATTCATCCCTGGTGCCTTTAGGGGCGGCTTTTGTCCTGGACGAGAGCTTTTGAATCCGGATTTACTGCCGTGCCCTTCGTGCTGTCTTCTTTATTCCGGCGTTTGTTATTGCTGTTGCGCCATGATTTCCCGTTTCCATCTCTAACTTCAGATGTACTGGGGTCGCTGGTGCTGCATCTGGCTAGCCAGCTGTCCTCTCCCACACAAAAGCGGGTCATGAGGTTTGTTAATGCGGCCATCGTTCTTGGCTTATTTTGGCCGAGCTGTCTGGCGAGCCATTTGTCACGGACGCTATGCTTGAAAGCCGCTAAGGCTTCGGCGTCCGGACAGTCGACAATCTGGTTCTTTTTAGTAAGAAACCTGTTCCAAAGCTTTCGTGCTGACTCTCCGGGCTGTTGAGTTATATGACTCAAATCGTCCGCATCTGGAGGTCGGACATAGGTCCCTTGAAAATTTGCCCGAAAGGCATCTTCGAGCTCTTCCCAACTTCCAATGGAGCTTTCAGGGAGGCCCTTGAGCCAGTGACGAGCCGGCCCTTTGAGCTTGAGGGGTAGGTACTTGATGGCGTGGAGATCATCTCCTCGAGCCATATGGATATGAAGGATGTAGTCCTCAATCCAGACCCCAGGGTCTGTTGTTCCGTCGTATGCCTCTATGTTTACGGGCTTGAATCCCTTTGAAAATTCGTGGTCTAGCACCTCATCGGTGAAACATAGGGGGTGTGCGGCACCCCTGTAGCTGGGTGTACCGCGTTGTTCGGATGTTTGTTGTGTTGCATTGTATGCTGGGGCGCGCTTGCGTGGTCCATAGATGGATCTTGTTGCACCGTCCTTTGGGTGCGAGCCCTCGCATTGGTTGCGTGTTGTATGGTGAGCGGCATTGTATGCCGCTCTGTGTTGGTAGAGGGGTCGTCCATCCGACCAGGTGGCTGCTTTGATATTTGGTTGTGGGGGGTCTGAGGCCTCCTCATCGAATTCGGGTAGCAGCTTCCGCTTTGGGTAGCTCTTGTAGGGGCGATTGTCACCGTACCTTACTGCTGTGTTGAGTATTTTACTCCATCTGATTTGGAGTGTGTCCTTCGCGGCCTTGAGCCTTTGCTTCTGCTTTCTCAGACTCCTCGCGATGGCAACAAGCCTTTTACTGGCACTCTGCTGCTCCGGGTGCCTGTCCGGCGTTATGTCGTCCGGACCATGATCCTTGATAGGATTTGTTTGTTCGGTTTGATTATCCGGATTGCCGTTGTCCGGCAGCGGTTCGCCCTGCTCCAGCGCTGGGTTTGTGTGATCGCTATTTCTGTCGGGGCGGGATTTGGGGCGGCGCTTGCGTCGCCGCTTTGAATGCTTTTCGAGGGAACAAGCCTTCGGTGCGTCCTTCCGCTCCTCGTCGTCATCTTTTGGTGCGTCCACCATGTATACGTCATATGACGAGGTGGCGTTCCAGGGACCAATAGGCGCTGGTTCTTCATCGTCTCCTTCATCGGCATCCATACCGTCGATGTCTTCGGAGTCGAGGTCGAGCATGTCGGTTAAATCGTCGACGGTGGCTACAAAGTGGGTGGTGGGTGGGCTTTGAATTTCTTCATCGTCTGTATCCCAATCTCGCTGACCGTAGTCCGGCCAGGGCTCTCCTGATAAAGAGAGAGACTTTAGTGATTTCATAATATCACCGAAGGGCGGGTGCTGAAAGATGTCCGCGGCAGTAAACTCCATGATCGGCGCCCAATCGGATTCGATCGGCAGAGGCGCGAATGGTTCGGAGTCCGGAGAGGAGTCTGGCTCCTTGGAATCATGAGTTTCGCGGAGTGCGGGGCTGGTGTTCGGCTCAATCGCCGTTAAGATCGCAGCCCCTGAGGTGGCGTCCAACCGCCCATCCTCGATCGACACAGTTGGCTCCGAATTAAGGGTCGGAGCTGACGCGGGTGCGGCCTCCAGGGCACTGTTTGGTGGCAGAGCTAAATCATGCTCGTCATGACAGAGCGGCATGCTCGGCAGTGGCTCGAATCCGTCGGAGATCAAGTCTCCGCGGATGTCAGCCGTGTGGTTTAAACTTCCAAATCTGACCTGACGGCCAGGGGTGTAGCTTTCGATCTGCTCCAGGCGGCCAAGCGAATTGGCCCGTAGTGCAAAGCTGCCGAAGACGAAGATCTGTCCGGGGAGGAAGGTCTCACCCTGGACTGCATCGCTATTGATGATCTTAGGAGCCATCGACCCTAACGGCGACGACATAGAGGAACTCTCAATGAAAGCACCAATGTCGGTGTCAAAACCGGCGGATCTCGGGTAGGGGGTCCCGAACTGTGCGTCTAGGCCGGATGGTAACAGGAGGCAAGGGACACGAAGCTTTACCCAGGTTCGGGCCCTCTCGATGGAGGTAAAACCCTACGTCCTGCTTGATTAATATTGATGATATGGGTAGTACAAGAGTAGATCTACCACGAGATCGAGGAGGCTAAACCCTAGAAGCTAGCCTATGGTATGATTGTTGATGTGTACGTTGTCCTACAGACTAAAACCCTCCAGTTTATATAGACACCGGAGAGGATTAGGGTTACACAAAGTCGGTTACAATGGTAGGAGATCTTCATATCCGTATCGCCAAGCTTGCCTTCCACGCCAAGGAAAGTCCCTTCCGGACACGGGACGGAGTCTTCAATCTTGTATCTTCATAGTCCAGGAGTCCGGCTGAAGGTATAGTCCAGCTATCCGAACACCCCCTAATCCAGGACTCCCTCAGGGACCAAGAAGAAGCTCAAACTTTATGAGAAGAGAGCCATGATCGAAAAGAAGAAGGCCATGCTCGAGGAGAAGAAGGCAATGCTCGAAGAAAAGAAGCTGAAATCACACCCGATGTGGTGGACGCCAAGATGTTGTCCTTGAATTTGGAGTCTTTGGATGCTGATGCAAGAATGATCGTGCAAGTCCGTATGCTACAAGATGTTGTAGCGGCAGAAAGATCAGTTGGAGGTGGTGGACAAGGAGGAGGAGGAGGAGGAGGAGGCGGACAAGGAGGCAGAGACGAAGGTTGCCTATGTGGCGGCGACGACACCTTGAACGCGTAGGCTCATATTACTGGACCAGCAGGGCAGAAAATCTATTTTTTTTTGTAGGGACTGCCAGACTGATACTCTTTTATGATCAGGCATATAAAAACTAAGTATACTTGCCTCTTTTCAGTTGTGATAGGGCAATGTGATCCGGCGCTAGTGTGATCCAATGCGCGCTATGAATCAGACTTTATTTGAATATCAAATTGCCCTTTACTGACGGATATATACATGATAGCATTGGATGGCTGGCTTCCATATCCGTAGGCTGGTCCCCCTATCTGCGGATGGATGCGGGAGGAAATTTACGGGTCAATATCGGAGATGCCCTGATGACGCTGGAACTTTCTTCTAGAGAGGGGGGGGGGGGGGGGGGGTTGGGCTATTTGTTTCAAGCAAACCTTATGCCCTAGCTTCATACATTTAGCTATTTTATAACAAAATCCAGACTTAAATAGTATATTTTATCATATTGTGGCTATTTTTAAAATACAATACAAATGCAGATGTTCACATACACGCACATACACCCCTATAAACACATGCACGCACTCCCTACCTCTATAAGCACCTTCGAGAGATTTAGTTGGCAAATCTTAAGATTGATGAACTCGCCACAAATGCCTCATTGTTAACGGGCACGCCATACCACTGAAAGAATAACACTGAAGAACCTGAAATAAATCTAGAAAATATGCAAGCACACGTGCCGATTCTAGGACTTAAACCCCGGTGGGCTAATTTAGCCACAAGGAATGTAACCAGCTAAGTTATTCTTAGTTCGCTCAGGTTATCTATCTTTAACCTGCGTTGAATATACACTTCATTATGTGAGGACTCCCGAGCAAACCTAGTTCTTGTAAAGCTTGTAGCTTAGCTCATAAAAACCAGGAGCCAAAAAATAACCGGAAACTGAATAAACAAATTCAGTTTTCTGTTGTATATTTGTTTACCCTTTTTCTAAATACTCCCTCGGTTCCTAAATATAAGTCTTTTTAAAGATTTCAATATGAACTACATACGAAGCAAAATGAGTGAATTTGCACTCTAAACTATGTCTGTATACATCTGTATGTAGTCCATATTAAAAGCTCTAGAAAGACTTATATTTAGGAATAGAGGGAGTATAAGTGAAACTGCTTTCGTGAGTACAACCAATTTTTTTTTTTCAATTTCGAAAACATGATTAGTTTCTGATTATGCTACATCCTAGCTATTCTTCAAAGCAGGCGCTCAGAGAACTCCACGAAATTCTCCAACGGCAGCCTCTGAAACTATTTCTGAGAGCCCTTCATAATTCTTTAGAGACTTTATAGAGCACTCATGCAATGTCAAATTCTCTGAATACCAATTTTCTTCCTTGTGGGACCCACTTGTCAGTGGGATACTCTTTTTTGCTCCTCCTCCATCTCTCTCCCGCCACACGACCCTGGCATCATCAAGCCCGTCCCCAACATGGACAACCACCAGCTCAGCCCACCATCACGCCCCTCCGATCGTCGTCTAGCCTCTCACGCCGTCGTCGTTGCAACAGATCTCGAGCATGCAGTCCGAGAGAACTACAATGGACTTTCCCTATCTAGTGAGGGATAGGTTAACGCATCTTTTCCCATCTGTTTTCCCTTTATTGTGGAAACATGTTTCCGTTATATAAGTCTTACATTATGGAATGGTATCAAAAAGTGTTTTACATCATGGGACAGAGGAAGTATCTTCGAGGGATACGATAAAACCAGGTGGTCAGGGTACAAATCTTCCGAAGCCATAGAAACCCCGTAATAGCACAATTGTTCTTATCCGTGTTAGATAATCTTGAGTTTGTAGTGCATGTACCGATGGTGTAATAGTGTGTGCATGTACGAGTTGGGCTAGAGCGTGTATTCTGTGCACGTCTTGGCTAGCTCGTGTCTGATTAGTACACCGGTGATCAACGTATAGCTGGTGATTAATTAGGAGTTTCCTAGCATTAGGAGTCTATGTTAGAGTCGGTCTTGCATGCCAATATGTAGCAGGTTGTGTTTAACCTGTGGTTGAGATGGTTAGGTGGACAGTGGTATTCCCAACCCACCAGGGTTCAAATCCTGGTGCTCGCATAATTTCTGGATTTATTTCAGGATTTCCGGCGATGCGCTTTCAGTGGGAGGAGACGTTCCCGTCGACGACGAGGCGCCTACGGCGACTTCGTAAATCTCAAGATGATGTGCCGACTCAGTCTTTCGAAGGTGCTCATAGGGGTAAGGTGTGCGTGTGTGCGTTCATAGGGGTGAGTGTATGCGCGTGTATATGAGCGCTTGTGTCTGTACTGATGCTCAAAAAAAAGGATCTGTACTTGTGGCGTGTCCGTGTAGGTTTAGGCTTTGTCTAAGGTCGGCTGCGTTGGTTGTGTCCGTGAGTCTTTTGGATCATCGTGTGCAAGAAAACAGAAAATAAAAAGAGGAGAAACAAAGGGCACAACAAGAGCGTTTGGCTATAAAAGTTTTGTACGTGCGTGTTCATTATGATTTGATGTGATCGATCCTGTGGACGAGTTTCAATAATCCATTACCAGTGTCTACCTGGCGTAGCAGGGTGTGGGATCCGAAGTCCCTAAACACTCAGACCGGCCGGTGTTATCATCCAGTTGCACCCGTAAAGATTCCATCTCCGAGTGGATACCCTAACTCACTGACATGGAGTCTACTCGGGCATAGCAGGGCGCGGGACTCCGAAATCCCTAAGCACTCAACCGGGCCGTGAGTCTTTTGGATCATCGTGTGCAAGAAAACAGAAAATAAAAAGAGGAGAAACAAAGGGCACAACAAGAGCCCTTGGCTATAAAAGTTTTGCGCGTGCGTGTTCATTGTGATTTGATGTGATCGATCCTGCGGGCGAGTTCCAACAATTGGTATCTAGAGCAAGGTTTAGAATTTGAAGCCGCGCTTGCCCCGGGGTAGCGACCCGACTAGCGCCTCGGGGCGGGCGATATGGTCGCTGGGTGCTGCAGCGATGAGGAGGATTGGGAGATTGTCTTTCGGCGGAGCGACATAGAGAAAGACGGCGGGATGTCGTTGGCAAGGCGGTGGATGGAGATTGTTGACGGGGGCGGTGGTGCGGTGATGCGATGCCAGCAAGTCGTCAAGATCGTCATCCGGAAGTTCGAGTCAAGGAGTCTTGCGGGTTAGCATGGTCGTGTCAGTGAGTCGTCGTTATCGTCGTCATGTCCAAGTGCTTGTTTCTGTGAGAAGGCGTTGAAGATGAAGCGCATCCAGGTCGTCTATGTGTCTCGACGAGAGAATCAAGTTCAACTATGTGGGGGCGGTAAACCAGTGAAGGTGAGTCTCTTCAATGAGGCCATGTCTCTACATGAGGCTGGAGTGCATGGTGTAGTGCACAGGGTGGTGCGATCCATAAGGAGTCGGCATGTATCTCGCTAGGGTGGATGGTCAAGTTCACCGGGTGGGGTGTTCCATAGGATACTAGCGAGGCTGGGTAGTGCAAGGCATATTTGAGATGGTCCGTAAATTCGTCAAGTCAAAATTGAAGGAGAGATTATTGCGAGCAATCAAGATCGTCAATTTGACTTATCATGGTGCGAGCGGACGAGCGACAAGGGATGATCTATAACGAGTCAATATGAAAAGAATCATGAGGAAGACGACAAGTCAAGATTAAGGGGAAATTGTTAGATAATCTTGAGTTTGTAGTGCATGTACCGATGGTGTAATAGTGTGTGCATGTACGAGTTGGGCTAGAGCGTGTATTCTGTGCACGTCTTGGCTAGGTCGTGTCTGATTAGTACACCGGTGATCAACGTATAGTTGGTGATTAATTAGGAGTCTCCTAGCATTAGGAGTCTATGTTAGAGTCGGTCTTGCATGCCAATATGTAGCAGGTTGTGTTCCGTTCAGGATCTGTACTTGTGGTGTGTCCGTGTAGGTTTAGGCTTTGTCTAAGGTCGGCTGCGTTGGTTGTGTCCGTGAGTCTTTTGGATCATCGTGTGCAAGAAAACAGAAAATAAAAAGAGGAGAAACAAAGGGCACAACAAGAGCGTTTGGCTATAAAAGTTTTGTACGTGCGTGTTCATTATGATTTGATGTGATCGATCCTGTGGACGAGTTTCAATAATCCATTACCAGTGTCTACCTGGCGTAGCAGGGTGTGGGATCCGAAGTCCCTAAACACTCAGACCGGCCGGTGTTATCATCCAGTTGCACCCGTAAAGATTCCATCTCCGAGTGGATACCCTAACTCACTGACATGGAGTCTACTCGGGCATAGCAGGGCGCGGGACTCCGAAATCCCTAAGCACTCAGGCCGGTGGTATGATCCAGTTGTACCCGATCTCCGAGTGGGTACCCAGTACCCTAACTTACTGACATGCTCTCCGAGGAGTACATCTTATCCCTCACGATGACGAGGGCGCGGCACTCCAAAGTCCCTAAATACTTAGGCCGGTGACATGATCCACTTGCCCCGTAAAGTTTCCATCTCCAAATGGGCACCCTAACTCACTGACATACACACTATTATGTATGTGCAAATTACAGGTTTCATTAGTTTTATATTCTTCTACCGTGTCGATTAGACTGACGGAGAAGCAAAGTTTCACATGGCCGGGGGTGCGGTTGGTACAGGCCGGCCTACTAGGTTATATGCAAACTACTAGTTTCTTCATTGCTAGTGCGGTTGCCAGGGAATAGCTGCCACCGAGGGGACTATGCCGACATTAGCACATGTAATTCCTCTCTAGATCTGTGCAAATTTGTATGTTAGTGGAATCAGATAGAGTATACGTCTCGACAAAGTACCATTTATTTTTTTGTTTCCACGTATCTGCTTTCTGCAGGCGCCATGCATTGCGGGCACGCTAGCTATCTACGAAGTATTCTGTCCGTTGTAGAGCTGAGCTCGAATCCCGCAGTTCTTGTAGTTGAGGGGCCAAAAATATACGCTTTTCTTATGGAAGTACTTGTCCACGCAAAATATGTTAAGTTTGTTCAGTAAACTAGCCAATTAGGGACAGCGAATTTGCGTGCACATCACATGCATGCAGCAGGTTAATGAATCATTGGTTGATGGAATCAAACATAGGATTGGAAGAACGAAAAACTTGTATTATTCATGTGGGTCGGACTCAGAACACTGTTAGCCACTCATTGGCAAATTTTGGTAGACGTCATAAGTGCACAAGTCTTTTGGCTAGGTTCAGGACTGAAAGGGGCCGTCAAACAATGTCAAACTGACTGTAATTCTATTAATACTACACCTTATTTCGCTGCCAAATAAATAAGAGGCCGGCTTGGGTACACCCCCTATAAACCGTAGAAGGGCAGTAGGTCATTTCAACTAAACGTATACCCACCTACATATTGTAGACGTGTACAGCCGAGCCGCCAGCCCTAGCCTATAAGCACCGACCCGCCCGCCCACCGATCACCGCCCGACTGGACGACCGCCGTCACCGGCTACGGACACCGTTCACCACCCCGTCCCACGCTGCGGCTTCGCCCGATTATCCCGCCAGTGACAAAAGTCGCCGTCCTCGTATTCGATGTCGCCGCCGTCCGCAATCACACCGGATGCCCCTACCCGAATGCCCCGTCAGCCTTTCCGCGCGGCATCGACCCCGCCACCCTAGGTTTGCCATCTAAACCATCTAAGAATTTAGTTTTTGCAAAAAATAATTTGAAACAATTTTGATCTTGTTAATTATTCATCAGCATGATCCCACTACATCAAGTTTGAATTTAAACTGATATATGATTTCTTTATCAATGTTGTGCAGTGTTCATAGTGGGATGTGTTTACACTAGTAGAAAAAGGGCCATTTGTCCCGGTTCGTAAGGCCCATTTGTCCCGGTTGGGGAACCGAGACTAAAGGGTCGGTACTAAAGCCCTATACATTTAGTCCCGGTTCTTACATCAACCGGGACAGATGGGCCTCCACATGGCCGCTGCGGTGAGTCAAGGCAGGAGGGCCTTGGTCCCGGTTGGTAGCACCAACCGGGACCGAAAGGCATCCACGCGTCAGCAGCTGGCAAGAGCTGAGGTTTTTGTTTTTTTAAAGAGGATGGTTTAGAGGGTTTTGGGGGTTAATTTAGCGTGTTAGCCAGCTAATAGAGAGAAGTATTCTCTCTTATCTTCGTTCTTGGTTTGCCAATGCTACAGCTATGCCTAAACATGGTTTAGATTGAAGTGAAGGCAACATGTGTGGTACATGTCGAAAATAATACTAATATCCTAACTTGATCAAGTTTGGATTAGTACTACTTTCGACATGCCCCACATGTTGTCTTCACTTCAATCCAATCCATGTTCATTTCACCCACTGATATATAAATACTCTTCATGCTCGCATCATGCATCATCATACAACTTCTACTCGTTATTAATAACAAGTCATACGATCATCATCCTCATAGTTATCGAACCAACCCAACTTAATTGTTCTTAGCACATGATCATCAGTATTAGGTAGGACCTAAATACCCTCTTTAAGGTAAAATAGCATAAAACAATACAGGCCCTGACTCTCCATTATGGAGAATGGAGATCATCCTGTCTCCAATTATTGCGCTTCGCTTCCTTTTGCTTCCAAGTACCTCCTTACGACTGTCCATATATTTTTTTCCATTCTGTGATTTTCATGTCTCCACTTCTTTTAGAAATCCGATATGGACAGGTGAGATTCGTAGGATAACCTGGCTGTATGTTCAAAACATCAAGGCAACCATTCTGATACATCAGATGAGGCACACAATCATCCGAGATTTTCTGTTGAAAACATAGTAATAACTTCGTAGTTAGCAATGTAGTTAAGTTTTAAAAGAATTTATGCAAAAGATGCACTGATGTCATAATAGTAAAAAATATTACCATGGCATCTCCATGAATGTTACCGTAGTTCAACACGTGCACTAGTGACACGTATTGACCATAATGTGGAGAAGTTTTATTATAGATATTGTAATTCTCAAGATCAGTACAAAATGCGACCAGATACTTTTTCTCCTGATAAGTTAACTCAAAGCCATCAGTGTAGTAGGTTCTGTCTACCATGTTCCGCACATTGTTTGAATAATGAAAATAAGCTGTCAACGGAAATAAGCTGTCAACTATTTTGAAATAAACAATATAAATTAGTTAATAACTATGTTTGAGAAACTCACATAGCGGTAGGATTGGAAGCATATCAACAAGGACCCAAATGTCCATATTGTCTTGGTCGATGTCAGGATCACCAAGATCCATGGTGACAAACATACCCTCATAAAAACCATACATCTTGCAAAGTGCTTCCCAATTTTTGCAACCAAAATGGGTTACGCTCTCAGAATTATATAGATTTACTTCAAAATCCACATCATGATGGGTCCTTAGGTGAATTTTCTTTGTTTCGGAATTTTCATAGTCTTCAAAATCCATCCTCTCCAAGACATAGCGTCTTGCATGGCATGGGATAAACTACTCGAATTGTAAAAGATGAAAACTACACGTTGAAATAGTTGAAGTCATGCTTAATTACGAAAAAAACACTTTTTGTCGTTGCATACCGTTTCAACATCGAAGGTCTCCCGGAGCTTAATGCTGAAGCGCCGATCTTTGTCCAGGTGAGGCCTGTTGCACAGACCTCGGTCGTTGTTGCACCAGCTGCACTCTCCCGGGAGACTTTTGTCATCCGATGACAACATTTCCTACGTTCATAATTTAAAAATTAAACCTGTACAATTCAATATATGTACTATAAAAATTAAAATAGATTATTATTATTCATCACGGGTTGACTATCAGTCTGCCGAGTCTATATGGTGGAGACTCTCCCTCACTGATTCCTCTCTGACATTTGCGGCCGTCGGTGATGGTCGTTACTCCTTCTTTCCCTAGTGCATAACAAAGGTCTAGCACCCGGAGAAGAAGGAGAAATGACCCCCACGACAACAGTCGAGATTCTTCGTCCTCTCTCATATATGGTGGAGCCTAGACAGACTTAACATCAACCCGAAATATCGTTTAATTATCTTTCTAAAAAAAGAACATATCGAGCGTTTAATTTTAGCATTCAAAGTAGGAGTAGTTTTCCAATTTGAGCATTCAATAAGAAAAACCAAATCGTAAAATAAATTAGTATTCAAATTACCATGCATTCAATAAGCAAAACTACATCATCTCTTGCGTCCGTACATCTTCAAATACTATCACTAATACACTTCGAATAGTATCATACATATAGCATCGCTAATACAGCTAGAACCGTAGCGCCCGACGGGTATCGGCGCAGGCGGTTGACACCCAAAGAGAAGGAACCATCACAGGATCATAGCTGCAGTGAGATCCCTGAAGAACCTGCCAGGTATTGTCGAATCTGCCCTCCAACGCAAGCATGTAGCGACGGACGTGCTCGTCCTCCTCGCTGACACGGTGACGTACCACCTTTGCGGTGTCCGAAAGCTTCGGCACTGTCACTGGCCCACACGACCGCCACCAAACAAGGTTCGGGTCAACGACGGGCTAGCTCCTCACCAAGCTACGCCCCCCGGAAGATAGCACCTCCCAATACCAGCCCGGCGGAGCCTAGTCCCGGACATGGCCCTTCTAATCAAGCAGACCTCCTCCGCCGAGTCGACGACGAGGATGCGGGATAGGCATCGTCGACGTCGATGCGGGAATAATTGCTTTAACTAAAAAAATAAATTAATTCTATTAATTTTCTTACTAAAAATAAACTATTTCTATAGTAAAATAAAGTAGTTTTATTAAATCAACTAGTTCAACTACTAAGCACTTACTATAAATAAAATAAAGTAATACTTACTAAAAATAAACTACTTCTATAGTAAAATAAAGTAGTTTTATTAAATCAACTAGTTCAACAACTAAGCACTTAATATAAATAAAATAAAGTAGTACTTACAAAAAATAAACTAGTTTAACTAGTTCTATTATTTTTCTAACTAATTATATTAAATACTTAGTAAAAAACATTATTATCTGTTATAGCTCTAGTGCATTTTTCTAACTAATGCTATATTATAATCTGTTTTGGATGATAAATGGGATTTGTTATACACTTATATTATTTTTGGGACTAACCTATTAACCGGAGGCCCAACCCAAATTGCTGTTTCTTTTGCCAATTTCAGTGTTTCGCAGAAAACGAATATCAAACGGAGTCCAAACGGAATGAAACCTTCGGGAACGTGATTTTTTGGAACAAACGTGATCCAGAGGACTTGGAGTCCACGTAAAGCAATCCACGAGGAGAGCATAAGGTAGGGGGGCGCGCCCACCTCCCCCAGGCGCACCCTCCACCCTCGTGGGGCCCACGTTGCTCCATCGACGTACTTCTTCCTCCTATATATACCTATGTACCCCCAAACCATCAGAGGCATCCACGAAAACCTAATTCCACTGCCGCAACCTTCTGTACCCGTGAGATCTGATACGTCTCCAACGTATCTACAATTTTTGATTGCTCCATGCTATATTATCTTCTGTTTTGGACATTATTGGGCTTTATTATCCACTTTTATATTATATTTGGGACTAACCTACTAACCGGAGGCCCAGCCCAGATTGCTGTTTTTTTTGCCTATTTTAGGGTTTCGAAGAAAAGGAATATCAAACGGAGTCCAAATGGAATGAGACCTTCGGGAACGTGATTTTCTCACTGAACATGATCCAGGAGACTTGGCCCTACGTCAAGCAACCAACAGGGAGGCCACGAGGTAGGGGGGCGTGCCTACCCCCCAGGCACGCCCTCCACCCTTGTGGGCCCCCTGTTGCTCCACCGACGTACTTCTTCCTCCTATATATACCTACGTACCCCAAATGATCAGATACGGAGCTAAAACCCTAATTCCACCGCCGTAACTTTCTGTATCCACGAGATCCCATCTTGGGGCCTGTTCCAGAGCTCCGCTGGAGGGGGCATCGATCACGGAGGGCTTCTACATCAACACCATAGCCTCTCCGATGAAGTGTGAGTAGTTTACCTCAGACCTACGGGTCCATAGTTATTAGCTAGATGGCTTCTTCTCTCTTTTTGGATCTCAATACAAAGTTCTCCCCCTCTCTTGTGGAGATCTATTCAATGTAATCTTCTTTTGTGGTGTGTTTGTTGAGACTGATGAATTGTGGGTTTATGATCAAGTTTATCTATGAACAATATTTGAATCTTCTCTGAATTCTTTTATGTATGATTGGTTATCTTTGCAAGTCTCTTCGAATTATCAGTTTGGTTTGGCCTACTAGATTGATCTTTCTTGCAATGGGAGAAGTGCTTAGCTTTGGGTTCAATCTTGCGGTGTCCTTTCCCAGTGACAGTAGGGGCAGCAAGGCACTTATTGTACCGTTGCCATCGAGGATAACAAGATGGGGTTTTCATCATATTGCATGAGTTTATCCCTCTACATCATTTCATCTTGCTTAAGGCGTTACTCTGTTCTTATGAACTTAATACTCTAGATGCATGCTGGATAGCGGTCGATGTGTGGAGTAATAGATGTAGGCAGGAGTCGGTCTACTTGTCTTGGACGTGATGCCTATATACATGATCATACCTAGATATTCTCATAACTATGCTCAATTCTGTCAATTGCTCAATAGTAATTTGTTCACCCACCGTAAAATACTTATGCTCTTGAAAGAAGCCACTAGTGAAACCTATGGCCTCCGGGTCTATCTTCATCATATTAAATCTTCCAATACCTAGTTGTTTTTATTGCTTTTATTTTACTTTTCATCTTTATCATAAAAACACCAAAAATATTATCTTATCAGATCTCACTCTCATAAGTGACCGTGTAGGGATTGACAACCCCTTATCGCGTTGGTTGCGAGGATTTTTTTTTGTGTAGGTGCGAGGGACTCGCGTGTAGCCTCCTACTGGATTGATACCTTGGTTCTCAAAAACTAAGGGAAATACTTACGCTACTTTGCTGCACCACCCTTTCCTCTTCAAGGGAAAACCAACGCAAGTGCTCAAGAGGTAGCAAGAAGGATTTCTGGCACCGTTGCCGGGGAGGTTCGCACAAGTCAAGATTTGACTCCCGACAATGAGCCATTTCTGGCGCTGTTGCCGGGGAAGTCTACGCAAAAGTCAAACATACCAAGTACCCATCACAAACCCTTATCTCCTGCATTACATTATTTGCCATTTGCCTCTCATTTTCCTCTCCCCCACTTCACCCTTGTCGTTTTATTCGCCCTCTTTCTCTCTATCCTCCCTCTCTTTCTCTATTTGCCTCTTTTTGCTCGTTTGCTTGTTTGTCACGATGGCTCTTCCCGATTTGGTGATCTTTACCTTAAAAGGTTAGAAGAAATCGAAAGCAACGTTAGGAGTTTTATGGTCTTGCAATTTGAGCATAATAGTTTCTTTAGAAACGAGCTTAAGGAACAAAAAAGTTTTATGAGTTATATGAATAAAGAGCTCGATGATATGTCTAAAGAATTTGATGGTTTGAGATCCTAAATTGCTTGTCTTGAGAAGTTAATAGCTAAAGTTTCGGATAACCAGGCTACCTTAGTTAATAAGATGGCAGCTAAGCCGGAAGACCATGATAATAAAGATGAAGATCTAAAAGTTATTGATGTGTCCCCTATTAAATCTTTGTTTTGCAATATGAATCTTGATAATAATGGGACTGAATATGATCCACCCTTACCTGGAAGGCGTTCCAAAAATTTGGAGTTTTTAGATCTTGATGCTAAATTTGATAAAAGTGGGATTGAAGAGATCAAAACCCTAGATGTTAATGAACCTACTATTTTGGATTTCAAGGAATTTAATTATGATAATTGCTCTCTGATAGATTGTATTTCCTTGTTACAATCCGTGCTAAATTCTCCTCATGCTTATAGCCAAAATAAAGCTTTTACCAAACATATCGTTGATGCTTTGATGCAATCTTATGAATACAAACTTGAGTTGGAAGTTTCTATCCCTAGAAAACTTTATGATGAGTGGGAACCAACTATTAAAATTAAAAGTAAAGATCAAGAATGCTATGCTTTATGTGATTTGGGTGCTAGTGTTTCCACGATTCCAAAGACTTTGTGTGATTTGTTTGGTTTCCATGATTTTGATGATAGCTCTCTAAACTTGCACCTTGCGGATTCCACTATTAAGAAACCTATGGGAAGAATTAATGATGTTCTTATTGATGCAAATAGGAATTATGTGCCCGTAGATTTTATTGTTCTTGACATATATTGCAATCCTTCATGTCCTATTATTCTTGGTAGACCTTTCCTTAGAACGATTGGTGCAATTATTGATATGAAGGAAGGAAATATTAGATTCCAATTTCCGTTAAGGAAAGGCATGGAACACTTTCCTAGAAATAAAATTAAATTACCTTATGAATTTATTATGAGAGCCACTTATGGATTGCCTACCAAAGATGGCAATACCTAGATCTATCCTTGCCTTTTATGCCTAGCTAGGGGCGTTAAATGATAGCGCTTGTTGGGAGGCAACCCAATTTTATTTTTATTCCTTGATTTTTGCTCCTGTTTAGTAATAAATAATTTATCTAGCCTCTGTTTTGGTTGTGTTTTTTTGTGTTTAATTAGTGTTTGTGCCAAGTAGAACCATTGGGAAGACTTGGGGAAAGTCTTTTTGATCTTGCTGTAGAAAACAGAAACTTTAGCGCTCACGAGAATTGCTGCCATATTTATTTGGAAGGTGCTATTTAGTTAATTCTTTTTGAATATGATTAACAGACAAATTCCTCACGTCCAGAAATTTATTTTAGAATTGTTGGGGTTCCAGAACTTGCGTTAGCTACATATTACTACAAACTGTTCTGTTTTGACAGATTCTGTTTTTCTTGTGTTGTTTGCTTATTTTGATGAATCTATGGCTGGTAAAAGAGTTTATAAACCATAGAGAAGTTGGAATACAGTAGGTTTAACACCAATATAAATAAAGAATGAGTTCATTACAGTACCTTGAAGTGGTGTTTTGTTTTCTTTCGCTAACGGAGCTCGCGGGATTTTCTATTTTGAGGTTTGTGTTGTGAAGTTTTCAAGTTTTGGATAAAGATTTGATGGATTATGGAACAAAGAGTGAAAAGAGCCTAAGATTGGGGATTCCCATGGCACCCCAAGGTAAAATTAAAGGACACCAAAAAGCCTAAGCTTGGGGATGCCCCGGAAGGCATCCCCTCTTTCGTCTACTTCTATCCGTAACTTCACTTGGAGCTATATTTTTATTCACCACATGATATGTGTTTGGCTTGGAGCGCCTTGTATGATTTTGGTCTTTATTTGTTAGTTTACCACAATCATCCTTGCTGAACACACCTTTTGAGAGAGACACACATGATTCGGAAATTATTAGAATACTCTATGTGCTTCACTTATATCTTTTGAGTTATATAGTTTTGCTCTAGTGCTTCACTTATATCTTTTTGAGCACGGTGGTGGATTTGTTTTATAGAAACTATTGATCTCTCATGCTTCACTTAGATTATTTTGGGAGTCTTAAATAGCATGGTAAATTGCTTAAATAATCCTAATATGCAAGGTATACAAGATTAATAATAAAATTCTCTTATGAGTGTGTTGAATACTATGAGAAGTTTGATACTTGATAATTGTTTTGAGATATGGAGATGGTGATATTAGAGTCATGCTAGTTGAGTAGTTGTGAATTTGAGAAATACTTGTGTTAAAGTTTGTGATTCCCGTAGCATGCACGTATGGTGAACCATTATGTGATGAAGTCGGAGCATGATTTATTTATTTATTGTCTTCCTTATGAGTGGCGGTCGGGGACGAGCGTTGGTCTTTTCCTACCAATCTATCCCCCTAGGAGCATGCGCGTAATACTTTGCTTTGATAACTTGTAGATGTTTGCAATAAGTATATGAGTTCTTTATGACTAATGTTGAGTCCATGGATTATACGCACTCTCACCCTTCCACCATTGCTAGCCTCTCTAATACCGCGCACCTTTCGCCGGTATCATACACCCACCATATACCTTCCTCAAAACAGCCACCATACCTACCTATCATGGCATTTCCATAGCCATTCCGAGATATATTGCCATGCAACTTTCCACCATTCCGTTTATTATGACACGCTCCATCATTGTCATATTGCTTCATACATGTCACTCATGAGTCATTGCATATCCCAGTACACCGCCGGAGGCATTCATATAGAGTCATATCTTGTTCTAAGTATCGAGTTGTAATTCTTGAGTTGTAAGAAAATAAAAGTGTGATGATCATCATTATTAGAGCATTGTCCCAGTGAGGAAAGGATGATGGAGACTATGATTCCCCCACAAGTCGGGATGAGACTCCAGATGAAAAATAAAAATAAATAAAAAAAGAGGCCATAAAAAAGGAGAAGGCCCAAATAAAAAAAATAATGAGAGAAAAAGAGAGAAGGGACAATGCTACTATCCTTTTACCACACTTGTGCTTCAAAGTAGCACCATTATCTTCATAGTAGAGAGTCTCCTTTGTTATCACCTTCATATACTAGTGGGAATTTTTCATTATAGAACTTGGCTTGCATATTCCAATGATGGGCTTCCTCAAAATGCCCTAGGTCTTCGTGAGCAAGCAAGTTGGATGCACACCCACCTAGTTTATTTTTGAGCTTTCTTATACTTATAGCTCTAGTGCATCTGTTGCATGGCAATCCCTACTCACTCACATTGATATCTAATGATGGGAATCTCCATAGCCCGTTGATATGCCTAGTCGATGTGAGACTATCTTCTCCTTTTTTGTCTCCTCCACAACCACCTTTCTATTCCACCTAAAGTTCTATGTCCATGGCTCACGCTCATATATTGCGTGAAGATTGAAAAAGTTTTGAGAATGTCAAAAGTATGAAACAATTGCTTGGCTTGTCATCGGGGTTGTGCATGATTTAAATACTTTGTGTGGTGAATATAGAGCATAGCCAGACTATATGATTTTGTAGGGATAACTTTCTTTGGCCATGTTATTTTGAGAAGACATAATTGCTTAGTTAGTATGCTTGAAGTATTATTATTTCTATTTCAATATTGAACTTTTGTCTTGAATCTTTCGGATCTGAATATTCATACCACAATTCAGAAGGATTACATTGAAAATATGCCAAGTAGCATTCCACATCAAAAATTCTGTTTGTATCATTTACCTACTCCAGGACGAGCAGGAATTATGCTTGGGGATGCTTCATACGTCTCCAACGTATCTATAATTTCTAATTGCTCCATGCTATATTATATTATGTTTTGGATATTATTGGGCTTTATTATCCACTTTTATATTATTTTTGGGACTAACCTACTAACCGGAGGCCCAGCCCAGAATTGTTGTTTTTTTGCCTATTTTAGGGTTTCGAAGAAAAGGAATATCAAACGGAGTCCAAACGGAATGAGACCTTCGGGAACGTGATTTTCTCACTAAACATGATCTAGGAGACTTGGCCCTACGTCAAGCAACCAACAGGGAGGCCATGAGGTAGGTGGCGTGCCTACCCCCAGGCACGCCCTCCACCCTTGTGGGCCCCCTGTTGCTCCACCGACGTACTTCTTCCTCCTATATATACCTACGTACCCCAAACGATCAGATACAGAGCTAAAACCCTAATTCCACCGCCGTAACTTTCTGTATCCACGAGATCCCATCTTGGGGCCTGTTCCGGAGCTCCGCCGGAGGGGGCATCGATCACGGAGGGCTTCTACATCAACACCATAGCCTCTCCGATGAAGTGTGAGTAGTTTACCTCAGACCTACGGGTCCATAGTTATTAGCTAGATGGCTTCTTCTCTCTTTTTGGATCTCAATACAAAGTTCTCCCCCTCTCTTGTGGAGATCTATTCGATGTAATCTTCTTTTGCGGTGTGTTTGTTGAGACCGATGAATTGTGGGTTTATGATGAAGTTTATCTATGAACAATATTTGAATCTTCTCTGAATTCTTTTATGTATGATTGGTTATCTTTGCAAGTCTCTTCAAATTATCAGTTTGGTTTGGCCTACTAGATTGATCTTTCTTGCAATGGGGGAAGTGCTTAGCATTGGGTTCAATCTTGCGGTGTCCTTTCCCAGTGACAGTAGGGGCAGCAAGGCAAGTATTGTATTGTTGCCATCGAGGATAACAAGATGGGGTTTTCATCATATTGCATGAGTTTATCCCTCTACATCATGTCATCTTGCTTAAGGCGTTACTCTGTTCTTATGAACTTAATACTCTAGATGCATGTTGGATAGCGGTCGATGTGTGGAGTAATAGTAGTAGATGCAGGCAGGAGTCGGTCTACTTGTCTTGGACGTGATGCCTATATACATGATCATACGTAGATATTCTCATAACTATGCTCAATTCTGTCAATTGCTCAACAGTAATTTGTTCACCCACCGTAAAATACTTATGCTCTTGAGAGAAGCCACTAGTGAAAACTATGGCCCTCGGGTCTACCTTCATCATATTAAATCTTCCCATACATAGTTGTTTTCATTGCTTTTATTTTACTTTGCATATTTATCATAAAAATACCAAAAATATTATCTTACCATATCTATCAGATCTCACTCTCGTAAGTGACCGTGTAGGGATTGACAACCCCTTATCGCGTTGGTTGCGAGGATTTATTTGTTTTGTGTAGGTGTGAGGGACATGCGCGTAGCCTCCTACTGGATTGATACCTTGGTTCTCAAAAACTGAGGGAAATACTTACGCTACTTTGCTGCACCACCCTTTCCTCTTCAAGGGAAAACCAACGCAAGTGCTCAAGAGGTAGCAAGATCCCATCTTGGGGCCTTTTCCGGTGTCCTGCCGGAGGGGGCATTGATCACGGAGGGTTCTACATCAACACCATAGCCTCTCCGATGATGTGTGAGTAGTTTACCTCAGACCTACGGGTCCATAGTTATTAGCTAGATGGCTTCTTCTCTCTTTTTGGATCTCAATACAAAGTTCTCCCCCTCTCTTGTGGAGATCTATTCGATGTAATCTTCTTTTGCGGTGTGTTTGTTGAGACCGATGAATTGTGGGTTTATGATGAAGTTTATCTATGAACAATATTTGAATCTTCTCTGAATTCTTTTATGTATGATTGGTTATCTTTGCAAGTCTCTTCAAATTATCAGTTTGGTTTGGCCTACTAGATTGATCTTTCTTGCAATGGGGGAAGTGCTTAGCATTGGGTTCAATCTTGCGGCGTCCTTTCCCAGTGACAGTAGGGGCAGCAAGGCAAGTATTGTATTGTTGCCATCGAGGATAACAAGATGGGGTTTTCATCATATTGCATGAGTTTATCCCTCTACATCATGTCATCTTGCTTAAGGCGTTACTCTGTTCTTATGAACTTAATACTCTAGATGCATGCTGGATAGCGGTCGATGTGTGGAGTAATAGTAGTAGATGCAGGCAGGAGTCGGTCTACTTGTCTTGGACGTGATGCCTATATACATGATCATACCTAGATATTCTCATAACTATGCTCAATTCTGTCAATTGCTCAACAGTAATTTGTTCACCCACCGTAAAATACTTATGCTCTTGAGAGAAGCCACTAGTGAAAACTATGGCCCTCGGGTCTACCTTCATCATATTAAATCTTCCCATACATAGTTGTTTTCATTGCTTTTATTTTACTTTGCATCTTTATCATAAAAATACCAAAAATATTATCTTACCATATCTATCAGATCTCACTCTCGTAAGTGACCGTGTAGGGATTGACAACCCCTTATCGCGTTGGTTGCGAGGATTTATTTGTTTTGTGTAGGTGTGAGGGACATGCACGTAGCCTCCTACTGGATTGATACCTTGGTTCTCAAAAACTGAGGGAAATACTTACGCTACTTTGCTGCACCACCCTTTCCTCTTCAAGGGAAAACCAACGCAAGTGCTCAAGAGGTAGCAAGATCCCATCTTGGGGTCTTTTCCGGTGTCCTGCCGGAGGGGGCATTGATCACGGAGGGTTCTACATCAACACCATAGCCTCTCCGATGATGTGTGAGTAGTTTACCTCAGACCTTCGGGTCCATAGTTATTAGCTAGATGGCTTCTTCTCTCTCTTTGGATCTCAATACAAAGTTCTCCTCGATTCTCTTGGAGATCTATTTGATGTAACTCTTCTTTTGCGGTGTGTTTGTCGAGATCCGATGAATTTTGGGTTTATGATCGAGTTTATCTATGAACAATATTTGAATCTCCTCTAAATTCTTTTATGTATGATTGGTTATCTTTGCAAGTCTCTTCGAATTATCAACATGGTTTGGCCTACTAGATTGATCTTTCTTGCAATGGGAGAAGTGCTTAGCTTTGGGTTCAATCTTGCGGTGTCCTTTCCCAGTGACAGCAGGGGCAGCAAGGCACGTATTATATTGTTGCCATCGAGGATAAAAAGATGGGGTTTATATCATATTGCATGAGTTTATTCCACTACATCATGTCATCTTACTTAAAGCATTACTCTGTTCTTATGAACTTAATACTCTAGATGCATGCTGGATAGCGGTCGATGTGTGGAGTAATAGTAGTAGATGCAGAATCGTTTCGGTCTACTTGTCGTGGACGTGATGCCTATATACATGATCATACCTAGATATTCTCATAACTATGCTCAATTCTATCAATTGCTCGACAGTAATTTGTTTACCCACCGTAATACTTATGCTATCTTGAGAGAAGCCACTAGTGAAACCTATGGCCCCCGGGTCTATTTTCCATCATATTAATCTTTCATCACTTAGCTATTTCTATTGCCGTTTATTTTACTTTGCATCTTTATTTCTCTTTATCATAAAAATACCAAAAAATATTATCTTATCATATCTATCAGATCTCACTCTCGTAAGTGACCGTGAAGGGATTGACAACCCCTTTATCACGTTGGTTGCGAGGTTCTTATTTGTTTGTGTAGGTGCATGTGACTCGAGCGTGATCTCCTACTGGATTGATACATTGGTTCTCAAAAACTAAGGGAAATACTTACGCTACTTTACTGCATCACCCTTTCCTCTTCAAGGGAAAACCAACGCAGTGCTCAAGAGGTAGCAAGAAGGATTTCTGGCGCCGTTGCCGGGGAGATTCGCGCCAAGTCAAGTCAAGATTTGACTCCCAGCAACGAGCCATTTCTGGCGCCGTTGCCGGGGAGTCTACGCACAAGTCAAGACATACCAAGTACCCATCACAAACTCTTATCCCCCGCATTACATTATTTGCCATTTGCCTCTCGTTTTCCTCTCCCCCACTTCACCATTGCCGTTTTATTCACCCTCTCTTTTTCCATTCGCCTCTTTCACTTGCTCCTCGCATTTTCTGCCGTTATGTCTGAAATTGGGGAAATTATTGTCGATATGGACAATAATAATAACATGCAAAATTCTGATGCTCCCGCTGAAGAACCCCTATCTTACATACAATTTTTTTTGAATCGGTAGTGGTAATATTATTGGGAAAGGGGTTATTCTAGATTTCTTTACTTGTGTCGGTGCTTTGCCTTTTATGGGTAGCTCTTTTCTCCATAGAACTAGTAGTCTTGCGAACGCTATCGCCATGCTTATAGTTGAACTTGAAAGGCAATTTATGCACGTGCATACTTGCATACAAAGGATTTTTCCTAGAATTTTCTAATATTGAGCATTCTTCTTTAAAACGCGCCGCTACTATCTTTTTGGCAAATGAATTTAGATTTATAATAAAAGAGGCCAAGGAAATCTTTGCGCACTATAGGGTGAACGCTGGCCATCCTCCTATAGAGGCAATCCTCTTTGATCAAGAGGAGATAATGCGTTTTCAATTTTTAGACTATGTTGCTTTTAATGAAAACCTTAGAAAAAAGGTTCCTACCAATGTTCTAGTTGATAAAATTTCCAAACTTAATAATGATTCTGCTATTTGAAATAATGAGCTAGGATATTCTCTCGAGTATAGGCTCACGAAGTTCTGCCAAAAGAATGCTTATAATGATGAATTGGTTGTGCAATATGAAGGGCTGAAGGAGGAACCTATACCTCCCAAAATTGATCTTGGTGACTTCTGTCCCGTTAAATTTAGCCCTTTTGATTACTTTTGCTCGCCTCAAATAAAACTTGCTGCTGAACGTAGAGAATATGAAATGAGTTTTCGTGATCTATCCTATTATTATGGCAATACCTAGATCTATCCTTGCTTTTATGCCTAGCTAGGGTCGTTAAACGATAGCGCTTGTTGGGAGGCAACCCAATTTTATTTTAGTTTTTGCTTTTTGCTTCTGTTTAGGAATAAATCTTTGATCTAGCCTCTGGTTAGATTTGTTGTTATGTTTTAATTAGTGTTTGTGCCAAGTTAAACCTATAGGATCTTCTTGGATGATAGTTATTTGATCTTGCTGAAAATTCCAGAAACTTTCTGTTCACGAAAACAATTATTAAAAATCAACAGAACGTGATAAAATATTGATTCCAATTGCAGCAGATCAATAAACAAATTGTTTAGGTCTTCCTATTTTGGTAGATTTTTTTGAGTTCTAGAAGTTTGCGTTGGTTACAGATTACTACAGACTGTTCTGTTTTTGACAGATTTTGTTTTTTGTGTGTTGTTTACTTATTTTGATGAATCTATGTCTAGTAAAATAGTTTATAAACCATAGAGAAGTTGGAATACAGTAGGTTTAACACCAATATAAATAAAGAATGAGTTCATTACAGTACCTTGAAGTGGTGTTTTCTTTTCTTTCGCTAATGGAGCTTACGAGATTTTCTGTTGATTTGTGTTGTGAAGTTTTCAAGTTTTGGGTAAAAGATTTGATGGATTATGGAACAAGGAGTGGCAAGAGCCTAAGCTTGGGGATTCCCATGGCACCCCAAGGTAATCTAAGGACACCAAATGGCCAAAGCTTAGGGATGCCCCGGAAGGCATCCCCTCTTTCGTCTTCGTCCATCGGTAACTTTACTTGGAGCTATATTTTTATTCACCACATGATATGTGTTTTGCTTGGAGCGTCTTGTATGATTTGAGTCTTTTCTTTTTAGTTTACCACAATCATACTTGATGTACACACCTTTTGAGAGAGACACACATGATTCAGAATTTATTGTTCTCTCATGCTTCACTTATATATTTTGAGAGTCCTACAAAATAGCATGGTAATTTGCTTTAATCGGGAAATTAGTCCTAATATTCTAGGTATTCAAGATTAGTAAAAACTTTCTTATGCGTGTGTTGAATACTAAGAAAAGTTTGATGCTTGATGATTGTTTTGAGATATGGAGGTAGTGGTATTAAAGTTGTGCTAGTTGAGTAGTTGTGAATTTGAGAAATACTTGTGTTGAAGTTTGCAAATCCCGTAGCATGCACGTATGGTAAACGTTGTGTAACAAATATGAAACATGAGGTGTTCTTTGATTGTCCTCCTTATGAGTGGCGGTCGGGGACGAGCGATGGTCTTTTCCTACCAATCTACCCCCCTAGGATCATGCGTGTAGTGCTTGGTTTTTGATGACTTGTAGATTTTTGCAATAAGTATGTGAGTTCTTTATGACTAATGTTGAGTCCATGGATTATACGCACTCTTATCCTTCCAATATTGCTAGCCTCTTCGGTACCATGCATTGCCCTTTCTCACCTTGAGAGTTGGTACAAACTTCGCCGGTGCATCCAAACCCCGTGATACAATGCGCTCTATCACACATAAACCTCCTTATATCTTCCTCAAAACAGCCACCATACCTACCTACTATGGCATTTCCATAGCCATTCTGAGATATATTGCCATGCAACTTTCCACCGTTCTGTTCATCATGACACGTTCATCATTGTCATATTGCCTTGCATGATCATGTATTTGACATCGTATTTGTGGAAAATCCACCATTCATAATTTTTCATACATGTCACTCTTGATTCATTGCCCATGCCGGTACACCGCCGGAGGCATTCATATAGAGTCATACTTTGTTCTAGTATCGAGTTGTAATCATTGAGTTGTAAATAAATAGAAGTGTGATGATCATTGATACGTCTCCGTCGTATCTATAATTTTTGATTGTTCCATGCCAATATTCTACAACTTTCATATACTTTTGGCATCTTTTTGTATTATTTTTGGGACTAACATATTGATGCAGTGCCCAGTGCCAGTTCCTATTTGTTGCATGTTTTTTGATTCGCAGAATACCCATACCAAATGGCGTCCAAACGGGATAAAAACTGACGAATTTTTTTTGGAATATATGATTTTGGGAAGAAAAATCCACGCGCGACGATGCCCGAGGGGGCCACGAGGCAGGGGCGCGCCCCAGGGGGGCAGGCGCGCCCATGACCCTCGTGGCGACCCCGTAAGGCAGTTGGTGCCCT
This sequence comes from Triticum urartu, assembly GCF_056163025.1. Classification (NCBI taxonomy): domain Eukaryota; kingdom Viridiplantae; phylum Streptophyta; class Magnoliopsida; order Poales; family Poaceae; genus Triticum; species Triticum urartu. Next base: position 45,993,149 of record NC_141874.1, on the reverse strand, counting down.
TCTTTCGCCGCAAGAAAGCTAATATCCGGATAGAGATCATGTTAAAATTTCAGCCCAATCGGAGTTACGGATCTCCGGAAATATATAAAACGATGAAGGGGTAGAATCTGAGAACGCAGAAACAGAGAGAGACAGAGAGACAGATCCAATCTCGGAGGGGCTCTCGCCCCTCCCACGCCATGGAGGCCATGTACCAGAGGGCAAACCCTTCTCCCACCTAGGGAGGAGGTCAAGGAAGAAGAAGAAGAAGGAGGGGGCTCTCTCTCCCTCGCTTCCGGTGGCGTCGGAGTGCCACCGGGGGCCATCATCATCACCGCAATCTTCACCAACAACTTCACCGCCATCATCACCAACTCTTCCCCCCTCTATGCAGTGGTGTAACCTCTCTCTTACCCGCTGTAATATCTACTTAACCATGGTGCTCAACGCTATATATTATTTCCCAATGATGTATGGCTATCCTATGATGTTTGAGTAGATCCGTTTTGTCCTATGGGCTATTTGATGATCAAGATTGGTTTGAGTTGCATGTTTTATTATTGGTGCTGTCCTATGATGCTCTCCTGTCGCGCAAGCATGAGGGATCCCCGCTGTAGGGTGTTGCAATACGTTCATGATTCGCTTATAGTGGGTTGCGTGAGTGACTGAAACACAAACCCGGGTAAGGGGGTTGTTGCGTATGGGATAAAGAGGACTTGATGCTTTAATGCTATGGTTGGGTTTTACCTTAATGATCTTTAGTACTTGCGGATTCTTGCTAGAGTTCCAATCATAAGTGCATATGATCCAAGTAGAGAAAGTATGTTAGCTTATGCCTCTCCCTCATATAAAATTGCAATAATGATTACCGGTCTAGTTATCGATTGCCTAGGGACAAATAACTTTCTCATAACAACAAGCTCTCTACTAAAACTAACTTAGTTATTTCTTTATCTAAACAGCCCCTACTTTTTATTTACGCGCTCTTTATTATCTTGCAAACCTATCCAACAACACCTACAAAGTACTTCTAGTTTCATACTTGTTCTAGGTAATGCGAACGTTAAGCGTGCATAGAGTTGTATCGGTGGTTGATAGAACTTGAGGGAATATTTGTTCTACCTTTATATCCTCGTTGGGTTTGACAATCTTACTTATCGAAAGAGGCTACAATTGATCCCCTATACTTGTGGGTTATCAAGACCTTTTTCTGACGCCGTTGCAGGGGAGCAATAGCGTGGGGTGAATATTCTCGTGTGTGCTTGTTTGCTTTATCACTAAGTAATTTTTATTTGTTGTTCTAGTTGTTTTCTATCTTTATTTATGGGTAGGAAACGCAAAATACCCCAAAAAAATAGTTGTACCTACTAAACCAATGGTTGAAGAACGACTCAAAATCTATCACACTGCTGAAGCTTATTACTTGGATCATCTTCGATCCCTATGTGCTCGTGCTGAAACCCCAACTAGCTTAGTTGAGGGCAAATCTTTAGATGAGCATGCTTGTTATGTGCGACACCGAATATCTGAAGAAGGGAAAAATTTACTGGGTCAAATTCATCGTTTGCAATGCTATGCTTGGAATTTATGCAAAATATATGATATTACTTCTTGTTCTGAAAACCCTAAGAAACACCTTCCCTATCAATGTGAGTTTATTGATAATGGAATCGTATCTTCATATGCTAAGTGTGTTTATAGTTACTATGATGTTCAACAAATTGAAGAATTTGTTGCTTTTAAGGGTGCTTATGAAATTGCTTCTTTGATTGAAATGTATGATGCAACTCTTTACAAATCTGAAAATTTTGACATACTTAAATATTGCTATGATAATTATGCTTCTAATGCCTATGTTGAATCATATATTGAGGACTACCCCACTGTCCAAGAAGAGACTAATATTTTGCAGAAGTCTATGGAAGAAGAAATTGATGAAACTGTGAGCTCATTGGATGAAAAAGATGAGGAGGAGAGCGAAGAACAAAAGAAGGAAGAGCAGACTAGCCACCCGTTCCCACCTTCTAATGAGAGTAACTCTTCAACTCATACATTGTTTAATTTCCCTTCATGCTTACCGAAGGATGAATGCTATGATGATTGCTATGATCCTGTCGATTCTCTTGAAATATCCCTTTTTGATGATGCTTGCTATGCTTGTGGACAAGATGCTAATATGAATTATGCTTATGGAGATGAACTTGCTATAGTTCCTTATGTTAAACATGAAATTGTTGCTATTGCACCCACGCATGATAGTCCTATTATCTTTTTGAATTCTCCCGACTACACTATATCAGAGAAGTTTGCCCTTATTAAGGATTACATTGATGGGTTGCGTTTTACTACTACACATGATGATTTTGATAGATATAATATGCAAGTGCTTGCTTCTCCTACTTGCAATTATTATGAGAGAGGAACTATATCTCCACCTCTCTATGTTTCCAATACAACAAAGTTGCAAGAAACTGTTTATAATATGTATTGCCTTTACTATGTGTGCATGAATTGTTCTTTTATGACATGCCGATGCATAGGAAGAGAGTTAGACTTCGTCATTGCTTGATTTATGCTACCTTTTGATCACTACTTACTGCCAAATCATTGTTAATTAAAATTGGCTTTGATATACCTTGGGATCCGGGTGGATTCACTACTTGAGCACTATATGCCTAGCTTAATGCCTTTAAAGAAAGCGCTGCCAGGGAGAAAACCCGGAAGTTTTAGAGAGTCATTTATTTCTGTTGAGTGCTTTCATATAGTTTAAAAACAACAAAAATAAAGAGGGGAACCCAAAACTTTTTCAAAAAGGGAAGTGAAAGTGAGAAAGACAAGCATTTGTTGAAGTGGGAGAGCTCCTTGAACTTTGTTCATGCTCACTGAAACTTTGTGAATCTTGATTACAGAAAAATTTCAATAAAAATAATTATCCCCTTTTACAATTCCATTGTATTATAAAAATAATGTGCCAAGGTTTGCCTTTAGGATGTTTACATTTGCTTGATGGTTTGTACGGTGCAGGACAGAAACTTTGGCTGTAGTGCACGATTTTACATTTTTAGCTGGAACGTCAAATGGTTATGATTATTTTTGTATTGTCTTTCTATACAAATTTTTTATTTTTACTAATTTTGGCAGAATTTTTCAAGTAACAGAAGTATGGTGAATGTTTAGATTATTACAGACTGTTCTGTTTTAGACAGATTCTATTTTTGATGCATAGTTTGCTTGTTTTGATGAAACTATCAAATTTATATCAGTGGATTAAGCCATGGAAAAGCTATATTACAGTAGACACAATGCAAAAACAAAATATGAATTGGTTTGCAACAGTACTTAGAGTAGTGATTTGCTTTATTATACTAACAGATCTTACCGAGTTTTCTGTTGAAGTTTTGTGTGGATGAAGTGTTCGATGATCGAGAAGGTCTCGATGTGAGAAGAAGGAAGAGAGGCAAGAGATAAAGCTTGGGGATGCCCGAGGCACCCCAACTAAATATTCAAGGAGACTCAAGCGTCTAAGCTTGGGGATGCCCCGGAAGGCATCCCCTATTTCTTCAACAAGTATCGGTATGTTTTCGGATTTGTTTCCTTCATGCGATATGTGCAATCTTGGAGCGCCTTTTGCATTTAGTTTTCATTGTTCTTTTATGCACCATGCTGGTATGAGATAGTCCTTGGTTGATTTATAGAATGCTCTATGCACTTCACTTATATCTTTTGAATATGGGTTTATAGAATGCTTCATGTGCTTCACTTATATCATTTGAAGTTTGGATTGCCTGTTTCTCTTTACATAGAAAACTGCCATTTGTAGAATGCTCTTTTTCTTCACTTATATTTGTTAGAGCGTGGGCATAACTTTTGTACAAAGAATAAAACTCTCTTGCTTCGCTTATATCTATTTAGAGAGATGACAGGAACTGGTCATTCATATGGTTAGTCATAAAATCCTACACAAAACTTGTAGATCACTGAATATGATATGTTTGATTCCTTGCAATAGTTTTGCGATATAAAGATGGTGATATTAGAGTCATGCTAGTGGGTAGTTGTGGATTGTAGAAATACTTGTGTTGAGGTTTGTGATTCCCGTAGCATGCACATATGGTGAACCTTTATGTAACGAAGTCGGAGGATGATTTATTTATTGATTGTCTTCCTTATGAGTGGCGGTCGGGGACGAGCGATGGTCTTTTCCTACCAATCTATCCCCCTAGGAGCATGCGCATAGTACTTTGTTTCGATAGCTAATAGACTTTTGCAATAAGTATATGAGTTCTTTATGACTAATGTTGATTCCATGGATTATATGCACTCTCACCCTTCCACCATTGCTAGCCTCTCTAGTATTGCGCAACTTTCGCCGGTACAATAAACCCACCATATACCTTCCTCAAAACAGCCACCATACCTACCTATCATGGCATTTGCATAGCCATTCCGAGATATATTGCCATTCAACTTCCATCATCATCATATACATGAATTGAGCATTCATTGTCATATTGCTTTGCATGATCGTAAGATAGCTAGCATGATGTTTTCATGGCTTGTCCGTTTTTTGATGTCATTGCTATGCTAGATCATTACACATCCCGGTACACCGCCGGAGGCATTCATATAGAGTCATATCTTTGTTCTAGTTTCGAGTTGTAATATTGAGTTGTAAGTAAATAAAAGTGTGATGATCATCATTATTAGAGCATTGCCCCAGTGAGGAAAGGATGATGGAGACTATGATTCCCCCACAAGTCAGGATGAGACTCCGGACGAAAAAAGAGAAAGGCCAAAAAAAAGAGAAGGCCCAAAAAATAAGAAAAAACAAAAAAAGAGAAAAAGAGAGAAGGGCAATGTTACTATCCTTTTACCACACTTGTGCTTCAAAGTAGCACCATGTTCTTCATACAGAGAGTCTCTTGAGTAATCACTTTCATATACTAGTGGGAATTTTTCATTATAGAACTTGGCTTGTATATTCCAATGATGGGCTTCCTCAAATGCCCTAGGTGTTCATGAGCAAGCAAGTTGGATGCACACCCACTTAGTTTCAGTTTGAGCTTTCATATACTTGTAGCTCTAGTGCATCCGTCGCATGGCAATCCCTACTCACTCACATTGATATCTATTGATGGGCATCTCCATAGCCCGTTGATACGCCTAGTTGATGTGAGACTATCTCCTCCTTTTTGTCTTCTCCACAACCACCATTCTATTCCACCTATAGTGCTATGTCCATGGCTCACGCTTATGTATTGCGTGAAAGTTGAAAAGGTTTGAGAACATCAAAAGTATGAAACAATTGCTTGGCTTGTCATCGGGGTTGTGCATGATGTGAATATTTTGTGTGGTGAAGATGGAGCATAGCCAGACTATATGATTTTGTAGGGATAACTTTCTTTGGCCATGTTATTTTGAAAAGAAATGATTGCTTTATTAGTAGGCTTGAAGTATTATTGTTTTTATGTCAAATGATAGACTATTGATTTGAATCACTCGTGTCTTAATATTCATGCCATGATTAGATTACATGATCAAGATTATGCTAGGTAGCATTCCACATCAAAAATTATCTTTCTTATCATTTACCTACTCGAGGACGAGCAGGAATTAAGCTTGGGGATGCTGATATGTCTCCGTCGTATCTATAATTTTTGATTGTTCCATGCCAATAATATACAACTTTCATATACTTTTGGCAACTTTTTATACTATTTTTGGGACTAACATATTGATCCAGTGCCCAGTGCCAGTTCCTGTTTGTTGCAAGTTTTTTGATTTGCAGAATATCCATACCAAACGGAGTCCAAACGGGATAAAAACTGACGGAGATTTTTTTGGAATATATATGATTTTTGGGAAGAAAAATCCACGTGAGACGATGCCCGAGGGGGCCACGAGGCAAGGGGGCGCGCCCCAGGGGGTAGGCATGCCCGTGACCCTCGTGGCGACCCCGTAAGGCGGTTGGTGCCCTTCTTTCGCTGCAAGAAAGCTAATATCCGGATAGAGATCGTGTTAAAATTTCAGCCCAATCAGAGTTACGGATCTCCAGAAATATATAAAACGGTGAAGGGGTAGAATCTGAGAACACAGAAACAGAGAGAGACAGATCTAATCTCAGAGGGGCTCTCGCCCCTCCCACGCCATGGAGGCCATGGACCAGAGGGGAAACCCTTCTCCTACCTAGGGAGGAGGTCAAGGAAGAAGAATAAGGAGGGGGCTCTCTCTCCCTCGCTTCCGGTGGCGCCGTAGTGCCACCAGGGGCCATCATCATCACCGCAATCTTCACCAACAACTTCACCGCCATCATCACCAACTCTTCCCCCCTCTATGCAGAGGTGTAACCTCTCTCTTACCTGCTGTAATCTCTACTTAAACATGGTGCTCAACGCTATATATTATTTCCCAATGATGTATGGCTATCCTATGATGTTTGAGTAGATCCGTTTTGTCCTATGGGCTATTTGATGATGAAGATTGGTTTGAATTGCATGTTTTATTATTGGTGCTGTCCTATGGTGCTCTCTATGTCGCGCAAGCGTGAGGGATTCCCGCTGTAGGGTGTTGCAATACGTTCATGATTCGCTTATAGTGGGTTGCGTGAGTGACTGAAACACAAACCCGAGTAAGGGGGTTGTTGCGTATGGGATAAAGAAGACTTGATGCTTTAATGCTATGGTTGGGTTTTACCTTAATGATCTTTAATAGTTGAGGATGCTTGCTAGAGTTCCAATCATAAGTGCATATGATCCATGTAGAGAAAGTATGTTAGCTTATGCCTCTCCCTCATATAAAATTGCAATAATGATTACCGGTCTAGTTATCGATTGCCTAGGGACAAATAACTTTCTCATAACAACAAGCTCTCTACTAAACCTAACTTAGTTATTTCTTTATCTAAACAGCCCCTAATTTTTATTTACGTGCTCTTTATTATCTTGCAAACCTATCCAACAACACCTACAAAGCACTTCTAGTTTCATACTTGTTCTAGGTAAAGCGAACGTTAAGCGTGCGTGGAGTTTTATCGGTGGTCGATAGAACTTGAGGGAATATTTGTTCTACCTTTAGCTCCTCATTGGGTTCGACACTCTTACTTATCGAAAGAGGCTACAATAGATCCCCTATACTTGTGGGTTATCAATCATCATTCATAGAGAATTGTCCCCAAAAAAAGAGAAAGTCCAAAAGAAAAAAAGGAGGCCCAAAATAATAATAATAAAAAGGGGCAATGCTACTATCCTTTTTTCCACACTTGTGCTTCAAAGTAGCACCATGATCTCCATGATAGAGAGTCTTTTGTTTTGTCACTTTCATATACTAGTGGGAATTTTTCATTATAGAACTTGGCTTGTATATTCCAACAATGGGCTTCCTCAAATGCCCTAGGTCTTCATGAGCAAGCAAGTTGGATGCACACCCACTTAGTTTCTTTTTGTTGAGCTTTCATGCATTAATAGCTCTAGTGCATCTGTTGCATGGCAATCCCTACTCCTCACATTAACATCAATTGATGGGCATCTCCATAGCCCGTTGATTAGCCGCGTCGATGTGAGACGTTCTCCTTTTTTGTCTTCTCCACATAACCCCCATCATTATGTTATATTCCACCCATAGTGCTATATCCATGGCTCACGCTCGTGTATTGCGTGAAAGTAGAAAAAAGTTTGAGATTACTAAAGTATGAAACAATTGCTTGGCTTGTCATCGGGGTTGTGCATGATGAGAGCATTCTAGTGTGACAAAAATGGAGCATGAACAAACTATATGATTTTGTAGGGATGAACTTTCTTTGGCCATGTTATTTTGAGAAGACATACTTGCTTAGTTAGTATGCTTGAAGTATTATTACTTTTATGTCAATATTAAACTTCTATCTTGAATCTTTCGGCTCTGAATATTCATACCACAATTAAGAGGGTTACATTGAAAATTATGGCAAGTAGCATTCCACATCAAAAATTCTGTTTTTATCATTTACCTACTCGAGGACGAGTAGGAATTAAGCTAGGGGATGCTTGATACGTCTCCAACGTATCTATAATTTTTGATTGTTCCATGCTATATTATAATCTGTTTTTGATGATAAATGGGCTTTGTTATACACTTTTATATTATTTTTGGGACTAACCTATCAACCGGAGGCCCAGCCCAAATTGCTGTTTTTTCCTATTTCAGTGTTTCACAGAAAAAGAATATCAAACGGAGTCCAAACGGAATGAAACCTTCGGGAACATGATTTTCGGAACATACGTGATCCAGAGGACTTGGAGTCCACGTAAAGCAATCAATGAGGAGATCACAAGGAAGGGGGCGCACCCACCTCCCCCAGGCGCGCCCTTTACCCTCGTGGGGCCCATGTTGCTCCATCGATGTACTTCTTCCTTCTATATATACCTACGTACCCCCAAACCATCAGAGGCATCCATGAAAACCTAATTCCACCGCCGCAACCTACTGTACCCATGAGATCCCATCTTGGGGCCTTTTCCGGTGTCCTGCCAGAAGGGGCATTGATCACGAAGGACTTCTACATCAACACCATAGCCTCTCCGATGATGTGTGTGTAGTTTACCTCAGACCTTCTGGTCCATAGTTATTAGCTAGATGGCTTCGTCTCTCTCTTTAGATCTCAATACAAAGTTCTCCTTGATTCTCTTGGAGATCTATTTGATATAACTCTTCTTTTTGCGGTGTGTTTGTCGAGATCCGATGAATTGTGGGTTTATGATCAAGTTTATCTATGAACAATATTTGAATCTCCTCTGAATTCTTTTATGTATGATTTGTCTTTGCAAGTCTCTTTGAATTATCAGTTTGGTTTGGCCTACTAGATTGATCTTTCTTGCAATGGGAGAAGTTCTTAGCTTTGGTTCAATCTTGCGGTGTCCTTTCCCAGTGACAGCAGGGGCAGCAAGGCACGTTGATACGTCTCCAACGTACCTACAATTTTTGATTGCTCCATGCTATATTATCTACTATTTTGAATGTTTATGGGCTTTATTATACACTTTTATATCATTTTTGGGACTAACCTATTAACCCAGAGCCCAGTGCCAGTTTCTGTTTTTACCCTGTTTTAGGGTTTCAAAGAAAAGGAAAATCAAATGGAGTCCAATTCACCTGAAACTTCACGGAACTCATTTTTGGAAGGAAAGAAGCCCAGAAGACTTGGAGTGCATGTCGGGGGACCTGCGAGGAGGTCACAAGGCAGGGGGCACGCCCACCCCCCTGGGCACGCCCTCCACCCTCGTGAGCCCCTCGTGGCCTCCCTGATGTACTTCTTCCACCTATATATCTCCATATACCCTAAAAACATCCGTGAGCACAATAGATCGGGAGTTCCGCCGCCAAAAGCCTCCGTAGCCACCGAAAATCAATCTAGACCCGTTCCAGCACCCTGCCGGAGGGGGCAATCCTTCTCCGGTGGCCATCTTCATCATCCCGGTGCTCTCCATGACGAGGAGGGAGTAGTTCTCCCTCTGGGCTGAGGGTATGTACCAGTAGCTATGTGTTTGATCTCTCTCTCTCTCTCTCTCTCTCTCTCGTGTTCTTGAGATGATACGATCTTGATGTATCGCGAGCTTTGCTATTATAGTTGGATCTTATGTTTCTCCTCCCCCTCTTCTCTCTTGTAATGAATTGAGTTTCCCCTTTGAAGTTATCCTATCGGATTGAGTCTTTAAAGATTTGAGAACACTTGATGTATGTCTTGCCGTGCGTATCTGTGGTGACAATGGGATATCACGTGATTCACTTGATGTATGTTTTGGTGAGCAACTTGCGGGTTCCACCCATGAACCTATGCATAGGGGTTGGCACACGTTTTCATCGTGATTCTCCGGTAGAAACTTTGGGGCACTCTTTGAGGTCCTTTGTGTTGGTTGAATAGATGAATCTGAGGTTGTGTGACGCATATCGTATAATCATACCCACGGATACTTGAGGTGACATTGGAGTATCTAGGTGACATTAGGGTTTTGGTTGATTTGTGTCTTAAGGTGTTATTCTAGTACGAACTCTAGGGCTATTTGTGACACTTATAGGAATAGCCCAACGGATTGATTGGAAAGAATAACTTTGAGGTGGTTTCGTACCCTACCGTAATCTCTTCATTCGTTCTCCGCTATTAGTGACTTTGGAGTGACTCTTTGTTGCATGTTGAGGGATAGTTATGTGATCCAATTATGATATTATTGTTGAGGGAACTTACACTAGCGAAAGTATGAACCCTAGGCCTTGTTTACTATCATTGCAATACCATTTACGCTCACTTTTATCATTAGTTACCTTGCTGTTTTTTTATTTTCAGATTACAAATACCTTTATCTACCATCCATATACCACTTGTATCACCATCTCTTCGCCGAACTAGTGCACCTATACAATTTACCATTGTATTGGGTGTGTTGGGGACACAAGAGACTCTTTGTTATTTGGTTGCAGGGTTGCTTGAGAGAGACCATATTCATCCTACGCCTCCTACGGATTGATAAACCTTAGGTCATCCACTTGAGGGAAATTTGCTACTGTCCTACAAACCTCTGCACTTGGAGGCCCAACAACGTCTACAAGAAGAAGGTTGTGTAGTAGACATCAAGCTCTTTTCTGGTGCCGTTGCCGGGGAGGTGAGTGCTTGAAGGTATATCTTTAGATCTTGCAATCGAGTCTTTTAATTTCTTGTTTTATCACTAGTTTAGTTTATAAAAGAAAACTATAACAAAATGGAATTGAGTTTGTCTCATACGCTTCACCTTTTTAATATATTTCGTGAGTATGATGGAAAGGATAATTGTGCTCAAGTGCTAGAAGAAGAAATCTATAAAATGTTTGGCACTAAATATTTGAATGATGAGCATGATTGCAATGTTGTTAGTATGAATTCCTTGAATATCCATGATGCTAATGATATGCAAAGCCACAAGCTTGGGGAAGCTATGTTGGATGAAGATGATATTTTTTGTCCCCCAAGCTTTGATGAGCAAATTTACTATGATGAAATCATGCCTCCTATCTATGATGATTACTGTGATGACACGTATGCTTTAAAGAATAATGATAACCATGAAACTTGTCATCTTCATCTTAATTTTCAATCACATGATAGTTATTTTGTTAAGTTTGCTCCTACTATTATTCATGAGAAGAAATTTGCTTATGTGGAGAGTAGTAAATTTTCTATGCTTGTAGATCATGAAAAGAATGCTTTAGGTGCTGGTTATATTGTTTAATTCATTCATGATGCTACTGAAAATTATTATGAGGGAGGAACATATGCTTGTAGGAATTGCAATAATATCAAGTTTCCTCTCTATGTGCTTAAAGTTTTGAAGTTATGCTTGTTTTGCCTTCCTATGCTAGTTGATTATTGTTCCCATAAGTTGTTTGCTCACAAAATCCCTATGCATAGGAAGTATGTTAGACTTAAATGTTCTAGTCATATTCTTCATTATTCTCTCTTTATGTTACAATTCTTATCTACTATATGAGCATCATTGAAACCATCATGCCTAGCTAGGGGCGTTAAACGATAGCGCTTGTTGGGAGGCAACCCAATTTTATTTTAGTTCCTTGCTTTTTGTTCCTGTTTAGTAATAAATAATTCATCTAGCCTCTGTTTACATGTGGTTTTATGCTTTTAATTAATGTTTGTGCCAAGTAGAACCTTTGGGAAGACTTGGGGAAAGTCTTGTTGATCATGCTGTCAAAAACAGAAACTTTAGCGCTCACGAGAATTGCTGCCATTTTTATTTGGAGAGTTCTATTTAGTTAACTATTTTTGCAGATGATTAATACACAAATTACTCAGGTCCAGCAATTTATTTGAGAATTTTATGAGTTCCAGAAGTATACGTTTGATCCAGATTACTACAGACTGTTCTGTTTTTGACAGATTCTGTTTTTCATGTGTTGTTTACTTATTTTGATGAATCTATGGCTAGTAAAATAGTTTATAAACCATAGAGAAGTTGGAATACAGTAGGTTTAATACAAATATAAATAAGGAATGAGTTCATTACAGTACCTTGAAGTGGTGATTTATTTTCTTATACTAACGGAGCTTACGAGTTTTTGTTAAGTTTTGTGTTGTGAAGTTTTCAAGTTTTGGGTAAGGATTCAATGGACTATGGAATAAGGAGTGGCAAGAGACTAAGCTTGGGGATGCCCAAGGCACCCCAAGGTAATATTCAAGGAGAGCCAAGAGCCTAAGCTTGGGGATGCCCCGGAAGGCATCCCCTCTTTCGTCTTCGTTCATCGGTAACTTTACTTGGAGCTATATTTTTATTCGCCACATGATATGTGTTTTGCTTGGTGCGTCAATTTATTTTGTTAGGATTTGCTTGCTTTTGTTTCGAACAATGTTTTGCATCTTTTATTTCAATAAAAGTGGCATTGATAGCCTTTACTTTGCCTATGTTACAAGTATGCATGTCACTGTTTGAAAATAGAAAGTTTACTGTTGTTGCAATAATTCCCTAGAAAAGTAAGAATGTGATAAAATGTTGAAATCATTTGCATACTAAGCTCTGATAAATTTACTACAGTGGGAATTTTATTTCATAATTTTTGGAGCTAGGGAAGTATGGATGTTGCAGCATTCTTTACAGACTATCCTGTTTAGGAAGATTGCTGTTATGTTTGCATTGTTTGCATATGGTTGCTTCTTTAATGATTCTATTTGAGGATAGGATTATTAAATATGCAGAGGAATTTAGTATGCAATGTTGAATAATAATTTTAGTGATTTTCTACAGTAGAGTATGATAAGGTTTTTTTAATGGTTTATACTAACTTATCTCGCGAGTCCTTGTTGAGTTTTGTGTGGATGAAGCTTTTGAGATTTAGGGAGACCGTGATATGAGAGGAATTAAGGAGACACAAAAGCTCAAGCTTGGGGATGCCCAAGGCACCCCAAGATAATATTTCAAGAAGTCTCAAGCGTCTAAGCTTGGGGATGCCCCGGTTGGCATCCCACCTTTCTTCTTCAACAAACTATCGGTTAGTATCGGTTGATCCTAAGTTTTTGCTTCTTCACATGATGTTTGCCATTCTTAGAATGTCATTTTATTTTGCTTTGCTTGCTGTTTGAATAAAATACCAAGATCTAAAATTATTAAATGTTATAGAGTCTTCACATAGTTGCATAATTATTTGACGACTCATTGATCTTCACTTATATCTTTCGGAGTAGTTTGTCATTTGCTCTAGTGCTTCACTTATATATTTTAGAGCATGGTGGTAGTTTTATTTTGAATAAATAGATGAACTCTCATGCTTCACTTAGATTATTTTGAGAGTCTTAAATAGCATGGTAATTTGCTTAAAATCCTAATATGCTAGGTATTCAAGAATAATAAAATTCTCTTATGAGTGTGTTGAATACTAAGAGAAGTTTGATACTTGATGATTGTTTTGAGATATGAGGATGATAATATAAGAGTCATGCTAGTTGAGTGTAACATCCCAAATTTTTAATTTGGAATATTATACATAGATCATCCATGCATATCATGATTTATTGCATTTCCGTTCCGCAATCCTTGAAATCCTAAGCAACTCAAGGACCCACGGAGAGAGTTGGGGATTTTCCGGTTTTCATATTTGATTTTTATCAAATAATGAAACGAGGATTTTGATTTTAATAATTTTTCTCTCCGAAAAATATTTCATATTAAATCAAATGAGTGGAGATAATATGACTTCTCCAAAATAATTGAAATATTGGAGGAAAAATATTAAAATCATTTATTGGATTTTATTTGGTTTTATTCGAATTTTATTTGCATTAAAAAAATTGCACGTTTTCAAAATTGCATTTTAAGGCCAAGAAAATGTTCAACTCGTCGTAAATATTTTATTTAGACGGTGAACATTTGTTTTGGCATTTTTAGATTTTTATTTATTTTTCTAGGATTTTTCTTCTGTCGGCGGTATTATATATAAAAAAAATCCCGCACCCGACTGGGCCTAGGGCCCAGCCGAGCCAGGCTGGCCCAGCCGCCGCCTCCTGCGCGCGCACCGCCACCGCCGACTCGGATGATGAGTCCGGGCCGAACTCCGTCGCCGCCGCCTTGCACCTCCTCCAAGACACCCCACCCCGCCCCTTTATATACGCGCCGCCTGAGCCCCCCACCGCCACCATCGCCGCGCCTCCCACCGCCCCGAGCCGCGCCGCGCCGCCGCCGCTGCAGTGCGCCGCCGGCGCTGCCACCGCACCCCGCCGCCCCGCGAGCCGCTGCCCAAGCCCTCGCCGGAGGTAGCCGTCGGATCCAACCGCCGGTTTTTCTTAAAAATCGTTCGGTTTTATTTCAAAACCCTAGTTTTTGTTTTTTAAATAGATCGATTTTTCTCCGGTTTATTTATTTAGCGAGCGTTCGCTCGTTCGTTCGTTTTAACGAACGCGTTCTTTGTTTAGATCCAGTTAACGAACGTTCGTTCGTTAATCTGTTCGTCGTTTTTCTTTTTCTCGGATTTATTCCGCGATTTTTCTGATCGCGATTTCTGATCCAATCTTAATTTCTGTTTGTCTTTTCGCTCGTTTATCGGAATCAGGCGATTCAAGCGCCTGGAGTTTCGTGTCGAAACCCTCTTTCTGGTTAATCAACTCAAACAAGTTTTTGCTACTGTAAAATTTGACCTAAGTTCAGATTAGTAAACGAAGTGGTTTTCTTTCGCCCTTTGACTTTCGTTGCTTTGTTTATTTTGATTCTTTTTGCGTACCAAAGTCCTTAAGTTGAACTTTCTGGTCAACCTCTCTTATTTGAGTTTTGCTTGTGCATCGTTGCTTGTTACTTATGTATGTTATTGTTTGCTTGTGATAGTATTCCCGGAGTGCGAAGTGTGTTACTACGAGTCTCTAGGATTCGTGGATCGTCAGCAAGGCAAGTAACACTTTGATCATATCCCATTATTACCCAGTTTTTATGCATTAGTTCCAATCCTCAATCACTGCATGATTAGGATGTCAATAACTTGTGGGTTGGGAAGTAGTTGCTGAGGTAGAACCTATTGCCCTGTTATATATAAACCCTTGGGAGTTACTTCTACGTATTGCTTATATTGTTATACTATGCTCGTAGACGTGGTTTGGGTTTGAGTGAAATTCATGACAGATGTGAGATTGTTAATTAATGGTTCAACTTAAGGTGGCAACTTAATCAAACAACTGGGTGGATTGAGGCACCTGGGGAACCCAGTGTTGTTTGTATTTTTTTGGAAATCCCGGGGTACCCGTGTGATCTTCCTATGGACCGCCACCCAGGCTCAAAGGGAACTGAGATGATTCATGCTAGAAACTTCCGTGTGCAGCCACAAGCTATTATGGGCTCTAGCATAGTTGAGTAAGTTACGTGAAGCTCTTGAAGAGGTAGATCAGCAGGTAGTGGGTTTGGTAGGTTTGGTATGGTCTACCCGGAGTAGAGAGTTAACGTTTCTGAAAGACTGTGTCTCGGTCATCCGTTTCTCAAACACCATGTAGTGAGAGAAATCCAACGGAGGCGATCGAGTCTTGTGGGGAAAAGTGCGCAAACCTCTGCAGAGTGTGTACAATCTAATCATGGTTAGCCGTGTCCCCGGTTATGGACAATTCTTGAGTATCTAGTACTTGGGTTATCACATGTATCTCACCATGTTTAATTAATACTGTTGGGTTGTTAATCACTTTAATTGGGATTAAGTTGGGGGTACCTTCTCAATGATGTTTCAACCACCATGATAGTTAAATTAAAATCTATTCCTTTGTTGTAGGGAAAAATTGGCTTTTCGCAAAAACTATAACCATATAGCTTTCCACCAGCCATATATGCATGTAGTGATAGCATTATTCTGTTTCTGCTCAACTATGTTATATTGCCAGCATATTCCATGTGCTGACCCATTTTCGGGCTGTAACGTATTATGTTGCAGACTTTTCAGACGAGGAGTAAGGTTCGTTAGGTCGTTGCTGTGCAGCTCAGCTATGCCGTTGGAGTTGATGGATTCACTTTATCTTCCAAGCCTTCCGCTGTTATCGCATTAGATGGCCTTAAGCCATATTAATGTAATAAGTTCTCTCTTAGACTTCTCGATGTAATTAGTGTGTGATTGCTATTCTGTTATAAATCCTCGAGTATTGTGTGTGTCAGCATTACCGATCCAGGGATGACACTGAAGCACAGAGACTTGACCATTTGAGGTCGGGTCACTACAAGATGGTATCAGAGCACACGCTAAGTGTAGGACACGGCCACTAAGATAAACCCTAGGTCACACTTCTCTACTCATTTCTGACTCCTCTCCATATTCTACTCTTTAGGATGGCGGAGATAAAGAACAAGTTTGCACAACCGGATGAAGATACACCTTTTGGACGTCACCTGAAGGAAGTCACTAGGTACTTGAACATTGGAATACCAAGCTTCACCGGGACGTACAACGCCACTTTACCAGAAGAAGAGCGCTGGATGATTCAAGTACAAGTTCCAGGAAGGACGTTCTCGCCAACCTCTAAACCCATAGAATTTTCTTTCGACGCACCAACCTGGAGTTTAGGAAAGAGTATGGCAGCTCACATCACCATGGGACGCATTGGAGAAGTGTATCACAGGGATCTCCAGGACACTATCTACCAAATATGTGGGCGCCGAGATGAGCAATGGGAAGTAATCAGCACTAAGAAGGATAGATCCATTGCAGCTTTCATCCAGGAGTTAAACCAGCACATTCAACGTCAGGAGAACCAGATGTGTGCGGACATGATGGACTTGAAGAAGGCGAAGACTAGGATCATCGGGCTGGAGGAAGAACTCAAGTTTACCCACGAAGGATATGAGGAGGAAATCAAGACCGTACTGGAGAGGAATGAAGACCTAGTCAAGAAGATCGTTGTATTCATGGGAGGACCAGCACCGGGAGTAGAAGACGACGATTCCACTTGCCTGGACAACTACATCATCATCGACGACACCGACTCTGACCCTAGTGATGATGACTTTGAAGACGAAGCTGGAGCAGACATCATGGAGTCTTCCACCGATCAAAATTTCTAGATGACCACCAACTATTAGTAGTATTTCCCCCATGTATATAGTAGTAGTGAGCACTTTTGCGATAGTTCAAGACCGTTTGTATGCCCTTGCTTGATTGATTGAGTGAAATGATTGTGTTTGTCTCATGTGCATATGGGTAGTGCCTTCTCATTAGACCCCTTTTCTATTCTAATATCTTCCATCTAAACCCATCAGATGCCTCCGAAATGTGACACTGGTTTTGCCTTCCCTCCGGAGCTCACCAAGTTGATCCAGCAGCAGAATGCCTTGATACAATTGCTAGTTCAGAACCAGGGCAGCAACAACAACAACCCACCGCCAGTGGACAACCTAGCCCGTTTTCTAAGGTTACAACCGTCGGTGTTTTCCAGTAGCACTGAGCCTATAGATGCTGATGATTGGCTACGCCGTATTGGAAGGGAGTTGACCACCGCAGGTTGCACAGATGCTGAGAGGGTGCGCTTTGCCGCACATTAATTGGATGGACCAGCAGCCTCATGGTGGGAGAATTACACAGCCACTTTTCCTGTAGCCAATGTCACTTGGGACCAGTTTCAACAAGCTTTCCGCACCTCCCATGTCTCAACTGGAGCTATGCAGATGAAGAAGCAGGAATTTCGCAACCTACGCCAGGGGAACCGTACTGTGGCTCAGTACGTGGATGAGTTTAGCAAGTTATCACGCTATGCCCCTGATGATGTGGCCACAGATGCCGCGAAGCAGGAGAAGTTTATGGAAGGGCTGAATGATGAGATGAGCATGCAGTTGATGGTAGCAACCTTCAACAACTACCAGGAGTTGGTAGATAAGGCTTTTATGATTGAAGGGAAACAACAGCAGATTGAGAGCCGCAAGAGAAAGTATGGAGAAGGGAAGTATAACTCAGGAGCTCAGCAGAAGCCTCGCCTAACCCCGAACTCAAGAGGACTTGTTCATAACCATGGAGGTCACAACCACACTGGAGGAGGACCACATAACCACAGTGGTGCTAAGAATGGGAATGGGAACGGAGCTAACACCAATCAGAACCGCTCCAACCTGTCCACTCCCGCCAAAAGAGACTTAAGTCAGGTTACCTGTTTTAAGTGCGGGAAGACAGGGCACTATGCCAATGATTGCCCCAAAGGAAGGAATGGAAACGGAAATGGAAGAGCTGGGAAGAAGCCCAATCCATTCAACAAAGGACATGTGAACCACGTTAACGTGGAGGAGGTTGAAGAGCAGTCGGACGCGGTAATAAGTAAGTTTTTGGTTAAGTCATTTACCGCTCTTGTTCTTCTCGATACTGGTGCATCGCATTCATACATATCAAGGGGATTCGTGGATAAGTTTAAACTACCAACCCAAACCCTTAGGACCCCTCTTTTAGTGAGTTCACCCGGAGCAGAATATAGGGCTAGCCGATGGTGTGACCAGATACCCTTAACCATTGGCACACATGTGTTTCCGTCCGACCTAATTATCTTGGAGTCGCAAGAATTGGATGTGATATTGGGTATGGACTGGATGTCAAAGTATGGAGGAAGTATTGACTGTGCGAGTAAGTCGATTTATCTCACCACCCCGGAGGGAAAAAGGATTAAGTATGTGTCTAGGCATGTGCCTAAAAGGAGCCAAGTGAATGCCCTTACGGGAGTTGTTCAGGAGGAAGTGCCGGTAGTAAAGGATTACCCGGATGTTTTCCTAGAGGAGTTACCAGGCATGCCACCGGACAGAGATATTGAGTTTTTGATAGAGCTGTTACCAGGAACAGGACCAATATCCAAGAGACCCTATCGGATGCCCGCGAATGATCTGGAGGAAATTAAGAAACAGATCAAGGAGTTATTGGAGAAAGGATACATCCGAAGGAGTTCATCACCTTGGGGAGCCCCAGTACTTTTGGTTGAGAAGAAGGATAAATCCCTAAGGATGGTTGTTGATTATCGAGCCTTGAATGAAGTGACGATAAAGAACAAGTACCCACTGCCGATGATCAACGATCTGTTTGATCAGTTGCAAGGAGCTAAAGTGTTCTCAAAGATCGATTTACGATCAGGGTATCATCAGTTGAAGATACGAGAGAAGGACATACCAAAGACGGCGTTCACAACGCGATATGGATTATACGAGTACACGGTCATGTCGTTTGGACTGACTAACGCCCCTGCCTATTTCATGAGCATGATGAACAAGGTGTTCATGGAGTATTTGGACAAGTGTGTTGTGGTGTTTATTGATGATATCATGGTATACTCGAAGAACGAGGAGGAGCACAAAGAGCATTTGCGTTTAGTTCTCGAGAAGCTCAGGGAACACCAGTTGTATGCTAAGTTTAGCAAATGCGAGTTTTGGCTGAAGGAAGTCGGATTCCTTGGACATGTTATATCAGGAGAAGGTATAGCATTAGACCCCAGCAAGGTTCAGTCAGTCACTGAATGGTTGGCACCCACCTCAGTTAGCGAGATCCGCAGTTTTCTTGGACTCACAGGATACTACCGGAGATTCATTGACAATTTTTCCAAGATTGCAAAACCAATGACTGAACTGTTGAAGAAGGATACCAAGTTTAAATGGACAGAAGATTGTGAAGCAAGTTTCAGGAGTTGAAGAAACGTTTGACTACAGCCCCAGTGCTAGTACTGCCAGATATACATAAGGAGTTCCAAGTGTATTGCGACGCCTCTCGCTTAGGACTTAGATGTGTGCTTATGCAGGACGGAAGAGTTGTTTCGTATGCCTCACCACAACTAAAACTTCATGAGTTGAATTATGCTACGCATGATTTGGAGCTAGCAGCCGTAGTGCATGTGTTGAAGACTTGGAGACATTACCTTATTGGAAACCGTTGTGATGTGTACACGGATCACAAGAGTTTGAAGTACATCTTCACCCAGAAGGAGCTGAACCTTAGGCAGAGGAGATGGTTGGAGCTTATAAAGGATTATGACATGAAGCTACACTATCATCTAGGAAAGGCCAATGTCGTAGCAGACTCATTGAGTCGGAAGAGTTATGCTAATATCCTTGAAAGTAAAAGACTGCCGAAGGAATTAGCAAAGGACATCATGGAACTTCGGTTAGAGATTGTACATAGAAGGTTCATTGCCACAATGGAGGTTCAGTCAACATTGCTGGACAAGATTCGGGAAGCTCAGAAAGATGATAAAGAGATTGCCGAGATAAAGGAGAAGATGGGCAAAGGAAAGGCCAAAGGTTTTCGTGAGGATGAGCACGATACCCTATGGTTTGAGGATCGAATTTACGTGCCCAATAATCAGGAGATCAGAATGTTAATACTTCAAGAGGCGCATGAGTCACCATACTCAATACACCCCAGAAACACCAAGATGTATTTGGATTTGAAGGAACGTTTCTGGTGGACTGGTATGAAGAAGGATATTTCCGAGTATGTAGCCGTATGTGATGTATGTCAGAGAGTTAAGGCAGAACATCAGAAGCCAGCAGGACTGTTACAGCCTATGACGATACCCGAATGAAAGTGGGATAAACTTGGCATGGACTTTATCACCGGGTTACCCAGGACTAAAGCAGGATATGATTCCATATGGGTAGTAGTTGATCGTTTGACCAAAGTAGCTCACTTCATCCCAGTGAAAACCACCTATACAAGTGCAAAGTTGGCCAAGATCTATATGTCCAGGATCGTATGTCTGCATGGAGTTCCGAGGACCATCGTATCGGATCGAGGAACACAGTTTACTTCAAAGTTTTGGCATCAGTTACACCAGACTTTGGGAACGAGATTGGAGTTCAGTACAACGTTTCACCCGCAGACAGATGGACAGACTAAGAGAGTCAATCAAATTTTGGAGGACATGTTGAGAGCCTATGCGCTAGATTATGGATCTAGTTGGGATGACAATTTACCGTATGCAGAGTTCTCATACAACAATAGCTACCAAGCCAGTTTGAAGATGGCACCGTTTGAAGCCCTGTATGGACACAGGTGCAGAACACCGTTGATGTGGGATGAGGTAGGAGACCGACAGTTGTTTGGACCAGACTTGATTAAAGAATCTGAGGAGAAGGTAAAACTGATCCAAGACCGACTGAAGATTGCTCAGTCCAGGCAGAAGAGTTATGCAGACTCAAAACGCAAGGAGGTAACCTACGAAATTGGAGATAGAGCATATCTGCGAGTATCGCCCTTGCGAGGAGTGAAAATTTTTGGAGTTAAAGGAAAGTTAGACCCGATATTTGTAGGACCATATCGCATTTTGAAACGGATGGGAGAAGTTGCCTACAAGTTGGAGTTACCTGAGGGATTGTCAGGAGTCCATGATGTGTTCCATGTTTCACAGCTGAAGAAGTGTCATGCCGAGATGGCTGATATACCATTAAGAGATACAGTACCCTTGGAGGCGATTCAGTTGGACAGTGATTTGACTTACGAGGAGAAGCTAGTTAAGATTCTTGAGTTTGCCAGCAGAGTCACCCGCAGTAAGGTTATCAAGTTCAGTGGAGCCACCATACCGAGGATGAAGCCACCTAGGAACGAGAGGATGATCTCCGCAAAGACACCCATACCTATTTTCTAGCCAACCCGAATCTCAAGGGCGAGATTCATCTTAAGGGGGGTAGGTTTGTAACATCCCAAATTTTCAATTTGGAATGTTATACATAGATCATCCATGCATATGATGATTTATTGCATTTCCATTCCGCAATCCTCGAAATCCTAAGCAACTCAAGGACCCACGGAGAGAGTTGGGGATTTTCCGGTTTTCATATTTGATTTTTATTAAATAATGAAACGAGGATTTTGATTTTAATAATTTTTCTCTCCAAAAAATATATCATATTAAATCAAATGAGTGGAGATAATATGACTTCTCCAAAATAATTGAAATATTGGAGGAAAAATATTAAAATCATATATTGGATTTTATTTGGTTTTATTCAGATTTTATTTGCATTAGAAAAATTGCACGTTTTCAAAATTGCATTTTAGGGTCAAGAAAATGTTCAACTCGTCCTAAATATTTTATTTAGACGGTGAACATTTTTTTTGTCATTTTTAGATTTTTTTTTTATTTTTCCAGAATTTTTCTTCTGTCGGCGGTATTATAAAAAAAATCCTGCGCCCGAGTGGGCCTAGGGCCCAACCGAGCCAGGCCGGCCCAGCCGCCGTCGCCGCCTCCTGCGCGTGCGCCGCCGCCGCCGCCGACTCGGACGATGAGTCCGAGCCGGACTCCGTCGCCGCCGCCTTGCCTCTCCTCCATGACACCCCACCCCGCCCCCTTTATATACGCGCCGCCCGAGCCCCCCACCGCCACCATCGCCGCGCCTCCCGCCGCCCCGAGCCGCGCCGTGCCGCCGCCGCTGCAGCGCGCCGCCACCCGCCGCCCGCGCTACCGCCGCACCCCGCCGCCCCGCGAGCCGCTGCCCCGCCGCCCAAGCCCTCGCCGGAGCCCCTCGCCGGAGGTAGCCACCAGATCCAACCGCCGGTTTTTCTTAAAAACCGTTCGGTTTTATTTCAAAACCCTAGTTTTTGTTTTTTTAAATAGATCGGTTTTTCTCCAGTTTATTTATTTAGCGAGCATTCGCTCGTTCGTTTGTTTTAACGAACGTGTTCTTCGTTTAGATCCAGTTAACGAACGTTCATTCGTTAATCTGCTTGTCGTTTTTCTTTTTCTCGAATTTATTCCGCGATTTTTCTGATCATGATTTCTGATCCGATCTTAATTTCTGTTTGTCTTTTCGCTCGTTTATCGGAATCAGGCGATTCAAGCGCCTGGAGTTTCGTGTCGAAACCCTCTTTTCGGTTAATCAACTCAAACAAGTTTTTGCTACTATAAAATTTGACCTAAGTTCAGATTAGTAAACGAAGTGGTTTTCTTTCGCCGTTTGACTTTCGTTGCTTTGTTTGTTTTGATTCTTTTTGCGTATCGAAGTCCTTAAGTTGAACTTTCTGGTCAACCTCTCTTATTTGAGTTTTGCTTGTGCATCGTTGCTTGTTACTTATGTATGTTATTGTTTGCTTGCGATAGTATTCCCAGAGTGCGAAGCGTGTTACTACGAGTCTCTAGGATTCGCGGATCGTCAGCAAGGCAAGTAACACTTTGATCATATCCCATTATTACCCAGTTTTTATGCATTAGTTCCAATCCTCAATCACTGCATGATTAGGATGTCAATAACTTGTGGGTTGGGAAGTAGTTGCTGAGGTAGAACCTATTGCCCTATTATATTCAAACCCTTGGGAGTTACTTCTACGTATTGCTTATATTGCTATGCTATGCTCGTAGACGTGGTTTGGGTTTGAGTGAAATTCATGACAGATGTGAGATTGTTAATTAATGGTTCAACTTAAGGTGGCAACTTAATCAAACAACTGGGTGGATTGAGGCACCTGGGGAACCCAGTGTTGTTTGTATTTTTTTGGAAATCCCGGGGTACCCGTGTGATCTTCCTATGGACCGCCACCCAGGCTCAAAGGGAACTGAGATGATTCATGCTAGAAACTTCCGTGTGCAGCCACAAGCTATTATGGGCTCTAGCATAGTTGAGTAAGTTACGTGAAGCTCTTGAAGAGGTAGATCAGCAGGTAGTGGGTTTGGTAGGTTTGTTATGGTCTACCCGGAGTAGAGAGTTAACGTTTCTGAAAGACTGTGTCTCGGTCATCCGTTTCTCAAACACCATGTAGTGCGAGAAATCCAACGGAGGCGATCGAGTCTTGTGGGGAAAAGTGCGCAAACCTCTGCAGAGTGTGTACAATCTAATCATGGTTAGCCGTGTCCCCGGTTATGGACAATTCTTGAGTATCTAGTACTTGGGTTATCACATGTATCTCACCATGATTAATTAATACTGTTGGGTTGTTAATCACTTTAATTGGGATTGAGTTGGGGGTACCTTCTCAATGATTTTTCAACCACCATGATAGTTAAATTAAAATCTATTCCTTTGTTGTAGGGAAAAATTGGCTTTTCGCAAAAACTATAACCATATAGCTTTCCACCAGCCATATATGCATGTAGTGATAGCATTATTCTGTTTCTGCTCAACTGTGTTATATTGCCAGCATATTCCATGTGATGACCCATTTTTGGACTGCAACGTATTATGTTGCAGACTTTTCAGACGAGGAGTAAGGTTCGTTAGGTCGTTGCCGTGCAGCTCAGCTATGCCGTTGGAGTTGATGGACTCACTTTATCTTCCAAGCCTTCCGCTGTTATCGCATTAGATGGCCTTAAGCCATATTACTGTAATAAGTTCTCTCTTAGACTTTTCGATGTAATAAGTGTGTGATTGCTACTCTGTTATAAATCCTCGAGTATTATGTGTGTCAGCATTACCGATCCAGGGATGACACTGAAGCACAGAGACTTGACCATCTGAGGTCGGGTCGCTACATTGAGTAGTTGTGAATTTGAGAAATGCTTGTGTTGAAGTTTGTGATTCCCGTAGCATGCACATATGGTGAACCGTTATGTGATGAAGTCGGAGCATGATTTATTTATTTATTGTCTTCCTTATGAGTGGCGGTCGGGGACGAGCGTTGGTCTTTTCCTACCAATCTATCCCCCTAGGAGCATGCGCGTAATACTTTGCTTTGATAACTTGTAGATGTTTGCAATAAGTATATGAGTTCTTTATGACTAATGTTGAGTCCATGGATTATACGCACTCTCACCCTTCCACCCTTGCTAGCCTCTCTAGTACCACGCAACTTTCGCCGGTACCATACACCCACGAAATACCTTCCTCAAAACAGCCACCATACCTACCTATCATGGCATTTCCATAGCCATTCCGAGATATATTGCCATGCAACTTTCCACCGTTCCGTTTATTATGACACAGTCCATCATTGTCATATTGCTTTGCATGATCATGTAGTTGACATCGTATTTGTGGCAAAGCCACCATTCATAATTATTCCTACATGGTACTCATGCATCATTGCACATACCGGTACACCGCCGGAGGCATTCATATAGAGTCATATTTTGTTCTAAGTATCGAGTTGTAATTGTTGAGTTGTAAGAAAAATAAAAGTTTGATGATCATAATTTTTAGAGCATTGTCCCAAGTGAGGAAAGAATGATGGAGACTATGATTCCCCCATAAGTCGGGATGAGACTCCGGACGAAAAATAAAAGAGGCCAAAGAAGCCCAAAAAAAGTGGCCATAAAAAAAGAGAAAAGGCCCAAATAAAAAATTAAAAAATGAGAGAAAAGAGAGAAGGGACAATGCTACTATCCTTTTACCACACTTGTGCTTCAAAGTAGCACCATGATCTTCATGATAGAGAGTCTCCTATGTTGTCACTTTCATATACTAGCGGGTATCTTTCATTATAGAACTTGGCTTGTATATTCCAATGATGGGCTTCCTCAAAATGCCCTAGGTCTTCAAGAGCAAGCGAGTTGGATGCACACCCACTAGTTTCTTTTGTTGAGCTTCCATACATTTATAGCTCTAGTGCATCTGTTGCATGGAAATCCCTACTCACTCACATTGATATCTATTGATGGGCATCTCCATAGCTCGTTGATACGCCTAGTTGATGTGAGACTATCTTCTCCTTTTTGAGTTCTCCACAACCACCATTCTATTCCACCTATAGTGCTATGTCCATGGCTCACGCTCATGTATTGCGTGAAGATTGAAAAAGTTTGAGAACATCAAAAGTATGAAACAATTGCTTGGCTTGTCATCGGGGTTGTGCATGATTTAAATATTTTTTGTGGTGAAGATAGAGCATAGCCAGACTATATGATTTTGTAGGGATAACTTTCTTTAGCCATGTTATTTTGAGAAGACATAATTGCTTTGTTAGTATGCTTGAAGTATTATCATTTTTATGTCAATATTAAACTTTTGTCTTGAATCTTATGGATCTGAATATTCATGCCACAATTAAGAAGAATTACATTGAAATTATGCCAAGTAGCACTCCGCCTCAAAAATTCTGTTTTTATCATTTACCTACTCGAGGACGAGCAGGAATTAAGCTTGGGGATGCTGATACGTCTCCAACGTATCTATAATTTTTGATTGCTCCATGCTATATTATCTACTGTTTTGAATGTTTATGGGCTTTATTATACACTTTTATATCATTTTTGGGACTAGCCTATTAACCCAGAGCCCAGTGCCAGTTTCTGTTTTTACCCTGTTTTAGGGTTTCGAAGAAAAGGAAAATCAAACGGAGTCCAATTGACCTGAAACTTCACGGAACTCATTTTTGGAAGGAAAGAAGCCCAGAAGACTTGGAGTGCATGCCGGGGGACCTGCGAGGAGGTCACGAGGCAGGGGGGCGCGTCCACCCCCTGGGCGCGCCCTCCACCCTCATGAGCCCCTCGTGGCCCCCTGACGTACTTCTCCCACCTATATATCTCCATATACCCTAAAAACATCCGTGAGCACAATAGATCGGGAGTTCCGCCGCCAGAAGCCTCCGTAGCCACCGACAACCAATCTAGACCTGTTCCGGCACCCTGCCGGAGGGGGCAATCCTTCTCCGGCGGCCATCTTCATCATCCCGGTGCTCTCCATGACGAGGAGGGAGTAGTTCTCCCTCGGGGCTGAGGGTATGTACCAGTAGCTATGTGTTTGATCTCTCTCTCTCTCGTGTTCTTGAGATGATACGATCTTGATGTATCGCGAGCTTTGCTATTATAGTTGGATCTTATGTTTCTCCTCCCCCTCTTCTCTCTTGTAATGAATTGAGTTTCCCCTTTGAAGTTATCCTATCGGATTGAGTCTTTAAAGATTTGAGAACACTTGATGTATGTCTTGCCGTGCGTATCTGTGGCGACAATTGGATATCACGTGATTCACTTGATGTATGTTTTGGTGATCAACTTGCGGGTTCCGCCCATGAACCTATGCATAGGGGTTGGCACACGTTTTCGTCGTGATTCTCCGGTAGAAACTTTGGGGCACTCTTTGAGGTCCTTTGTGTTGGTTGAATAGATGAATCTGAGATTGTGTGACGCATATCGTATAATCATACCCACGGATACTTGAGGTGACATTGGAGTATCTAGGTGACATAGGGTTTTGGTTGATTTGTGTCTTAAGGTGTTATTATAGTACGAACTCTAGGATAGATTGAACGGAAAGAATAGCTTCATGTTATTTTACTACGGACTCTTGAATAGATCGACCAGAAAGAATAACTTTGAGGTGGTTTCATACCCTACCATAATCTCTTCGTTCGTTCTCCGCTATTAGTGACTTTGGAGTGACTCTTTGTTGCATGTTGAGGGATTGTTATGTGATCCAATTATGATATTATTGTTGAGGGAACTTACACTAGCGAAAGTATGAACCCTAGGCCTTGTTTACTATCATTGCAATACTGTTTACGCTCACTTTTATCATTAGTTACCTTGCTGTTTTTATATTTTCAGATTACAAATACCTTTATCTACCATCCATATACCACTTGTATCACCATCTCTTCGCCGAACTAGTGCACCTATACAATTTACCATTGTATTGGGTGTGTTGGGGACACAAGAGACTCTTTGTTATTTGGTTGCATGGTTGCTTGAGAGAGACCATCTTCATCCCACGCCTCCTACGGATTGATAAACCTTAGGTCATCCACTTGAGGGAAATTTGCTACTATCCTACAAACCTCTGCACTTGGAGGCCCAACAACGTCTACAAGAAGAAGGTTGTGTAGTAGACATCACACGTATTGTATTTTTGCCATCGAGGATAAAAAGATGGGGTTTATATCATATTACATGAGTTTATCCCTCTACATCATGTCATCTTACTTAAAGCATTACTCTGTTCTTATGAACTTAGTACTCTGGATAGCGGTCGGTGTGTGGAGTAATAGTAGTAGATGCAGAATCGTTTCGGTCTACTTGTCGCGGACGTGATGCCTATATACGTGATCATACCTAGATATTCTCATAACTATGCTCAATTCTATCAATTGCTCGACAGTAATTTGTTTACCCACTGTAATACTTATGCTATCTTGAGAGAAGCCACTAGTGAAACCTACCCCCCAAGTCTATTTTCCATCATATTAATCTTTCATCACTTAGCTATATCTATTGCCTTTTATTTTACTTTGCATCTTTATTTCTCTTTATCATAAAAATACAAAAAACTATTATCTTATCATATCTATCAGATCTCACTCTCGTAAGTGATCGTGATGGGATTGACAACCCCTTTATCGCGTTGGTTGCGAGGTTCTTAGTTGTTTGTGTAGGTGTGTGGGACTCGAGCGTGATCTCCTACTGGATTGATACCTTGGTTCTCAAAAACTGAGGCAAATACTTACGCTACTTTACTGCATCACCCTTTCCTCTTCAAGGGAAAACCAATGCAGTGCTCAAGAGGTGGCAGCGTGTGGGCCGGGGGCAGGGGCACGGGCAATGGCGACGGCGTGGGCGGCGGACGGCGACGGCGCGGGCGGCGGACGGCGACGACGCGGGCAGCGGACGGCGTCGGCGTGGGCTCCGGGGCGGGGGCGACGGCGATGGTGTCCGACAGCATGGCGGCGTCGAGGAGGTCTTCCACGCACGTCGTCGGGGGCAACTGCTAGACGAAAACTGGAATTTTCTAACTGGTTTCTATATATACATGAAGCATTGGTCCCGGTTCGTGGCACCAACCGGGAGCAATGCCCCCCTTTAGTCCCGGTTGGTGCCACCAACCGCGACCAAAGGTCTCTTTTCAGCAGCCCAAAGGGCGGGAAACAGAGACCTTTGGTCCCGGTTGGTGCCACCAATCGGGACCAATGCCCCCCTTTAGTCTCGGTTGGTGCCACAAAACGGGACCAAAGGGGGGCATTGGTCCCGGTTTGTGGCACCAACCGAGACCATTGGCCTGCGCCTGCCAAAGCCGCGGTGCGGTGGGATGTTTAGGCCCACCTCACTAGCTGAGGAGCTGCCGCACCTGTTTATAAGTGCCGCCCTGCCATCTCTGTTGAACTCCTCTGAATTGCGGTTATCAAGACCATGTATTTCTTCAATAGGCGGTAAATTCTTAACATCTTGAGCTTTAATACCTTTTTCTTTCATAGATTTCTTTGCCTCTTGCATATCTTCAGGACTGAGAAATAGAATACCCCTTTTCTTCGGAGTTGGCTTAGGAGTTGGTTCAGGAAGTGTCCAATTGTTTTCATTAGTCAACATATTATTCAATAGCAATTCAGCTTGATCAACAGTTCTTTCCCTGAAAACACAACCAGCAAAACTATCCAGGTAGTCTTTGGAAGCATCGGTTAGTCCATTATAAAAGATATCAAGTATTTCATTTTTCTTGAGAGGATGATCAGGCAAAGCATTAAGTAATCGGAGAAGCCTTCCCCAAGCTTGTGGGAGACTCTCTTCTTTGATTTGCACAAAATTATATATTTCCCTTAAAGCAACTTGTTTCTTATGAGCGGGGAAATATTTAGTAGAGAAGTAATAAATCATATCATGGGGACTACCAACACAACAAGGATCAAGAGAATTAGACCATGTTTTAGCATCACCCTTTAATGAGAACGGAAATAACTTAAGGATAAAGTAATAGCGAGTTTTCTCATCATGAGTAAACAGGGTGGCTATATCATTTAATATAGTAAGATGTGCCACAACAGTTTCAGATTCATAGCCATAGAAAGGATCAGATTCAACCAAAGTAATTAACTCAAGATCGACAGAGAAATCATAATCCTTATTAGTAATAAAGATAGGTGAAGTAGCAAAAGCAGGGTCATATTTCATTCTAGCATTCAAAGACTTTTCTTTAAGCTTAGCTAATAATTTCTTAAGATCAGATCTATCATTGCAAGCTAAGAATTCTCTAGCAGTTTCTTCATCCATAACATAACCGTCGGGCACAACAGGCAATTCATATCTAGGGGGAGAATCTTCATCATCACTTTCATCAATATTATCGATTTCAATAATTTCATTCTCTCTAACCCTAGCAAGTTGTTCATCAAGAAATTCACCTAGTGGCACAGTATTATCAAGCGTAGAAGTAGTTTCATCATAAATATCACGCATAGCAGAAGTGGCATCATCAATAACATGTGACCTATCGGAATCAATAGGAGCAGTAGGTGTCGCAAATTTACTCAAAACAGAAGGTGAATCAAGTGCAGAGCTAGATGGCAGTTCCTTACCTCCCCTCGTAGTTGAGAGAAAAATCTTGGTTCTTTGATCTTTCAAGTTCTTCATAGTGATCAACAGATATAAATCCCAAGTGACTCAAAGAATAGAGCTATGCTCCCCGGCAACGGCGCCAGAAAATAGTCTTGATAACCCACAAGTATAGGGGATCGCGACAGTTTTTGAGGGTAGAGTATTCAACCCAAATTTATTGATTCGACACAAGGGGAGCCAAAGAATATTCTCAAGTATTAGCAGCTGAGTTGTCAATTCAACCACACCTGGAAACTTAATATCTGCAGCAAAGTATTTAGTAGCAAAGTAATATGATAGTAGTGGTAACGATAGCAAAAGTAATATTTTTGGGTTTTATAGTGATTGTAACAGTAGCAACAGAAAAGTAAATAAGCGAAGAACAATATATGAAAAGCTCATAGGCAACGGATCAGTGATGGATAATTATGTCGGATGCGATCAATCATGAAACAGTTATAAACATAGGGTGACACAGAACTAGCTCCAGTTCATCAATGTAATGCAGGCATGTATTCCGAATATAGTCATACGTGCTTATGGAAAAGAACTTGCATGACATCTTTTGTCCTACCCTCCCGTGGCAGCGGGGTCCTATTG
This sequence comes from Triticum urartu, assembly GCF_056163025.1. Classification (NCBI taxonomy): domain Eukaryota; kingdom Viridiplantae; phylum Streptophyta; class Magnoliopsida; order Poales; family Poaceae; genus Triticum; species Triticum urartu. The sequence continues at coordinate 45,962,419 of NC_141874.1, read as the reverse complement.
GAAACTAAGGGATATTAAGGCCTCCTTTTAATAGAGTACCGGAGCAAAGCATTAACACATAGTGAATACATGAACTCCTCAAACTACGGTCATCACCGGTAAGTATCCCGATTATTGTCACTTCGGGGTTAACGAATCATAACACATAATAGGTGACTATAGACTTGCAAGATAGGATCAAGAACTCACATATATTCATGAAAACATAATAGTTCCAGATCTGAAATCATGGCACTCGGGCCCTAGTAACAAGCATTAAGTTATAGTGATGTGCATTACCGAGAGGGCCCAGAGATACCTCTCCAACAATCGGAGTGACAAATCCTAATCTCGATCTATGCCAACTCAACAAACACCATCGGAGACACCTATAGAGCATCTTTATAATCACCCAGTTACGTTGTGACATTTGATAGCACACTAAGTGTTCCTCCGGTATTCGGGAGTTGCATAATCTCATAGTCATAGGAACATGTATAAGTTATGGAGAAAGCAATAGCAATAAACTAAACGATCATAATGCTAAGCTAACGGATGGGTCATGTCAATCACATCATTCTCTAATGATGTGATCCTGTTCATCACATGACAACTCATGTCTATGGCTAGGAAACTTAACCATCTTTGATTAATGAGCTAGTCAAGTAGAGGCATACTACTGACACTCTGTTTGTCTATGTATTCGCACATATACTAAGTTTCCGGTTCATACAATTCTAGCATAAATAATAAACATTTATCATGATATAAGGAAATATAAATAACAACTTTATTATTGACTCTAGGGCATATTTCCTTCATATTGATGCTCAAGAGATGATCCAAACATAAGCCAAGAGGATATGTCCCTCCCCCAACTCTTCTAAGTGTAAAGAAGGTTCGAAATCGGTCTGCGGGACCCGGTATGCCTCTAGAAATGCTAAGTGCTTCGATGACATGACCAAGTTATGGAACAATGTAGGGAAGGCAACCGGAAAGCACTTAGCAAACCGGCTATGCAGTTTGGCTTCATACTAAATTATCTGCTACAATCGTCTTCTAAACTAATAAGTCGCTGGTGCTAAACAAGGTATTTCGAGTTAACCCTGACAGCGTCAAGTCATGTGGATGCCCTCAAGATATTTTGGTCCACACAATGGTGTTCATGCATTTACTGCCAAAGCCCAGTTTCGAGTTTTTGGTTTCTATAATGCTCCTTAGTGCAAATGCATCTCGGAAATGAACATAGATTCTTCGGTTATATGCTCACGATGTCTCGTGGGCAGAAGGATATGACAATGGTAGTCTCGGCAATGGAAAAGAGTAACCATGTGTCACCGACCAAGTCACTGGAAAGCTTTCCCCAGAACGATCAAAATGACCAAGTCATGAGAAAATGTTGACCGGTGATAAACAGCAAAGCTGTGGGAGAACAAATGTCTAAACGTCCAAAATGGTTAAGTCGCGGAACCGTTTGAAGACATAGATCCTAGTTTGGACGTACATGTTAAGCTCCGATGTCATGAACAAAGGTTTAACAGGTGGTAGTCTGCCACAACATGGGTACACGGTGGCCGAAACGTCCGAAACGTGGGGAAGGTGAAATGGCACGATTTCATCTGGCATCGTCTAAACGTGAAACGGACGTCCGTCGGGCCAGGAAACAGGCAGAACGTGGTGACAACCCACAAGTATAGGGGATCGCAACAGTTTTCGAGGGTAGAGTATTCAACCCAAACTTATTGATTCGACTCAAGGGGAGCCAAAGAATATTCTCAAGTATTAGCAGCTGAGTTGTCAATTCAACCACACCTGGAAACTTAATATCTACAACAAAGTATTTAGTAGCAAAGTAATATGATAGTAGTGGTAACGGTAGCAAAAGTAATATTTTTTGGTTTTATAGTGATTGTAATAGTAGCAATGGAAAAGTAAATAAGCGAAGAACAATATATGAAAACCTCGTAGGCAACGGATCAGTGATGGATAATTATGTCGGATGAGATCAATCATGCAACAGTTATAATGTAGGGTGACACAGGACTAGCTCCAGTTCATCAATGTAATGTAGGCATGTATTCCGAATATAGTCATACGTGCTTATGGAAAAGAACTTGCATGACATCTTTTGTCCTACCCTCCCGTGGCAGCGGGGTCCTATTGGAAACTAAGGGATATTAAGGCCTCCTTTTGATAGAGTACCGGACCAAAGCATTAACACAAGGTGAATACATGAACTCCTCAAACTATGAACATCACCGGTAAATATCCCGATTATTATCACTTCGGGGTTAACGGATCATAACACATAATAGGTGACTATAGACTTGCAAGATAGGATCAAGAACTCACATATATTCATGAAAACATAATAGGTTCAGATCTGAAATCATGGCACTCGGGCCCTAGTGACAAGCATTAAGCATAGCAAAGTCATAGCAACATCAATCTCAGAACATGATGGATACTAGGGATCAAACCCTAACAAAACTAACTCGATTACATGATAAATCACATCCAACCCATCACCCCTACGATGGAATTACTCACACACGGGTGTGAGCATCATGAAATTGGTGATGGAGGAAGGTTGATGATGACGATGGCGACGGATTCCCCTCTTCGGAGCCCCGAACGGACTCCAGATCAGCCCTCCCGAGAGAGTTTAGGGCTTGGCGGCGGCTCTGTATCGTAAAACGTGATGAATCCTTCTCCTTGATTTTTTTTCTCCCCGAACGTGAATATATGGAGTCATGATGGACATCGGTGGAGCATCAGGGGGCCCACGAGGCAGGGGGCGCGCCAGGGGGTAGGCGCGCCCCCACCCTCGTGGGCAGAGTGTGGGCCCCCTGACGTTGATTCTTTCGTCGGTATTTTTTATATATTCCAAAAATAATCTCCGTTGATTTTTAGGTCATTCCGAAAACTTATATTTCTGCACAAAAATAACACCATGGCAATTCTACTGAAAACAGCGTCAGTCCGGGTTAGTTCCATTCAAATCATGCAAGTTAGAGTCCAAAACAAGGGCAAAAGTGTTTGGAAAAGTAGATACGACGGAGGCGTATCACGTGGGTATACGGTGCTCGAAATGGCCAAAACATGTGAAAACAATGAAACAGGGCGATTTCGTCTGGCGTCGTGAAAATGTGTCCGGGACGTCCATCGTGCCAGGAAACGAACAAAGCGTGGGTATACGGTGGCCTAAATGGCCAAAACATGGGAAAATAGTGAAATGAGGCGATTTCGTCCGCCATCGTGAAAAGTGTCCCGGACGTCCGTCGTGCCAGGAAACGGCCAGAACGAGGGTATACGATGGTCGATACGACCGAAATGTGGGAAAACGGTAAAACGGGGCCATTTCGTCGGATGTCGTGGAAACATGCCCCGGACGTCTGTTGTGCCAGGAAACGGCCAGGACGGGGGTATACGATGGCCAAAACATGGGAACATGAGGAAAACGTGGAACTAGGTGATACGTGTCCAACGTATCTATAATTTTTGACTGCTCCATGCTATATTATCTACTGTTTTGGACTATATTGGGCTTTATTTTCCACTTTTATATTATTTTTGGGACTAACCTATTAACCGGAGGCCCAGCCTAGAATTGCTGTTTTTTTGCCTATTTCAGTGTTTCGAAGAAACGGAATATCAAACGGAGTCCAAACGGAATAAAATCTTCGGGAACGTGATTTTCTCACCGAACGTGATCCAGGAGACTTGGACCCTGCTCCAAGGAACAAAATAGGCGGTCAAAAGGGTGGGGGCGCCCCCCCTAGGGCGCGCCCCTACCTTGTGGGCCCCTCGTTGCTCCTCCGGCGTACTTCTTCCTCCTATATATACACACGTACCCCCAAATGATCAGAAGAGGAGCCAAAAACCTAATTCCACCGCCGCAACTTTCTGTATCCATGAGATCCCATCTTGGGGCCTGTTCCGGAGCTCCACCGGAAGAGGGCCATCATCACGGAGGGCTTCTACATCATCATAGCCTCTCTGATGAAGTGTGAGTAGTTTACCTCAGACCTTCGGGTCCATAGTTAGTAGCTAGATGGCTTCTTCTCTCTCTTTGAATCTCAATACAAAGTTCTCCCCCTCTCTTGTGGAGATCTATTCGATGTAATCTTCTTTTTGCGGTGTGTTTGTTGAGACCGATGAATTGTGGGTTTATGATCAAGTCTATCTATGAATAATATTTGAATCTTTTGCGAATTCTTTTATGTATGATTGGTTATCTTTGCAAGTCTCTTCGAATTATCCGTTTGGTTTGGCCAACTAGATTGGTAGTTCTTGCCATGGGAGAAGTGCTTAGCTTTGGGTTCGATCTTGCGGTGTCCTTACCCAGTGACACAAGGGGCAGCAAGGCACGTATTGTATCGTCGCCATCGAGGATAACAAGATGGGGTTTATTTCATACTGCATGAATTTATCTCTCTACATCATGTCATCTTGCTTAAGGTGTTGCTCTGTTTTTTACTTAATACTCTAGATGCATGCTGGATAGCGGTCGATGAGTGGAGTAATAGTAGTAGATGCAGAATCATTTCGATCTACTTGTCACGGACGTGATGCCTATATACATGATCATGCCTAGATATTCTCATAACTATGCTCAATTCTGTCAATTGCTCAACAGTAATTTGTTCACCCACCGTAGAATACTTATGCTCTTGAGAGAAGCCACTAGTGAAACCTATGGCCCCCGGGTCTATTCTCATCATATCAATCTCCATCACTTTAATCTTGCTTTGCTTTTTTACTTTGCTTTTACTTTTTACTTTGCATCCTTATACCAAAAATACCAAAAATATTATATCTATCAGATCTCACTCTCGTAAGTGACCGTGAAGGGATTGACAACCCCTAATCGCGTTGGTTGCGAGTAGCTATCATTTTGTGCAGGTACGAGGGACTTAAGCGTGGCCTCCTACTGGATTGATACCTTGGTTCTCAAAAACTGAGGGAAATACTTACGCTACTCTGCTGCATCATCCCTTCCTCTTCGGGGAAAACCAACGCAAGCTCAAGACATAGCAAGAAGGATTTCTGGCATCGTTGCCGGGGAGTCTACGCAAAAATTCAACATACCAAGTACCCATCGCAATCCCTATCTCTCGCATTACAATATTTGCCATTTGCCTCTCGTTTTCCTCTCCCCCCCAATTCACCCTTGCCGTTTTATTTGCCCTCTCTCTCTCTATCCTCCCTCTCTATTTGCCCCTTTTTGCCCGTTTGCTTTTGTTTGCTTGTGTGCTAGTTTGCTTGTTTGTCGTGATGGCTCAAGATGCTACCAAATTGTGTGAGTTCACCAATACCAATAATAATGATTTCCTTAGCACTCCGATTGCTCCTCTTACCGATGCTGAATCTTGTGAAATTAATATTGCTTTGTTGAATCTTGTTATGAAAGATCAATTCACCGGCCTTCCTAGTGAAGATGCCGCTACACATCTGAATAGCTTCGTTGATTTATGTGATATGCAAAATAAAAAAAATGTCAATAATGATGTCGTTAAATTTAAGCTATTTCCTTTTTCGCTTAGAGATCATGCTAAAGCTTGGTTTTCGTCTTTGCCTAAGAATAGTATTGATTCATGGAACAAGTGAAAGATGCTTTTATCTCTAAGTATTTTCCTCCCGCTAAGATCATCTCTCCTAGAAACGATATTATGAACTTTAAACAACTTGATCATGTACATGTTGCACAAGCTTGGGAGAGAATGAAATTAATGATACGTAATTGCCCTACTCATGGTTTGAATTTGTGGATGATCATACAAAAATTTTATGCCGGATTGAATTTTGCTTCTAGAAATCTTTTAGATTCGGCCGCGGGAGGCACTTTTATGGAAATCACTTTAGGAGATGCTACTAAACTCCTAGATAATATTATGGTTAATTATTATCAATGGCATACTAAAAGATCTTCTAATAAAAAGGAGCATGCGATAGAAGAAATTAATGTGTTGAGTGGAAAGATGGATGAACTTATAAATTATTTGCTACTAAGAGTGTTTCTTCTTATCCTAATGGTACGCCTTTGTCTACTTTGATTGAGAATAACAATGAATCTATGGATGTGAATTTTGTTGGTAGGAATAATTTTGGTAACAACGCTTATAGAGGGAATTTTAATCCTAGGCCATATCCTAGTAATCCTTCTAATAATTATGGGAATTCCTACAACAATTCTTATGGAAATTATAATAAGATGCCCTCTGAATTTGAGACTAGTGTTAAAGAGTTTATGAATTCACAAAAGAATTCTAATGCTTTCCTTGAGGAGAAATTTCTTAAAGTTGATGATTTGGCTAGAAACGTTGATAGAATTTCTCTTGAGGTTGATTCTTTAAAGCTTAGATCTATTCCTCCTAAGCATGATATCAATGAGTCTCTCAAAGCCATGAGAATTTCCATTGATGAGTGCAAGGAAAGAACCGCTAGGATGTGTGCTTCCAAAGATGCCTTTATTAAAGCATGTTCTTCCAATACCTATGAAAATCAAGATGAAGATCTAAAAGTTATTGATGTGTCTCCTATTAAATGTTTATTTTGCAATATGAATCTTGATGAAACTGAATATGATCTTCCTTTACGTAGAAGGCGTTCTAAAAATTTGGGGTATTTAGATCTTAATAATGAAATTGATGAAAGTGGGATTGAAAGAAATAAAAATCTAGATGTTGCTAAACCCACTATATTGGATTTCAAGTAATTTAATTATGAAAGTTGCTCTTTAATTGATTGTGTTTCCTTGTTGCAGTCCGTGCTAAATTCTCCACATGCTTATAGTCAAAATAAAGCCTTCACCGAACATATTGTTGATGCCTTGATGCAATCTTATGAAGAAAAACTTGAGTTGAAAGTTTCTATCCCTAGAAAACTCTATGATGAGTGGGAAACAACTATTAAAATTAAAATTAAAGATCATGAGTTTTATGCTTTGTATGATTTGGGTGCTAGTGTCTCTACTATTCCCAAGACTTTGTGTGATTTACTAGATTTCCGTAATTTTGATGATTGCTCTCTAAACTTACATCTTGGGGATTCCACTATTAAGAAACCTATGGGAAGGATTAATGATGTTCTCATTGTTGCAAATAGGAATTGTGTGCCCGTAGATTTCATTGTTCTTGATATAGATTGCAATCCTTCTTGCCCTATTATTCTTGGTAGACCTTTCCTTAGAACGGTTGGTGCGATTATTGATATGAAGGAATGGAATATTAGATTTCAATTTCCATTAAAAAAGGGGATGGAACACTTTCCAAGAAAGAAAATAAAATTAACATATTAAACTATCATGAGAGCCACTTATGGGTTGCCTACCAAAGATGGCAATACCTAGATCTATCCTCGCTTTTATGCCTAGCTAGGGGCGTTAAACGATTGCGCTTGTTGGGAGGCAACCCAATTTTATTTCTATTCCTTGCTTTTTGCTCCTGCTTAGTAATAAATAAATTATTTAGCCCCTGTTTTGGTTGTGTTTTTTGTGTTTAATTAGTTTTTGTGCCAAGTAGAACCGTTGGGAAGACTTGGGGAAAGTCTTGTCGAACTTGCTGTAAAAAACAGAAACTTTAGCGCTCACGAGAACTGCTGTCATTTTTATTTGAAGAGTGATATTTAGTTAATTATTTTTGCATATGATTAATAGATAAATTACTCACCTCCAGAAATTTATTTTAGAATTTTTGGGGTTCCAGCTCTTGCGCTAGCTACAGATTACTACAGACTGTTCTGTTTTTGACAGATTCTGTTTTTCGTGTGTTGTTTGCTTATTTTGATGAATCTATGGCTAGTAAAATAGTTTATAATCCATAGAGAAGTTGGAATACAGTAGGTTTAACACCAATATAAATAAATAATGAGTTCATTACAGTACCTTGAAGTGGTCTTTTGTTTTCTTTCGCTAACGGAGCTCACGAGTTTTCTATTTTGAGTTTTGTGTTGTGAAGTTTTCATGTTTTGGGTGAATTCTTTTGATGGATCATGGAACAAGGAGTGGCAAGAGCCTAATCTTGGGGATGCCCATGGAACCCCCAAGATAATCCAAGGACACCAAAAAGTCAAAGCTTGGGGATGCCCCGGAAGGCATCCCCTCTTTCGTCCAATTCCATCGATAATTTACTTGGAGCTATATTTTTATTCACCAACATGATATGTGTTTTTCTTGGAGCATCTTGTATTATTTGTGTCTTTGTGTCTTAGTATGCCACAATCATCCTTGATGTACACACCTTTTGAGAGAGCCATACATGAATTAAAATTTGATAGAATACTCTATGTGCTTCACTTATATCTTTTGAGCTAGTAATTTTGCTCTATGTGCTTCACTTATATCTTTTTGAGCTAAGTATTTTTGCTCTATGTGCTTCACTTATATATTTTTTGAGCTAGATAATTTTGCTCTATGTGCTTCACTTATATCTTTTTGAGCTATGTAGTTTTGCTCTATGTGCTTCACTTATATCTTTTGAGCTAGGCAATTTTGCTCTATGTGCTTCACTTAGATCTTTTAGAGCACGGTGGTGGATTTGTTTTAAAGAAACTATTGATCTCTCATGCTTCACTTAAATTATTTTGAGAGTATTAATAGCATGGTAATTTTCTTAATAATATGCTTGGTATTCAAGATTTGTGAAACTTTCTTTTGAGTGTGTTGAATACTAAGAAAAGATTGAAGCATGATAATTGTTTTGAGATATGGAGGTGATAATATTGAAGTCATGCTAGTTGAGTAGTTGTGAATTTAAAGAATACTTGTGTTAAAGTTTTTGATTCCCGTAGCATGCACGTATGGTGAACCGTTATGTAACGAAGTCGGAGCATGATTTATTTATTGATTGTCTTCCTTATGAGTGGCGGTCGGGGACGAGCGATGGTCTTTTCCTACCAATATATCCCCCTAGGAGCATGCGCGTAATACTTTGCTTTGATAACTTCTAGATTTTTGCAATAAGTATATGAGTTCTTTATGACTAATGTTGAGTCCATGGATTATACGCACTCTCACCCTTCCACCTTTGCTAGCCTCTCTAATACCGCGCACCTTTCGCCAGTATCATACACCTACCATATACCTTCCTCAAAACAGCCACCATAGCTACCTATTATGGCATTTCCATAGCCATTCCGAGATATATTGCCATGCAACTTTCCACCATCTAGTTCATCATGACACATTCCATCATTGTCATATTGCATATCCCGGTACACCGCCGGATGCATTCACATAGAGTCATATTTTGTTCTAAGTATTGAGTTGTAAGAAAAAAAAGTGTGATGATCATCATTATTAGAGCATTGTCCCAGTGAGGAAAGAATGATGGAGACTATGATTCCCCCATAAGTCGGGATGAGTCTCCGGACGAAAAATAAAATAAAAAAAAGAGGCCAAAGAAGCCCAAATAAAAAAGGGGGGAGGCCATAAAAAAGGAGAAAAGGCCCAAATAAAAAATGAGAGAAAAGAGAGAAGGGACAATGTTACTATCCTTTTACCACACTTGTGCTTCAAAGTAGCACCATGATCTTCATAGTAGAGAGTCTCTCATGTTGTCACTTTCATATACTAGTGGGAATTTTTCATTATAGAACTTGGCTTGTATATTCCAATGATGTGCTTCCTCAAATTGCCCTAGGTCTTCATGAGCAAGCAAGTTGGATGCACACCCACCTAGTTTCTTGTGTTGAGCTTTCATACATTTATAGCTCTAGTGCATCCGTTGCATGGCAATCCCTACTCACTCACATTGATATCTATTGATGGGCATCTCCGTAGCCCGTTGATACGCCTAGTTGATGTGAGACTATATTCTCCTTTTTTGTCTTCTCCACAACCACCATTCTATTCCACCTATAGTGCTATATCCATGGCTCACGCTCATGTATTGCGTGAAGATTGAAAAAGTTAGAGTATGAAACAATTGCTTGGCTTATCATCGGGGTTGTGCATGATATAAATACTTTGTGTGGTGAAGATGGAGCATAGCCAGACTATATGATTTTGTAGGGATAACTTTCTTTGGCCATGTTAGTATGCTTGAAGTATTATTATTTTTATGTCAATATAAACTTTTGTCTTGAATCTTTCTAATCTGAATATTCATACCACAATTAAGAAGATTTGCATTGAAATTATGCCAAGTAGCACTCCGCATCAAAAATTCTCTTTTTTATCATTTACCTACTCGAGGACGGGCAGGAATTAAGCTTGGGGATGCCTGATACGTCTCCAACGTATCTATAATTTTTGATTGCTCCATGCTATATTATCTACTGTTTTGGACTATATTGTTCTTTATTTTCCACTTTTATATTATTTTTGGGACTAACCTCACTGGTAGAAAAAGGGCCTTTAGTCCCGGTTCGTAAGAGCCTTTAGTCCCGGTTCTGGAACCGGGACTGAAGTGTCGGTACTAATGCCCTGACCCTTTAGTCCCGGTTCAATCTAGAACCGGGACTAAAGGCCCTCCACTGAAGTGTTGGTAACACCAACCGGTACTAAAGGAAATTTTTTGATTTTTTTTTGAAATTTTTTTTGAATTTTTTTTTTGAATTTTTTTTGAAACTTTTTGAAATTTTTTTATTTTCAAATTTCTGAATTTTTTTAACCTCTAATCTCTAATCACCCCTCATCACTGCATAATTTAATCTCTAATCACCCCTCATCATTCCAAATCATCTCACTTCCCGAACGGTCACCCATCCTCTCACTACTCCAGCCTGAGCACGCTTAACTTCCGGGTTCTATTCTCCCTCGTTTCCAAGTCTGCACTTGTTGTTTTCCTGACAATAATAAGATGTCAATCCTATTAACCCTCAGGAATTTAGCTTGAGCATGAAGTCACATATTTCACTGTTTGAGTTTAAAACTATTGTTCTAAAAAACAATAATTTTTTAGTAACACTAATATTTCTTGAATAAGTAGTTTGACCATAGTTTGACCAGATTTGACCAAAATTAAAAAAGGTGAAATAATTATTTAATAACACTAATATTCTTGAATAATTATTTAGTAACACTAATACTTCTTGAATAAGTAGTTTGACCATAGTTTGACAAGATTTACTGAAAATTTAAAAAAACTGAAATTTGAGCATAACTTTTTTTCCTTTTGGAATTTGAGGATTCTAGAAATTTGCAAACAGGCCGTAGGCGGTCTCCATCGGATGTAACTTTTCGAGTAGATGATTTTTCATATAAAAAACTTTTTAATCCGAGTTCGTATGCAAAAGTTATGCCCATTTTACAAATTCCAGAGAGATTTTGCAAATAAAGTCAAAATTCAAATTTGCAAATTTTCCCAACAAATAGACCACATATCACATGGAAACTTATTTTCTTTTATTTTTTTTGACATTTCCATCATTTTCTTTTATTTTTTTAAAAACTGAAAAGGCGATCCACAGGGGGGGGGTTATAGTTTGAAAATGGGACCTTTAGTACCGGTTCGTGGCATGAACCGGGACTAAAGGTCTCATCCCCATTAGTCCCGGTTCGTGCCTCAAACCGAGACTAAAGGTCTAATCTTTAGTCCCGGTTGGTGGCACGAACCGGGACCAATGGTTGTGGGCCAGGAGCGAGGCCCATTGGTCCCGGTTCATCCCACCAACCGGGACCAAAAGGTCTAAATGAACCGGGACTAATGCCTTAGCCGCACGAACCGGGACCAATGCTCACATTAGTCCCGGTTCTAGACTGAACCGGGACTAATGGGCTGAGCCGGCCTGGACCATAGCCCTGTTTTCTACTAGTGCCTATTAACTGGAGGCCCAGCCCAAAATTGCTGTTTTTTTGCCTATTTCAGTGTTTCGAAGAAACGGAATATCAAACGGAGTCCAAACAGAATAAAATCTTCGGGAACGTGATTTTCTCACCAAACGTGATCCAAGAGACTTGGACCCTGCTCCAAGGAACAAAATAGGCGGTCACGAGGGTGGGGGCGCCCCCTTGCCTCGTGAGCCCCTCGTTGCTCCTCCGGCGTACTTCTTCCTCCTATATATACACACGTACCCCCAAACAATCAGAAGAGGAGCCAAAAACCTAATTCCACTGCCGCAACTTTCTGTATCCACGAGATCCCATCTTGGGGCCTATTTCGGAGCTCCGCCGGAAGAGGGCCGTCATCACGGAGGGCTTCTACATCATCATAGCCTCTCCGATGAAGTGTGAGTAGTTTACCTCAGACCTCCGGGTCCATAGTTAGTAGCTAGATGGCTTCTTCTCTTTCTTTGAATCTCAATACAAAGTTCTCCCCCTCTCTTGTGCAGATCTATTCGATGTAATCTTCTTTTTGCGGTGTGTTTGTTGAGACCGATGAATTGTGGGTTTATGATCAAGTCTATCTATGAATAATATTTGAATCTTTTCTGAATTCTTTTATGTATGATTGGTTATCTTTGCAAGTCTCTTCGAATTATCCGTTTGGTTTGGCCAACTAGATTGGTAGTTCTTGCCATGGGAGAAGTGCTTAGCTTTGGGTTCGATCTTGCGGTGTCCTTACCCAGTGACACAAGGGGCAGCAAGGCACGTATTGTATCGTTGCCATAGAGGATAACAAGATGGGGTCTATTTCATATTGCATGAATTTATCTCTCTACATCATGTCATCTTGCTTAAGGCGTTACTCTGTTTTTAACTTAATACTCTAGATGCATGATGTATAGCGGTCGATGAGTGGAGTAATAGTAGTAGATGCAGAATCGTTTCGATCTACTTGTCACGGGCGTGATGCCTATATACATGATCATGCCTAGATATTCTCATAACTATGCTCAATTCTGTCAATTGCTCAACAGTAATTTGTTCACCCACCGTAGAATACTTATGCTCTTGAGAGAAGCCACCAGTGAAACCTATGGCCCCCGGGTCTATTCTCATCATATCAATCTCCATCATTTTAATCTTGCTTTGCTTTTTTTACTTTGCTTTTACTTTTTACTTTGCATCTTTATACCAAAAATACCAAAAATATTATATCTATCAGATCTCACTCTCGTAAGTGACCGTGAAGGGATTGACAACCCGTAATCGCGTTGGTTGCGAGTAGCTATCGTTTTGTGCAGGTACGAGGGACTTGAGCATGGCCTCCTACTGGATTGATACCTCGGTTCTCAAAAACTGAGGGAAATACTTACGCTACTCTGTTGCATCATCCCTTCCTCTTCGGGGAAAACCAACGCAAGCTCAATACGTAGCACTAGGGCGACGTCGGGCCGACGTCGTCTAAATGTGAAACGGACAAGGTTGTATGCCATTTTGCTGGAGGACGGCCGAAACGTGGTTACCGGTGGCCGAAACATCCAATACATGGGAAAACATGGAACCAGGGCGATGTCGGCCCGGCGTCGTGTAAACGTGAAACGGACACTGCTGGACACCATTTGGCTAGGCGACATGCGAAACATGGGCGCCGGTGGCCAAAACATGGGAAGGTGGGGAAAACGTGGAACTGGCGAGAAGGTAGCCCGACGTCGTCTAAACGTCACATGGACACGGTTGGACGCCATTTGGCTGGGCGACGGGCGAAACGTGGGCGTCGGTGACCAAAATGGCCAAAACGACGAAAACGTGTAACTGGGACGAACTCGGCCCGACGTCGTGTAAATGTGAAATGGACATGGCTAGACGCCGTTTGGCTAGATAACGGGCAAAACGTGGGTACCGATGGCCAAAACATGTGAACCTGGGGAAAACATGGAACCGGGGAGAAGTCCGCCCGACGTCATGTAAACGTGAAACGGACACGTCTGGCCACCGTTTGGCTGGGCGACATGCAAAACATGGGCGTCGTGGCCAAAACAGCAAAAATGACGGGGAACGTGTAACCGGGGTGAAGTCGGCCTGACGTCGTGTAAACGTGAAATGCACATGGCTGGACGCCATTTGGCTAGGCAACGGGCAAAACGTGAGTACCGGTGGCCATAACTTGGGAACCCGAGGAAAACGTGGAACCGAGGAGAAGTTGGCCAGACGCCGTGTAAATGTGAAACAGACATGTCTGGACACCGTTTGGCTGGGCAACAGGCAAAATGTGGGCACCGGTGGCCAAAACGGCGGAAAAAGTGTAACCGGGGCGAAGTCGGCCCGGCGTCATGTAAACGTGAAATGGATACGGCTGGACACCGTTTGGCTAGGCGACAGGCAAAACGTGGTCGCCAGTGGCCAAAACGACGGAAATGGCCAAAATGATAGAAAACGTGGAACCGGGGAGAAGGCGGCCCAACGTCGTCTACACGTGAAATGGACATGTCTGGATGCCGTTTGGCTGGGCGACAGGAAAAACATGGGCGCCGGTGTCCAAAACGGCCAAAACAACGAAAAATGTGTAACCAATGCGAAGTCAGCCCGACGTCGTGTAAACATGAAATGGACACGTCTGGACACTGTTTGGCTAGGCGACAGGCAAAACGTGGGCGCTGGTGGCCAAAACGGCCAAAATGACGGAAAACGTGTAACCAGGGCGAAGTCGGCCCGCCGTCGTGTAAACGTGAAACGGACACGGCTGCACCCCGTTTGGCTGGGTGACAGGCAAAACGTGGGCGCCGGTGGCCAAAACGATGGAAAACGTGGAACTGGGGAGAAGGCGGCCAGACGTCGTCTACACATGAAACGGACACGCCTGGACACCGTTTGGCTGGGCAACAGGCAAAACGTGGGCGCCGGTAGGTGGTCAAAACGGCCAAAACGACGGAAAATGTGTAACAGGGCCAAAGTCGGCCCGAAATCGTCTAAACGTGAAGCCGACACAGCCATCACGTTGGTTACGGTGGAAATTGCCCAAAACAGGCAAAACGATGGTCGGAATGGCTAAAACATGAAAACGCACGTGCAGGAAGTCCTGCCACGGCAGAAAAATGGGTTGTTTCTCTGTCGTGGCAGCAGTATACCCCTCCTTCACAACCTGAAGAGCAGGGATCCAGGGGGTGATGTCTACTACACAACTTTCTTCTTGTAGACGTTGTTGGGCCTCCAAGTGCAGAGGTTTGTAGGACAGTAGCAAAGTTCCCTCAAGTTGATGACCTAAGGTTTATCAATCCGTAAGAGGCATAGGATGAAGATGGTCTCTCTCAAGCAACCCTGCAACCAAATAACAAAGAGTCTCTTGTGTCCCCAACACACCCAATACAATGGTAAATTGTATAGGTGCACTAGTTCGGCGAAGAGATGGTGATACAAGTGCAATATGGATAGTAGATATATGTTTTTGTAATCTGAAAATATAAAAACAGCAAGGTAACTAATGATAAAAGTGAGCACAAACGGTATTGCAATGCGTTGAAACAAGGCCTAGGGTTCATACTTTCACTAGTGCAAGTTCTCTCAACAATAATAACATAATTGGATCACATAAATATCCCTCAACATGCAATAAAGAGTCACTCCAAAGTCACTAATAGCGGAGAACAAACGAAGAGATTATGGTAGGGTACGAAACCACCTTAAAGTTATTCTTTCTGATCGATCTATTCAAGAGTCTGTAGTAAAATAACATGAAGCTATTCTTTCCGTTCAATCTATCTTAGAGTTCGTACTAGAATAACACCTTAAGACACAAATCAACCAAAACCCTAATGTCACCTAGATACTCCAATGTCACCTCAAGTATCCGTGGGTATGATTATATGATATGCATCACACAATCTCAGGTTCATCTATTCAAACCAACACAAAGTACTTCAAAGAGTGCCCCAAAGATTCTACCGGAAAGTCAAGATGAAAACGTGTGCCAACCCCTATGCATAGGTTGATGGGCGGAACCCGCAAGTTGATCACCGAAACATACATCAAGTGGATCAATAGAATACCCCATTGTCACAACGGGTATCCCGCGCAAGACATACATCAAGTGTTCTCAAATCCTTAAAGACTCAATCCGATAAGATAACTTCAAAGGGAAAACTCAATTCATTATGAGAGAGTAGAGGGGAAGAAACATCATAGGATCCAAATATAATGGCAAAGCTCATGATACATCAAGATCGTACCACCTCAAGAACACGAGAGAGAGAGAGAGAGATCAAACACATAGCTACTGGTACATACCCTCAGCCCCGAGGGAGAACTACTCCCTCCTCGTCATGGAGAGCACCAGGATGATGAAGATGGCCACCGAAGAGGGATTCCCCCCTCTGGCAAGGTGCCGGAACGGGTCTAGATTGGTTTTGGGTGGCTACAGAGGCTTCTGGCGGCGGAACTCCCGATCTATTGTGCTCCTCAAAGTTTTTAGGGTATATGGGTATATATGGGAGGAAGAAGTACGTCGGTGGACCTCCGGGCTGTCCATGAGGCAGAGGGGCACGCCCAAGGGGGTTGGCGCGCCCCCACCCTCATGGGCAGCCCGGGACTCTCCTGGTCAATCTTCGATACTCCGTGGGCTTCTTCTGGTCCAAAAATAAGTTTCGTGAAGTTTCAGGTCAATTGGACTCCGTTTGATTTTCCTTTTCTGCAATCTCTAAAACAAGGAAAAAACCGAAAATGGCACTGGGCACTGGGTTAATAGGTTAGTCCCAAAAATAATATAAAAGTGTTTAATAAAGCCCATAAACATCCAAAATAGATAATATAATAGCATGGAACAATCAAAAATTATAGATACGTTGGAGACGTATCAGCATCCCCAAGCTTAATTCCAGCTCGTCCTCGAGTAGGTAAATGATAAAAACAGAATTTTTGATGTGGAATGCTACCTAACATATTCATCATGTATTTCTCTTTATTGTAGCAAGAATATTCAGATCTATAAGATTCAAGACAAAAGTTTAATATTGACATAAAAACAATAATACTTCAAGCATACTAACTAAGCAATCATGTCTTCTCAAAATAACATGGCCAAAGAAAGTTCATCCCAACAAAATCATATAGTTTGGTCATGCTCCATTTTCGTCACACAAGAATGCTCTCATCATGCACAACCCCGATGACAAGCCAAGCAAGGTTTCATACTTTTGATGTTCTCAAACTTTTTCAACCTTCACGCAATACATGAGCGTGAGCCATGGATATAGCACTATGGGTGGAATAGAATATAATGATGGGGGTTATGTGGAGAAGACAAAAAAGGGAGAAAGTCTCACATCAATGAGGCTAATCAATGAGCTATGGAGATGCCCATCAATTGATGTTAATGCAAGGAGTAGGCATTGCCATGCAACGGATGCACTAGAGCCATAAATGTATGAAAGCTCAACAAAAGAACTAAGTGGGTGTGCATCCAACTTGCTTGCTCACGAAGACCTAGGGCACTTGAGGAGGCCAATTGTTGGAATATACAAGCCAAGTTCTATAATGAAAATTTCCCACTAGTATATGAAAGTGACAACATAAGAGACTCTCTATCATGAAGATCTTGGTGCTACTTTGAAGCACAAGTGTGGTAAAAGGATAGTAACATTGTCCCTTCTCTCTTTTTCTCTCATTTTTTTTTGGTTTTTGGGCCTTCTCTTTTTTTCCTCTTTTTTTGCCTTTCTTTTTTTCGTCTGGAGTCTCATCCCGACTTGTGGGGGAATCATAGCCTCCATCATCCTTTCCTCACTGGGACAATGCTCTAATAATGATGATCATCACACTTTTATTTACTTACAACTCAAGAATTACAACTCGATACTTAGAACAAGACATGACTCTATATGAATGCCTCCGGCGGTGTACCGGGATTGCGATGAATCAAGTGTGACATGTATGAAAAAATATGAACGGTGGCTTTGCCACAAATACGATGTCAATTACATGATCATGCAAAGCAATATGACAATGATGATGCATGTCATACTAAACGGAATGGTGGAAAGTTGCATGGCAATATATCTCGGAATGGCTATGGAAATGCCATAATAGGTAGGTACGGTAGCTGTTTTGAGGAAGATATAAGGAGGTTTATGTGTGAAAGAGCGTATCATATCATGGGGTTTGGATGCACCGGCGAAGTTTGCACCAACTCTCAATGTGAGAACGGGCAATGCACGGTACCGAAGAGGCTAGCAATGATGGAAGGGTAAGAGTGCGTATAATCCATGGACTCAACATTAGTCATAAAGAACTCACATACTTATTGCAAAAATCTACAAGTCATCAAAAACCAAGCATTACTCGCATGCTCCTAGGGGGATAGATTGGTAGGAAAAGACCATCGCTCGTCCCTGACCGCCACTCATAAGGAAGACAATCAAATAACACCTCATGTTTCAAATTTGTTACACAACGTTTACCATACGTGCATGCTACGGGACTTGCAAACTTCAACACAAGTATTCCTCAAATTCACAACTACCCAACTAGCACAACTTTGATATCACTATCTCCATATCTCAAAACAATCATCAAGTATCAAACTTCTCTTAGTATTCAATGCACTTATATGAAAGTTTTTATTATATCCCTCTTGGATGCCCATCATATTAGGACTAATTTCATAACCAAAGCAAATTACCATGTTGTTCTAAAGACTCTCAAAATAATATAAGTGAAGCATGAGAGTTCATCTATTTCTACAAAATAAAACCACCACCGTGTTCTAAAAAGATATAAGTGAAGCACTAGAGCAATGACAAACTACTCCGAAAGATATAAGTGAAGATCAATGAGTAGTCGAACAATTATGCAAATATATGAAGACTCTCTCACATTTAATAATTTCAAATCTTGGTATTTTATTCAAACAGCAAGCAAAACAAAATGAAATAAAATGACGCTCCAAGAAAAACACATATCATGTGGCGAATAAAAATATAGCTCCAAGTAAAGCTACCGATGAACAAAGACGAAAGAGGGGATGCCTTCCGGGGCATCCCCAAGCTTAGGCTCTTGGTTGTCCTTGAATATTTCCTTGGGATGCCTTGGGCATCCCCAAGCTTAGTCTCTTTCCACTCCTTATTCCATAATCCTTCGAATCCTTACCCAAAACTTGAAAACTTCACAACACAAAACTTAACAGAAAACTCGTAAGCTCCGTTAGCGAAAGAAAACAAAACACCACTTCAAGGTACTGTAATGAACTTATTTTTATTTATATTGGTGTTAAACCTACTATATTCCAACTTCTCTATGGTTTATAAACTCTTTTACTAGACATAGATTCAATTAAATAAGCAAACATCACAAAAAATAGAATCTGTCAAAAACAGAACAGTCTGTAGTAATCTGTAACTAACGCAAACTTCTGGAACCCCAAAAAATATAAAATAAATTTCTGGACGTGAGGAATTTATCTATTAATCATCTTCAAAAATAATTAACTAAATATCGCTCTCCAATAAAAAAAAATGGTAGCAATTCTCGTGAGCGCTAAAGTTTCTATTTTTTCCAGCAAGATTAAAAAGACTTTCCCCAAGTCTTCCCAACGGTTCTACTTGGCACAAACACTAATTAAAACATAAAAACTCAATCATAACAGAGGCTAGATAAATTATTTATTTCTAAACAGTAGCAAAAAGCAAGGAACAAAAATAAAGTTGGGTTGCCTCCCAACAAGCGCTATCGTTTAACGCCCCTAGCTAGGCATGATGATTTCAATGATGCTCACATAAAAGATAAGAATTGTAACATAAAGAGAGCATCTTGAAGAATATGACTAGCACATTTAAGTCTAACCACTTCCAATGCATAGGGATTTTGTGAGCAAACAACTTGTGGGAACAAGAATCAACTTGCATAGGAAGGTAAAACAAGCATAACTTCAAAATTTTAAGCACATAGAGGGGAAACTTGATATTATTGCAATTCCTACAAGTATATGTTCCTCCCTCATAATAATTTGCAGTAGCATCATGAATGAATTCAACAATATAACCATCACATAAAGCATTCTTTTCATGATCTACAAGCATAGAATTTTTATTACTCTCCACATAAGCAAATTTCTTCTCATGAATAGTAGTGGGAGCAAACTCAAAGAAATAGCTATCATGTGAGGCATAATCCAATTGAAAACTAAAATCAAGATGACAAGTCTCATGGTTATCATTGTTCTTTATAGCATACATGTCATCACAATAATCATCATAGTTAGCAACTTTGTTCTCATAATCAATTGGAACCTCTTCCGAAATAGTGGAATCATTACTAAATAAAGTCATGACCTCTCCAAACCCACTTTTCTAATTATAATCATCATAAATAGGAGGCATGCTATCATCAAAATAAATTTTCTCATCAAAACTTGGGGGACAAAAAATATCATCTTCATCAAACATAGCATCCCCAAGCTTGTAGCTTTGCATATCATTAGCATCATGGATATTCAAGGAATTCATACTAACAACATTGCAATCATGCTCATCATTCAAATATTTAGTGCCAAACATTTTAATGCATTCTTCTTCTAGCACTTGAGCACAATTTTCCTTTCCATCATACTCACGAAAGATATTAAAAAGATGAAGCATATGAGGCAAACTCAATTCCATATTTTTTTGTAGTTTTCTTTTATAAACTAAACTAGTGCTAAAACAAGAAACAAAAAGATTCGATTGCAAGATCTAAAAATACACCTTCAAGCGCTAACCTCCCCGGCAACGGCGCCAGAAAAGATCTTGATGTCTAGTACACAACCTTCTTCTTGTAGACGTTGTTGGGCCTCCAAGTGCAGAGGTTTGTAGGACAGTAGCAAATTTCCCTCAAGTCGATGACCTAAGGTTTATCAATCCGTAGGAGGCGTAGGATGAAGATGGTCTCTCTCAAGCAACCCTGCAACCAAATAACAAAGAGTCTCTTGTGTCCCCAACACACCCAATACAATGGTAAATTGTATAGGTGCACTAGTTCGGCGAAGAGATGGTGATACAAGTGCAATATGGATAGTAGATATATGTTTTTGTAATCTGAAAATATAAAAACAGCAAGGTAACTAATGATAAAAGTGAGCACAAACGGTATTGCAATGCGTTGAAACAAGGCCTAGGGTTCATACTTTCACTAGTGCAAGTTCTCTCAACAATAATAACATAATTGGATCACATAACTATCCCTCAACATGCAACAAAGAGTCACTCCAAAGTCACTAATAGCAGAGAACAAACGAAGAGATTATGGTAGGGTATGAAACCACCTCAAAGTTATTCTTTCTGGTCGATCTATTCAAGAGTCCGTAGTAAAATAACATGAAGCTATTCTTTCCGTTCAATCTATCCTAGAGTTCGTACTAGAATAACACCTTAAGACACAAATCAACCAAAACCCTAATGTCACCTAGATACTCCAATGTCACCTCAAGTATCCGTGGGTATGATTATACGATATGCATCACACAATCTCAGATTCATCTATTCAAACCAAAACAAAGTACTTCAAAGAGTGCCCCAAAGATTCTACCGGAGAGTCAAGACAAAAACGTGTGCCAACCCCTATGCATAGGTTCATGGGCAGAACCTGCAAGTTGATCAGCGAAACATACATCAAGTGGATCAATAGAATACCCCATTGTCACCACGGGTATCCCACGCAAGACATACATCAAGTGTTCTCAAATCCTTAAAGACCCAATCCGATAAGATAACTTCAAAGGGAAAACTCAATTCATTACAAGAGAGTAGAGGGGAGAAACATCACTGGATCCAAATATAATAGCAAAGCTCGTGATACATCAAGATCGTAGCACCTCAAGAACACAAGAGAGAGAGAGAGAGATCAAACACATAGCTACTGGTACATACCCTCAGCCCCGAGGGAGAACTACTCCCTCCTCATCATGGAGAGCACCGGGATGATTAAGATGGCCACCGGAGAGGGATTCCCCCCTCCGGCAGGGTGCCAGAATGAATCTAGATTGGTTTTCGGTGGCTACGGAGACTTCTGGCGGCGGAACTCCCGATCTATTGTGCTCCTCGAAGTTTTTAGGGTATATGGGTATATATGGGAGGAACAAGTACGTCGGTGGACCTTCGGGCTATCCACGAGGCAGGGGCGCGCCCAGGGGGGTGGGCACGCCCCCCACCCTCGTGAGCAGCCCGGGACTCTCCTGGTCCATCTCCGATACTCCGTGGGCTTCTTCTGGTCCAAAAATAAGTTCCGTGAAGTTTCAGGTCAATTGGACTCCGTTTGATTTTCCTTTTCTGCAATACTCTAAAACAAGGAAAAAAAACAGAAACTGGCACTGGGCTCTGGGTTAATAGGTTAGCCCCAAAAATAATATAAAAGTGTTTAATAAAGCCCATAAACATCCAAAACAGATAATATAATAGTATGGAACAATAAAAAATTATAGATACGTTGGAGACGTATCAGGGGGGTGCGTTCCACGGGTATAGTAGGGGGAGGGTGGCACCTCCCCCTCACCCGTGGGGAAAGGAGTTGGGCCGTGTTTTCGGACTAAAACACATGTCGTAGGGTGGGTTTCGGTCGGGTACCATGGGTGCCTAGCCAATGTAGGGGTCGTTTCGGTCGAGTCATATTATCTCTGTCCCGTTTACACGTAATATCTGGTTCCAGGACCAAAATTCGGTTGGGCGTTACATCGTGAAAACTTATGATTCTTGGGCTGGATAACGCGTCCATCCGGTGTCTTCGGTGCTAGCGGCTTGCCGTTGCCCCGGTCTCCAATGCATTCTAGATGGTATGATACCTAAAAAGGTGATTATTGTGTGACGTCCATGATTCTGTACGGGCAATTGCTTCCTCGCTGCTCGAGGTGCATTCGGGTGGTGTGTTTGTTGCCTTCGGAAAATTGTTGCCCCTCTAATGGTCACGTTGTCTTTGCAGCACCTGCGCACTGTGGACACTTTGGACGCCTACGTGCAAGTGATTCCCCTATGCTTTGCATCGGGGAGGCTTGGTAGGCTTGACCGATGTGGCTACGCGAGCGCATGAGTAGTTTTGGACCAGTGTTTGTTAGTAGATCCGCCGTCTTCGTGCGGCCGACTACTGATGCCGTGTCCCGTCACTCTTGTGGCTTATGTTACCATTTCCTTTTCCAAGTGGTTGCGTGCTGGTACCCGAACTACGGGAATTAGTGCTATGTTTTACATGGTTGCCTCGCGGTGGCCGCCTTTGGGTGTGCTGCTGCGGCCAAATGGCTCTTGCGGCGTTGCAGTGTGGTGTTGAGCATGTTTACTCTGTCCATGCTGTCAATGCAACCTTGCTCCCGCCATTGGTCTCGGATGCTGCTAACGATAAAGTGTCTTGGCCCATTTGATTGCTTTGACCCGACCCTAAGAAGCTCTCCGAACTTGAGAACAACTGGAACAGGTGTTGCCTCTACCTCTCCACACTTAGTGGTAGGATACGCATCATTCTGTGCCGATCCTCATACTAGCAGGATGAGCTTAGCCCACTTAATTACGACAACCGGACCGGATGTTGCCTCTGCCTTGCCACGCAAGTGGATGGGCGGACAACTACCGACGTCGGACGTCAAAGAGGACGTGCTACCTGGTTGATCCTTGCCAGTAGTCATATGCTTGTCTCAAAGATTAAGCCATGCATGTGCAAGTATGGACCAATTTGAACTGTGAAACTGCAAATGACTCATTAAATAATTATAGTTTGTTTGATGGTACGTGCTACTCGGATAACCCTAGAGATAATACGTGCAACAAACCCCGACTTCTGGGAGGGGTGCATCTATTAGATAAAAGGCTGTCATGGGATCTGCCCGCTGATCCGATGATTCATGATAACTCGACAGATCGCACGACCCTCGTGCTAGTGACGCATCATTCAAATTTCCGCCCTATCAACTTTCCATTGTAGGATAGGGGCTTGCCATGGTGGTGATGGGTGACGGAGAATTAGGGTTTGATTCCAGAGAGGGAGCCTAAGAAACGGCTGCCACATCCAAGGAAAGCAGCAGGCGCGCAAATTACCCAATCCTGACACGGGGAGGTAGTGACAATAAATAACAATACGAAGCGCATTAGTGTCTGGTAATTGGAATGAGTACAATCTAAATCCTTTAACGAGGATCCATTGGAGGGCAAGTCTGGTGCCAGCAGCCTCGGTAATTCCAGCTCCAATAGCGTATATTTAAGTTGTTGTAGTTAAAAAGCTCGTAGTTGGACTTTGGGCCGGGTCGACCGGTCCGCGTCACGAAGAGCACCGACCTACTCGACCCTTCAGTCGGCGATGCGCTCCTAACCTTAATTGGCCGGGTTGTACCTCCGGCATCGTTACTTTGAAGAAATTAGAGTGCTCAAAGAAAGCCATCGCTCTGGATATACAATAGGACGGGATAACATCATAGGATTCTGGTCATATTGTGTTGGCCTTCGAGGTCGGAGTAATGATTAATAGGGCAGTCGGGGGTATTCGTATTTCATAGTCAGAGGTGAAATTCTTGGATTTATGAAAGAAGAATAGCTGTGAAAGCATTTGCCAAGGATCGGCAGATGTTGCATATAGGACTCTGCCGGCACCTTATGAGAAATCAAAGTCTTTGGGTTCCATGGGGAGTATGGTCGCAAGGCTGAAACTTAAAGGAATTGACGGAAGGGCACCACCAAGCGTGGAGCCTGCGGCTTAATTTGACTCAACACGGGGAAACTTACCAGGTCCAGACATAGCAAGGATTGTGTGATAACCTGGCTTATTAGAAATAATAGACTACTCATATCAATAAGGAATGTTCTTCTTTTCGGGAAGCCCATTTGGACATAACTCCAAAGTTAAGCGTGCTTGGCTTAGAGTAATTTTAGGATGGGTGACCGGGTAATCTTGGGAAATTTTATTGTGACTAGCAAAAATGTTCGTGCGTTGCAACGGGAGAAAAAAACATGCCCCTATCTTAATAAGCATAGTCCCAATATCTCCACAGGTCCACATCCTTTTTTTCAACATGATGCCATCCCATGTCACCGCCTATCCTCCTTCCCGCCGTCACTGATAGTGGTCCTAGTGCCCGAGACTATTGTCGTACTTTGCTACAAAGCAAAGTGAACGCTGCTAGAAATGAGTTGAGCATGTTTAACATAACTTCCTATCATGAATAATAAATAGCACATAGGTTATTAATAGTACAAACAATCAAATTTTGCAACCTTTTATTGTACTCCCTCCGTTCCAAATTACTCGTCGCAGAAATGGATGTATTTAGAACTAAAATACATCTAAATACATCCATACCTGCGACAAGTAATTCAGAACGGAGAGAGTAACTAAATGTTTTGGCTAGCTACCAAAATCACTTTAAGATTATGAAGAAAATTAATGATTTTCCGCAATAAAGAATCAAACCATTACATGAGCAACCAATTGGATTTCTCTATTCTATACTTGAATTAAATTAATGTTTTTACTCATATTTTTGCTATTTATTTGGAAAAAATCATGTTATTTATTTTAATCCACTATACATTTTTTGAACTTTTATCAATCAAACTGCATGCGTTCATTATTTAGTTTAACCAACCATGCATTAAGTTTTAACGTTTGTGAGTGACCAGATTTATTTGCACATCTGTAAACCATAACATGCACTAATTGTGTTTGTGCTTATAAAAAATAGCATGCTATTTTTCCTCATTAATATTTGTGAACTGAAACAAAGTAAAGTTAAGCAATTGCCATACGATAGAGTTTGGAGACGTGCACTAACTTTTCTTCTCAAGCTAGCTGTAGTCATGCTCAAACATAGGGCATAGGAAAGACGAATCATCATGTACCAATTGTTGATCTAGGAAAATTGTGCGTACTTACATTTTAACTCATTATTTTTGTGAAAATAACCATGTTATTTATTTTAATCCACTGTACATTTTTTTGATCATTTTAATCAAACTACATGTGTTAATTATTTACTTTAACCAACCATGCATTAAGTTTTAATGTTTGCGAGCGACAAATTTTTTTTACACTTCTGTAACCAATTTTGTAATTTGATGAAAAGAAGAAAAACTTGACCAAAGAAGATGCATCCTCTTTGACACGTACTCCTACATGTTTAGGGCTCTCGGTTAAAAAAAGATTTCACGTCTCCTTTCTTTTCTCCACTTTAAACTTGACAGAATAATAATAGAAATAAAACATGATAAAAAAGATCCAATTCATTGTCTACGTTTGTTTCTGTTCACACTACTTCGTTCTAGCAAGAGAAACTTGAGCGTCATGGCGCGTCTCACGTTAAATTCTCCTCTTTCCTTCTTTATTATTATTGTTCTCTATCACAGACTGAAATCCCTCTTTTCTTCTTTATTCTTTCCTTCTACTCCCTCTTTATTTCCTTCTGTTTTCCTTCTTTATTCTTTCCCCCTATTTATTTCCTTTTTCCTTCTTTATTCTTCTATTCAAGCCATCTTTCTTTCTTTATTCTTCTATTCGATCCCTCTTTCCGTCCTTACAACGGTTGGCTTATTTCCTTCCTTAATGATTTTCGAGATGGCTCCTTGTTACTCAGAAATATCAAAGACGTATATAAATTAGCATGATTGGATGTAAGGAAACGATGTTGGACTATTTTACAGGCGAATCAACCTTTTTTATTCACGCAACACAAGCTAGCTTAGTTGGTCATAATATTAGATTTCAGACGGTAGCTTGCAAGTTCGATTCGCCACACCAGCTGCTATTTTCTGTATGGAGTAATTCGGCGTCGCTACCTGTGGTCAGGTAGCTTCTTTCGATCAGATATGATCAGATTTGGTTGAATGACATATGGAACTTAGAGGACGGACAAAAAAATACCTTTGACGTACGAAAACGAACGAAAATTAGGGAGGAAGAAGCAGTAGATGCTTTATTATTAGGTAAAGATAAAGATGGGGATAGATCATTGCAATTGTTGGTCTTCAACGAGGAATGCCTAGTAAGCGTGAGTCATCAGCTCGCGTTGACTACGTCCCTGCCCTTTGTACACACCGCTCGTCGCTCCTACCGATTGAATGGTCCGGTGAAGTGTTTGGATCGCGGCGACTGGGACGGTTCGCCACGCCTGACGTCGAGAGAAGTCCATTGAACCTTATCACTTGAAACAATTCCTTATTTAACACTGCAAAACTTTTTCTTCCCTATCTAATAATGAACTAAATTTTTATGCCATTTACGACACTTCCGCCCATTTTAAACATAAATGACACATGAAAAGACCCTTTTGCCATTTCTTTCCTTATTTAACACTGCAAAACTTTTTCTTCCCTATCTAACAATGAGCTAAATTTTTATGCCATTTACGAAACTTTCGTCCATTTTAAGCATAAATGACATATGAAAAGACCCTTTTGCCCCTCATGTGATATGTGTGTGTGCGGGGCAGTAGCATACACACACGCATCGGCAGGAGCACACACGCAGCTGCACATACGCACACGTGCACACAACAGCACATATGCACGCAGCACACACACAACAGCACACACACGCAGCAACACAAACACGCACGCACACACACGCACACACATACATGGCTATGTGTATTCTGTATGTGCAGCCCAGAGGTGTGGGTATTCAGAAGTGTATGTGTACATCTGCTAGAGCCATAAGCCTCGTACAGAGCTACTGCCGTGCATGGCCTTCGATGCATGCATGCAATTGTAGGTGGGCAATTTTGCCATTCACCACGTACAAAGCTAATGACAGACCATCAGTGTATGCATCCACTATATAATGCATCTACGTACAATTGCGTACAAAGCTAACTCAGACATTCAAAATAGATTATGCGAGCTCCATAAGAAAATCCTTGTAATGTTGATGCTTACGTGCCTTGTAACTGGATTTTTATTTTATAAATGAGACACGTATTACCATGCAAAAAAGAGAGCTCCATAAGAAAATCCAACAAATAATAGTATAATAATTATTAATAAAGATGATAAAAATGTCATCAAACAGTATGCGGGCACAAACATACCATATGAGAGACAAAAGGGTATTTTCAAGTGTCATTTAGAGGCTCAAAATGGTCTGATGTGTCATAAAAGACATACAATTCAGGCTCATTGTTACATAGGGAAAAAGTTATTTATCGATGTTAAATAGGGCATAAAATTTAAACACGATGTTAAATAAGAAAATCTCTCTTATCATTTAAGGAAAGGAAAAGTCGTAACAAAGTTTTCGTAAGTGAACCTGCGGAAGGATTATTGTCGTGACCTTGATCAAAACAGACCGTGAACACGTTATCTAGCCGCGGCACTGTCCGTCATTGGTCAAAGTCCTCTATAACCTCCTCTCCTCGGTTCGGGGGCTGATGATATGCCTACTGGCACTAGTAATTAAGGGTCTCCCGGTGGATGCGGTTGAGGCACTGTGAATTTTCGTTATTCCCACATTGATGATCGGCTGGAGGGAGAGACTATATCAATAACCCCAGCCTCATAGCAACGTTCCCGTAGGCAAATATTGGTGCGGTTGACTTCACACAATATCATGAGAATTGTTATCTCAAGATAGACAGTAGAAGCGAATCAACCTGTGGTTGAGTTGGTTAGGTGGACAGTGGTATCCCCAACCCACCAGGGTTCAAATCCTGGTGCTCGCATTAATCCTGGATTTATTTCAGGATTTCCGGCGATGCGCTTTCAGTGAGAGGAGACGTTCCCGTCGACGACGAGGCGCCTACGGTGACTTCGTAAATCTCAAGATGATATGCCGGCTCAGTCTCTCGGAGGTGCTCATAGGGGTAGGGTGTGCGTGTGTGCGTTCATAGGGATGAGTGTATGCGCGTGTATATGAGCGCTTGTGTTTGTACTGATGCTCAAAAAAAAGATAAACAGTAAAAAATATTGCATTTTTATCTCAATTCATAGTTGTACTCTTATTAAAACTTCTTAGACTTCCCACATCATAGACTGCCATATCAAACCTCTTTAATTTATGTCAACTGTTAAACAAGGACCTGAAATTCACCCACATGCAATCCTTATTCCATTGAAGATAGTTTTGGCGTTTAATGATTTAATGATAAAAGAAAGGATCTTGATGATGAAGATATACTATAATATATATTGCCATTGCTAGTCGACCAAGACGTGTCATCCTTGTTTTTGGGTACATTTCAATCCAACCAAAATACTCATGCATGCTGGTTGGTGTCGTTGGCGAGGATGACGTTGCGGTGCCTGCCGCGTTCTGATCGGCAGTTCTGGGCGAACTTGACGGTGCGGGCGTTGAGTCCCTTGCTCTTCTCCTCCTCCGACCACTCCGCGCCGTAGTACTTCTCCTCGTCAGCGCCGACGTTGGCTGGGAACAACATGGAGCCCCACTGCGGGAAGTGCACAAGCATGACCGGCAGCGTGCATGCCATTGTCACTATGCCCATGTACTGGAGCCCCTGCCCGGTGCCGTAGTTGGACGAAGTGAAGAAGAGCAGCTGGTTGAAGGCCGCGCCGAAGGTCCCGCCGGCGCCGGTCATCCCCGAGACGATGCCGAGGGAGCGGCGGGAGACGAAGGGTATGACCGCGAAGATGGCGCCCTCAGCGGCCTGGGCACAGATGGAGAAGAGGACCATGGCGGTGACGGAAGCGGGCAGGCTCGAGGCGCGGCCGAGCCAGAAGCAGAAGGCGCCGCCGGCGGTCTGGAGGATCCAAATGTTCCAGAGACGGGCGCGCATTCCAAAGTAGCGCGCGCCCACGTCGGAGAAGTAGCCGCCCATGGAGCGCACGAAAATGTTGGCGAGTCCGAAGCTGGCGGCGATGGTTCCGGCGGTGCGGAGGCCTAGGTGGAAGTGGTCGTAGTAGTACTCGGCGATGACATTGTCGGTGCAGAGCTCGACGCCAGCGGAGTATCCGTAGAGGAGCACGAAGATCCAGCTACGGTAGTTGGTTATGGCACCCCAGGCCACCTTGGCGAACTTGTCCTTAGCGACTTGGCCCTTGTTCTGCAGGCTCCAGAGGTTGCCGTCGGGGAGGTCCTGCCCCAGCGTGAGCACCATGATGCCGACGACAATGTGCAGCGTGCCGGGGCCGAAGTAGGCGACGCGCCAGGCCGAGAAGGGCGTGGCCCCGCAGTACCTGCGGATGGCCTCGTAGACGAGTGGCATCACGAGCTGCGTGGCGCCGCCGCCGACGTTGCCCCAGCCGGCGGCAAGCCCGTTGACGGCGCCAATGATGTTGCCGCTGAACATGGTGCTCATCCAGTACTGGCAGGAGATGAGCGTGGCGAGCGAGAAGCCGATGAGGAAGCGCACCATGATGTAGCCCGCCGGGTCGTGGACGAGGGACATGCAGAACACGGCGGGCGCCGTGAGCATGACGAGGAAGGCGCAGCCGTAGCGGGGGCCGAGGAGGTCGCACACCACGCCCATGGCGACCCTCGAGAAGATGGAGCCGGACACGGAGGCCACGCTGGCGTTGCTAATGTCGCGCTTAGTGAGGTTAAGGTTGTCGCGGATGATGGGGATGAGCGGCGCCGCGGCGAAGGTGGAGACGAAGCAGACGAAGAAGGCCATCCAGGAGAGATGGAAGGCGCGCATGTGCGGGGCAGCGAAGGAGAAGAGCCTGAAGGACTTGGCCTTGTGCTCAGAGTCCACAGGCAGCGGGAACATCTTGGCCGGCGCCGCCATCTCCGTCTCCATTTTCTCCATCTGTTTCTTCTCTTGCTCTCGATCTCGAGCTCTGCAATGGTGGTCTGTGCTTTGGATCCCACTTCTGTTTGCTAGTTATAGCACCGGCATTAAGGCAAGCGTTGACATCTCTGTTCCAGTGCTAGCTTCATTCATGATCATCCCATGGAAACAGCTCAGCTCAGAGATGGATCGTGGCTTTGATTTTAGTTTAAGACTTGAGGGAACGTTGAATCTGGGTGTGTCTAGGGTACATCCAGATGTGACCTAGTTATTGCACATTTAAATGAATGAATCAAGCATAAAAAGAAAAAAAAGAAAAATGAATTATTCACACGAATCTCGACGTAAAATCAATGACATAGAATTTAGATGTGCAATATTTATGACACATCTAGATATGCTTTAGCAAAACTGAATCTAAAATAGTACTAGTATTAGGAAGTTCCGTTTCTGTACAAGCCTCACCCCTTGGGATCAACCAAGGATCAGAATATATACCAAGTCTCTGTGAACAACAGCAAGAATCGACATACTACTCTACTTGGCAACTTGCACAAAATGATGTGATGTACGTCCCTTCGGACCTATCAGGGTTGCCGAGTTAAGTCATTATGATTAAGCTTTGATTCCTATCGATAAGTGCACTGCATGCATGATTACTTCTACGACATGATGTACTAGTAGGAGTACTTATATTTTTGTTGACGGAAACCATGTTGGCATTATTCGCTACTATATTTAGTCTGTTGATTGCACACAAGAGTTGACTATTCACTTATAGTGCTGTCAAGAAAGCTCGACATCGTGACCTGTCAACATGGCAACTTTTTAGCTCGGCTAGCTCGGGATCATTGGCAAAAATGACTCCACTATGAACATCGCTGTATCTAGCAATAAACCTTCTAAGCTCTTGGCTCCTATGTTTCGATATAAATCACGCAGAGTGGGCAGGCTGGTGGCACAAGATTCATAACAGTAGATTATCTCAACAAAGATGTTTATGTTTTGTAAGAATGGCTCGCAACTTGGAATTACTGCAACCATATGTATGCAAAAGAAGTACTCCTTCTGTTTCAAAATAAGTATTTTTGATTTGTTCAAATATTGATGTATGTAGACTTGAAACAAGTCTAGATACATCCACATTTGAGCAAATCTAAGACACTTTTTTTGGGACGGATGGGGTAATTATTATTTGTCTAGCTACTGTTAATATTTGTGTAATCATTGTGTGGCTATTGAGAATCGAATTGTTCCTGTACCCTGGTGTCCACTGGGCCGACAGAGATGACGTAGGCTACATCCCGCCTGGGGTAGCCTTCGCGCTGTCTGCCGGCTGGAGCAGCCGGCTGTCTTGCTGCTTCCTCACAGTTGTTGTCGTTCTGCGGAGGTGGAGGTAGTAGTCCTTCGCCTCTCATGAGGCGCTGCGTCCAGCTGCACTGGAGGGTGGTGTGGTTGGCGAGCTTGCCGCCTAGGCTGTGGTACTTGCATGGGGAATCAAGCATCTGCTCAAGCGTGTACTTCGTCTTGGTCCATGGACGGTCATCTCGCTTGCGGGGGTAGCAGTTTTCGCCTGCTCCGGTCGGCTGGTCGTCGGCTGCGCCAACCAGCCGGTTCTCGTATCTTTCTTTGGCCACTGCGTCGGGTCTCTTCCGGTTGTCCTGGTTGTCATAGTAGATGCGGTCGTCGCGGTTGTCCCGGTTCCAGTTGTCGCGGTTGTTCTGGTTGTTGCTGGGGCCGGCTTGGTCCCTCACCGGCTCCTCAGGGAGTATCTTGCCGGCTGGATCCAACCGGATTGGCGTCTTCATGGCCAAGTCAGCCATGGCGTACTTGTCCGCGATGGTCATGAGGGCTATTAGGGTCATCAGGTTCGACCGGTTGATCTTGTGCTTCAGCATCGTGCCGTCTCACAGCCGTCGCGGAAGAACTGGATGGCTTATACGTCCGCCACCCCTTCGCGGGAGTTGCGCAGGCTGGACCACCTTGTGAGGTAGTCGTGATCCGACTCGCCGCTGCCATGGACGCAGGCAGCTAGCTATTGTGGCCCGCCAGGGCGCTTGTCGTTGCCGGGGAAGTTCCTGACAAAAACTTCCTCGCAGTCCAGCCAGGAGTTGACGCTGATCTTGAGCGGGCTCTTCAGCCAGGTGCGCACCGATTCTTGCAGCATCAGCGGTACATAGTGCACCGCAACTCGCATGTTGCTGCCTATGATGGTGACGGCCATCACATAGTCGTTGAGCCAGTCTTCTTGGTGCCGCCATCGTACTTGAACGTGCTCCGGGGAAGGGTGAATCCGGGTGGGAACGGCTCCTTCGCAATGTGTGGCCCGATACACAGATGTCCCTCGATGTCTTCCTCCTCCAGCTTGCGGGAGATTTCTATCGTGTCGAGGCGGCTGTGAAAGGGCGATCTTTGTTGTCCGGCTGCCTCCTGCAGCCGGCTCGTTGTCGCGTCTGGCTAGCTGGTACGAGTTGACGCTACGCTCTCTGAGGGCCTCCGGCTAGCACAATAAAAGAGCACATTGCTTCCTCGCTGATCATCATTATTAAAGCATTGTCTCAAATGAGGAAAAGGATGATGGAGACTATGATTCCCTCACAAGTCGGGATGAGACTTCGGACGAAAAAGGAAAAAAAGAGGCCAAAGAGCCCAAAAAATGAATTCGAGAAAAGAGAGAAGGGACAATATTACTATTCTTTTCGGTTTTTGGTTTTGTTAACCGAAATTAAAAATAAACCGAATGGTATAAACCGAACTTTCGTTTCTACCGAATGCCCACCCCTACTTCTTTCTGTCTTCTCCACAACCACCATACTCTATTCCACCCATATTACTATATCCATGGATCACGCTCATGTATTGCGTGAAAGTTGAAAAAGTTTGAGAACATCAAAAGTATGAAACACTTGCTTGGCTTGTCATCAGGGTTATGCATGATTTAATATTTTGTGTGATGAATATAGAGCATAGCCAGACTATATGATTTTGTAGGGATAACTTTTTTGGCCATGTTATTTTGAGAAGACATGATTGCTTCATTTGTATGCTTGAAGAATTATTGTTTCTATGTTAATATTAAACTTTTGTTTTGAATTTTATTGATCTGAACATTCATGCCACAATAAATAAGATTACATGGATAAATATGTTAGGTAGCATTCCACATCAAAATTTTTGTTTTTATCATTTACCTACTCGAGGACGAGCAAGAATTAAGCTTGGGGATGCTTGATACGTCTCCAACATATCTGTAATTTTTTATTGTTCCATGCTATTATATTATTTGTATTGGATGTTTTATATGCATTAATATGCTATTTTATATTATTTTTGAGACTAACATATTAACCTAGAGCCCAATGCCAGTTTCTATTTTTTCCTCGTCTTTGAGTTTTACACAAAAGAAATATCAAACGGAGTCCAAACGAGCTAAAAATTTACGAAGATTTTTTATGGACCAGAAGAAGCCCATGGAGCATCGAAGTTGGGCCAGAAGAGTCCCGAGGCGACCACAAGCCTAGGGGGCGCCCCCCTAGGGCGCACCCCTGGCTTGTGGGCTCCTCGGGAACCCCCCTGACTTGTGTCCAAAAATTTCTATAAATATAGAAACCTCCGAAAAGAAACCTAGATCAGAAGTTCCGCCACCATAAGCCTCTGTAGCCATTGAAAACCAATTGGGAGCCTGTTTCGGCACCCTGCCGGAGGCCATCTTCATCATCCTGGCAGTCTCCATGCCGAGGAGAGAGTGGTTCACCCTCGGGGCTGAGGGTATGTACCAGTAGCTATGTGTTTGATCTCTCTCTCCCTCTCTCTCTCTCTTGTGTTCTTAATTTGGCACGATCTTGATGTACCACGAGCTTTGCTATTATAGTTGGATCATATGATGTTTCTCCCCCTATACCTTCTTGTGATGAATTGAGTCTTGCTCTTTGAGGTTTGTTATGTTGGACTGAGTATTGGATTTGAGAACACTTGATGCATGTCTTGCGATGGGATATCTGTGGTGACAATGAGATGTCATATTGATTCACTTGATGTATGTTTTGGCACTCAACTCGCGGATTCCCGAGGTGACATTGGAGTAATCTATGCATAGGGGTTGATGCACGTTTGCGTCCTACGTTCTCTGATAGAAACTTTGGAGTGATTCTTGGTTGCACGTTGAGGGATTGTTATATGATTCAATTATGTTATCATTGTTGAAAGAACTTGCACTAGTGAAAGTATGAATTCTAGGCCTTGTTTTCAAGCATTGCAATACTGTTTGTGCTCCGCTTTATCACTTGTTACCTTACTGTTTTTTATTTTTAGATTATAAAAACCTATATCTATTATCCATACTACACTTGTATCACCATCTCTTCGCCGAACTAGTGCACCTATACAATTTGCCATTGTATTGGGTGTGTTGGGGACACAAGAGATTTCTTGTATTTGGTTGCGGGGTTGGTTGAGAGAGACCATCTTCAACCTATGCCTCTCACGCATTGATAAACCTTAGGTCATCCACTTGAGGAAAATTTGCTATTGTCCTATAAAACTCTACGCTTGGAGGCCCAACACGAGTCTACAAGAAGAAATGTTGCGTAGTAGACATCAAGCTCTTTTCTGGCGCCGTTGCCGGGGAGGTGAGTGCTTGAAGGTATATATATCTTTAGATCTTGCAACTGAATCTGTTAGTTCCTTGTTTTATCACTAGTTTGATTAAAAAAGAAAACTATAGAAAAAGGGAATTGAGGTTGCCACATTTAATTCATCTTTATAATGTCTTGCTTGAAAACGATGGATCAGAAAATTGTGCCAAAGTGTTAGAAGAAGAAGTCAATAAAATATTTAGCACTAAATCTTTGAATGATGAGCATGATTGCGATGTTGTTAGTATGAATTCTTTGAATATCCATGTTGCTAATGATATGCAAAGCCATAAGTTTGGGGATGCTATGTTTGATGAAGATGATATTTTTAGTCCCCAAATTTTGATGAGAAAATTTATTATAATGAAAGCATGCCTCCTATTTATGATGATTATATTGATAAAAGTGGGTTTGAAAGAGTGTTAACTTTAGGAAGTAATGATCCTACTATTTTGGAGGGTGTTGAATCTTTTCAATTTTGATAAAAGTGGATTTGGAGAGGTCATGACTTTATTTAGTGATGAATTCACTATTTCGGAAGAGGTTCTAATTGATTATGAGAATAAAGTTGCTATGATCATTATTGTGATGACATGTGTGCTATAAAAATAATGATTACCATTAAAGTTGTCATCTTGATTTTAATTTTTAATTGGATTATGTCTCACATGATAGTTATTTTGTTAAGTTTGCTTCCACTATTATGAATGAGAATAAATTTGCTTATGTGGAGAGTACAAAAATTTCTATGCTTGTAGATCATGAAAGGAATGCTTTATGTGAAAGTTATATTGTTGAATTCATTCATGATGGTACTGAAAATTATTATGAGAAAGGGATATATGCTTTTATATATTCAAATAATATCAAGTTTTCTCTCTATGTATTGAAAATCTAAGCGCCCGTTTGATGTTTGAACACGCTCGGACGTACGAGGAAGAAATGAGCTTTGGCCTCGGAGACGACCTTTATCATTTGTTTGATTCATTTGTAAGCATTGTAGCCCGTAGCAACGCACTGACGTTCTACTAGACATTTTTATGAATTATTTTAACATTGTTTTACATTGTATAAAATTTTAAAAAATGTCACAAACATTTTTATCAAACGTGTTAACAATTTTGAAGTATCACAAACGTCTTTGAATGCTATCAACATTATTTTATACTATATCACTTTTTTTAAATGTGTGATGAACATTTTTGATCTTTTTTAGAAAATATGGTTCGATTTCATAAAGATACATAAAAGTAATAAAACAGAAAAAGAAAAAAAATACTGTGATAGGAAGCCAGCGCTCCTCCGGTGATGGGCCAGGCCATGTAGGGTGGTAGATTCTTTCGTCTCGCATACAGTGAGACAAAGATGCGCCCACAATGCACTGTACAAGAGGCAACAATCCAATGGATATTGAGCTATCCAATTTCGAGGTCCAAAAATGTATCCAATTTTGACATTTTATTGACGTTCATCTCCAATTAAGCCCGGTCCAACTGTATCCAACCTTACTCAACTAACAAAATCCACTCCCGGTCCTCAAAAAAAAGAGAGGAAAAATCTACTCCCAGGTATACCTGGCCATGGGCAGCCCGACCCGACCCGGCCCGGCACGATAGTGCTCACAGGCCGGGCCTCAGCCTTGAATTTGAGCCTGAAGCCCGAGCCGGGCCCAGGCCCTCCATATTTATGATTTAATGAAAAGGCCCAGCCCGAGGCCTGATGGGCTTTTACACTAACGGGCTAGGCTTGGGCCTGATTTCTAGGCCCAACGCCCAGCCTGGGCCTGGGTTTTCTACATCGGGTTTGGTTAGGCCCGGCCCGAGGGATGGCCAGGTATACTCCTAGGCATGGAATTTCTGTTCACAGGTGTAGATGCAACTGGATGAACAATAAAATATAAAAAGGTACACCCTCAGTCCGGAATTAATTGTCCCATAAATGGATGTATCTATACACATTTTTAGTTCTAGATACATATATTTGTATTCATGTCCGCGACAAGTAATTAGGGACGAAGGGAGTAGTAAACAAAATAAAAATTATTTTCTATAAACATGGATGAATGTTACAAAGTGTGTATGACATTCGTGGAAGCCTTATCAAAAAAAAAAAAAATAAGCCTCCAAAAATACTTTTTTTAAAAGCAGTTTGGAGCACTGATTATTTTCCCACACATTCATGAATGCCATACTATCACAAAATTATGCGCAGGCAGAAAACAAAGCAATGTTTGTTGCAAATAATTCGAAATATTATGATTTTGTTTTCCTATTTTTTTGTTCATTGCAGGTGTATATGAGCTCGGGGACTAGAACGACACTTTGGCTCCCACATTTACTTTTGACACTTCCACATGAATTTTGCTTCTATAGCTTTATTTCCAATGTAATATACAAATATTCACAGGGTGATCACATAGTTTGCATAAAACATGTCACGTCAATCAATTATTAGTTACATATACTTGAGTTGATTGACTCCTTATGGCCCTATCTACCAACCTGGCTTTCCATACGTTTGCATCTGAACTTCAGATGGCAGAGTGCCTGAATTTCAGCATCTTTCGAACTCGACCGAGCGGCCCTCTGCATCCAGGTAACTTACTGGATCATCGCATGTGCAGCAGGAGCAGCTCTGGCTTTTCGACCAGGCTTTTCCACTCGTTGCAAAACCTTGCAACTGTGGCACCGTCGACGACTCTATGGTCGGCTCCAACGGTCACCTGCATGGCATACAACAGGATGTCCGAGTAAGTGCAAGTGCAAAGCAATGTAAGCCCAGCGCTAGGTATGTATGTACGGCAATGATCTTACATTGATTATCGAGGACGGGTAAACGTTTTCTTCATCATCAAAGCGAGGGAGCTTCTGAATGCGGCCGAGCGCAATGATCGCAACTTCAGGCAGGTTGAGAACAGGAGAGCCAAACTTGCCACCGATGGCGCCTATGTTGCTCAGTGTTATGGTTCCACCAGTGATATCGTTGGTGCTTAGTCTGTTTTGCAGTGCCATCTCATGTAATCTTGACAATTCCTTTGTGATCTGGTGTAATCATGGAAAAAACATTGGGCAGGCAAGCCACAAAAGGAACTATGTCCAAATGAAGATGTGATTGAATGGACTACAGGTTTACATGAGTAATACAAGTTATTTCCCGCAAAAAAAATGAACTACAGGTTTATAGTCAATCGTTTATGGAAATATTCAGGGGCCTAACTGCAAATCTTTCTGATATTTGTCTAGGTTGTCATCTGAATACTTTATTACTTTTTAGCATACAAATTTATCATGAATTAAGGGAGAAAAGA
This sequence comes from Triticum urartu, assembly GCF_056163025.1. Classification (NCBI taxonomy): domain Eukaryota; kingdom Viridiplantae; phylum Streptophyta; class Magnoliopsida; order Poales; family Poaceae; genus Triticum; species Triticum urartu. The sequence continues at coordinate 45,924,065 of NC_141874.1, read as the reverse complement.
ATTGCTGCTGACCTCCAATATAGAAAGTGACTGGACTTTCTTGATGCTTGGCACCACTAATCCCTGTTCTGTAGCCATAGCTACTCCGATGTTATGGAATCCTAATACACAAATAACAAACCAATGTCATGATACCTTCAGCACAAAAGGTAGTTTGTAGAGAAATGATCACATAAATGTCTTTATATGGCGCACTTTGGAAGAAGAAAAAATCTAACAGTATTATTTAGAAATCACGTTTCCTATCTTATTGAAAACTTCTTTTTGTGGAGATTTTTTTTGCTTATTGCAAATTAGCAAACAAATAAAACGAAATCTAGCCTACAAGACACGGTAATTGGAGACAATCCAGACCAACAGAAGCGGTGCATTTTAAATTTTTTTGTTAGAGGTTGGTTGATAAGGAGAGCTACACGGTTTGACAGGTGGAATTTCCTGGTTTACTTGTAGGCACGCACAAAAAGCGCCAAGGATACGATATATCCTCTGCTTCCAAACTCCTACCCCTGAGTGACCGCCCTGAATTGTTTTAAGATCATTTTCCAGGATGATGACGACAGGAGTGGGAACTCAGCGATTGCATACCTTTGAGAGTAACTTCATTTGTTTCTTCAATGAAAGAGCTGTTTAACAATGGATATTTACTCAGTGCCACAGAAAGAGATTTTATGAGGAATGGAAGGAAGGTGTGCTTCACATCATGATCTTTATTCTCCTTCTGAAATGATGCCTTAAGTTGTACAAGAGCATCACAGTTTATTTCCTCCAGATAATGAAAATGTGGTACTTTTGCAGCCAGGCTCATTGATTTCACCATTGCTCTCTGGTATCCCCTGAAGAAAGACATGTGCCCATAATGGACTGCAGTGGTTATGTATATGGCCAACCATATCAAAGTAGGTTATCAAGAAATGTTGTAATACCTGAGAGGAATTCTCTTATCTTCATAAAAATGTGAATCAAGTAGTGATTTTCCTCCCTCCGGTAACTCAACTTGACCGACATTCTCTTCCAAAGCTGACGGCGGCTCCTGGAGAAGACCCTTGCTAGCAGCGTAATTCAGAACATCCTCTTTCAACACTCTACCATCTCTTCCTGTACCCTTAATATCATCGATGTTGAGCCCATACTGCTTCACTAGATGCCTGACGGCTGGCGTGGAGAGAGACCCACGAGGAGCATTGCCTTCACTTAAAGGACTTGCAGAAGTATCCACTCCAAGTGGAATGTCAGGGGATGAAGCTAGGCTATCATGAGGTACAACTTGACTGCCGTTGACAATCATCTTAAGTAAAGTTTCGCCAACCTAAGAAGCACACATTGACTTCAGAAAATGAAGGAGACAGTCAAATATATCTATTCAGACTGAAAGGATTCCCAGAGGAATAATAATGTTAGCATTCCAAGGTCTAATTAAAAAAAAGGAATACCAGCAACAACAAGAAAAGGGGACATTTATAACTAGTAATCATCCAAAGCTACCTTTACTATGTCACCGGGGGCAAACTGAATCTCATGTACTGTTCCCTTGAAACGGCTTGTAATTTCTATGGTCGCTTTGTCGCTCTGTACCTCACAGAGCTGCTGGAATTCATCTACGTGGTCGCCCTGCCAAATGAGCAAGTCAAAGAACAACCCCAAATTGAGATGAAAATAAATACATAAACACAAAACAGACAAGATTGAGTTCGAATCGAGCAGCACATTCTTCAGATTATAGGCAGGAGCAATATCTTATACTAGTTCAGAATTTCAGATTATAGGCAAAGCAAACGGCATCCCAATCGGGCCACCAACAAGCAATCGAACCTCATCATGCTCAAATTGCTAGTGTGCATCGCAACTGACAGTAGAATTGCCCCAAAACATTTCCCGAAGCAGAGTTCGAAGTGGAAGCAGGCAGTGACAAAGGAAGGGGGCGGCGTAGATGAGGCTCACCTCGCTGACGAACCAGCGCAGCAGCTCGCACTCGGCGATCCCCTCCCCCGTCTGCGCCAGGGGCACCTCCACCAGCTCGGCGGAGGGCTCCCTCGCCGCGGAGGCGGAGGCGTCGCTCGCGAGCCACCTGCTCCCCCCGCGCACCGCAGCGGCGTGGAGCAGCCGCGCGGGCGAGGAGGCTGCGGCGGCTGCGAAGCGGGGCGGGGAGAGGGGGAGGAGGAGGCGGCGCAGCGGCGGCGTGGCCGCGGCGGGTCCCGCCGGCGGACGCGGACGCGGCGCCGCGGGCCGCGGGGCGGCGGGGATGGTGGGGCAGCGACGGGAGCGGGAGGCGAGCCGCCTCCAGGCCATGTGTCTGCGGGAGGAGGGCTACCGGCGGGCTGAGTGCGGAGATGGAAGTGGTGCTGCTGCTGCGTGGGGGCTTGCGACCATTGATGGAATGGATGGATACTTGGAGAGTAGCAAGCGAGCGGAGGAGGAAGAGGAGTGCGGGGCAGTGCAACTGCCAGTGCCAGCTCCGTCTGTCTGCTACACGAGCGCTGAGCTGTTGATCTCATCTTCACGACAAAGTGATACGGGACTGGTGTGGGGGTGGCAGCTGGTGTGCTGACTGCGAAGGGCACGTGTATAACGCCTTCGTGGTAAGCAGCACATGACCAAAACGTTAGCTATTTCTCGTCCATATGCACACGCATCTAACAACCGACGCTAGTTTACTTTTCAGAAGAACGTCTAGAGCATCTACAGGATTGGTCGGATATGTGGGCGTTCGGACGCGCATGCCAAGATTGGGCACGGGTAGGTTGTCTTCGGTGGGCTCGGCGGCCTCCTTGGTGTTACCTTCCTCGGTCATTGCCGCAAAGACAGCGGCGAACTTCTGGGAAGGAGAAGGGGAGCTGATGATGGTTTACAATTATGAATTACTTACACGGCTGCTGCCGGTTTGGCTCGGGGTTTGGTATGAAGATCTTCGTCAAGATACAAGATAGAGAAAACCTACCTTAAAGGAAGTGGTGATTGCCTCGCTGTTGGCACGCAAGTTAAGGATGATCGCACCCTTGCTGGCAGTGGCGGAGCTTGGGCTGAATTCTAGGGGGGGCAATGGGCTGGGGGGCAAAGAATATGTGATTTGAGCTGATTTTGCTTGAGATATGGGCCAAATACTAAGGGGTATTCCAGAAAATTTTCATGGGCTGGGGGGGGGGCAATGGGCTGGGGGGCAAAGAATATGTGGTTTGAACTGATTTTGCTTGAGATATGGGCCAAATACTAAGGGGTATTCCAGAAAATTTTCATGGGCTGGGGGGGGGGCAACGGCCCAGGTTGGCCCCTGAGAAGCTCCGCCACTGCTTGCTGGCTACAATATCCACAAGGAATCCATACTTCCCACACCGCGCGTGGCAACATGATGGTATGCATGTCTTTGTCAAGACTCTCCCCAACAAGACACATCACACTTGAGGAAGAGTCCTCTGGCACCACTAACAATGTCAAGGCCAAGATTACGCTAGAAGAGTTCTGCCCCCCGGCGACAGCTCCCTCATCCACTATCGCCCTGCCATCGGCGTCCACACCGTGAACGACCAGACTGAGGCTGTCAGGCGCAGGGCTACAGCGGTGGGGCTAAGTACAAGTATGCTGCGGTCTACGATGGTGCATGGCGAGTTGTCAAGCAGAGTACACGCCTTCAGAGGGTTAGGTGGCATCCAAGATGATTCACCACTCCCTTTTACCGTGCGGGGGACACTTCATCTGCAACGTGCCGCGGTAGAAGTGTTGTGTCAGTAAAAGTCTGCTACGTTACGGCAAGACATGTGTTCAACTCAGGCAACGGGATATGAAGATACATGCCCCCGCATTTAATGCGATAGATATTCCACTGTACATATACTGTACCCGCTACCTTGTAGCCACTATAGTGACCCCTTATGACTATAAAAAAGGAGGCCCATGCTGTTAGATAATAACAAGAAATAAACGAGACAGAGAGACACGAATTTTTACGTGGAAACCCTTGCGGGAGAAAATCACGGACGCACGAAGGCGCAATCACTATACGGAGTATTACAAGCACGAGACGACAGGCCGTCTTAGGTGCGACTACATGGATATATATGAGGGCAATACACAAAAGACCTTGGAGGACAAGAAAACGAGTTGTACTCGTACGCGTCAACGTCAACGCAGAGGCCCACACCGGTTGTACTATGTCTAGTCCAACATGGTATAATTTTGGATCACAATTTAACAATCTCCACCCCTATCCAAATTCCCTCTAGTAGTCGAAGAAAGTAAATAACTCCATCCAAATCAGTATAAACACCTTGTGCGTCAAAGTCCATAGGACTAGTGAGAAATATCAACTAAGCCTGAGCAAAGCTCAAACTTATTGGTAGGAACTGGCTTTGTCATCATATCAGTAGGATTATCATGAGTACTTATCTTGCATACCTTCAAATTGCCTTCAGCAACAACGTCTCGAATATAATGAAATCTGACATCAACGTACTTTGTCCTCTCATGAACATTGGATTCTTTGTAAGATATATGGCACTTTGACTGTCACTAAATGCGGTAGGGCAAGATGAATCTTCACAAAGCTCAGAATACAAACCTCTCAACCAGATAGCTTCTTTGCATGCCTCAGAAATAGCCATATACTCGGCATCAATAGTGGAACATGCCACAGTAGACTGCAAAGTTGCTCTCCAACTCACAGCACAACCACCAATGGTGAAAACATAACCTGTGAGTGATCTTCTCTTATCCAAATCACCAGCAAAATCAGAATCAACAAAACCAACAAGTCCATCTCCAGTTTTTCCAAACTGTAAATAAGCATTAGAAGTACCTCACAGGTATCTAAAAATCCACTGAACCGCTTTCCAATGCTCTTTTCCAGGATTAGCCATATATCTACTGACAACATTCAATGCATATGATAAATCCGGACAAGAACAAACCATGGCATACATAAGTGAACCAACTGCACTCGAATAGGGGAACTATAGACATGTACTCAATATCTGCATCTAACTTAGGACATAAAGCTGATGATAATTTGAAGTGTGCAACTAACGAAATACTCACTGGCTTGGCATTATGCATATTAAAATGACGAAGAACTTTATCAATATATCCCTTCTGACTTAGATATACTTTTCCAGACTGTCGTGGAATTGTCACGGCAGATGTCCTCTTGCAAGGACTTAATCGTGGAGCCATCGCAACTAGGAAGCTTGAAGGGGTTAATCGGGACAAAGGACACGCGAGGTTTATACTAGTTCAGTCCCTTACGGTGAAGGAAAGCCTACATCTAGTTGGGTTGGAATTACTTGAGGTTCGATGACCAGGGAGCGAGATACGCTATGCCCGGTTCTCGGTTTGTTGTTTCTTACCCTAAGACGCCAGCGGGTCGTCCCCTTATATACACGGGTCGACGCCCTACGGCTTACAGAGTCCCGGTCGGCTCATAAACAGTGTCCGTCTCGGTGACTAGTTATTTCTAACTTACAATACAAGTCACGCCCTCATGGCGGTTTATCACCATGGGCTATAAATCGCCTGTGGGCCTTTAGACCCTTTACTGAACCGCCATCTTCACGTCTTGGTCTTGGGCTTCAGATGGTCTTCTCTTTGCGTAACCCGGCCCCTCCTGGGCGGCTTACGTAAATAGTTATATCCCCAACATTAGGCCCCAGATTGATTTGAACCGGTTCATGTCAATCTTTGAAAACCTTATGAACTAGCCCTTAGTCTTCTGTTTTGTGCGGAAACTTTAACCCACCGTGACGTCATCATCTGGATCCGGGTTAAATCTCCGTGACGTCATCTTCAATAAAACTCATATTTTATTCCGTCATACCCTCCAACGGATCTTTTCCTTATTGACCATCCCGAGAATCGAGGCGTCGGGGCCGCTGGATAATGATGCTTTGGTCTCCTCGTTTCTCGCGCCGTCTTGGTCGGCCCCTCCTTATAAATAGATGCGACCTAGGCCTTCTCCATTTTCTTCAGTCGTCTTCCTCCTCGCACTTCCTTCTTTGCTGCTCAAGCTCCGCCGCCGCCGCCGTCGAACCCCTGGTCTTCACCGTCTCAGGCCGCTGCATCACCCTGATTCCGACCAGAAAACGACGGCGACCCTCCGCAGCTCTTCCGCATCTGTGAGTTCCTCTTTTCCCCTTTTTCAGATCTGCATTGAAACCGTCTTGAGTTCGTCGGTGTTCATCACCGCTCGACGCAGACCTCCATTAGTTTTCACCTCCAATGCCTTGTTTAGATTATAGAAACAACATAGAACTGCTGTTTTGGAAAATATTTGTGCTTATCCTGTATAAGAACAGATCTCATTTCCCTTGTTTTGGAAACCCTCCGCGAGTATATGAACTTCTCTGTACTGTTTTTAGGTCTAGAAATATTTTCTTTCTCAGAACCTCGTTTGATCCAAAATAATGATTGCAACTTGTGAAACCTGTTTGTTCCACACTTAGCCAAAAAACTGCATCTGTTGACTCTGCTTCAGCCATAATAATTCATGTGACCGGTTTAAGATAATACCGATTGTCAGCACCGCTTGCTTATGGCGACTTAGAAAACCTTAATCATCTTTAGTACCTGCAGCTGTTAAACATTATCACATAGTTACCTGTATGTCATTAGGCCCCTTCTTAAGCCGCCATCTCAGATAACCCAATAATGCTTATTCTCCGGGTTATAATAAACCGGAAAATTTCCTTTATCTTGTTGTAGGCTTCCATTTACCCAATGGCACCCAAAGCTGTTAAACCTCCGATTACCTGCAACTGGGTCCCATCCATTGTTACAGAGAGCAAACTATCCGAGTTTGTAAAGTCTGGCCATCTGCCCAAGAAGGATGTCATGTCTTATCGCGCTCCTGACCCGTCTGAAGAGAAACCTCAACCCAAGGAAGGGGAGGTGATCATTTTCACCGATCACATGAGCCGGGGATTTGCTCCTCCCGGTTCAAAATTCTTTAGAGACGTTTTGCACTTCTTTGACTTAAGACCTCAAGACATCGGGCCCAATTCCGTGTCAAATATCTGCAACTTTCAAGTTTTCTGTGAGGTCTACCTTGAAGAAGAACCCAGCCTACTTTTGTTCAGGGAATTGTTCTATTTGAACCGGCAGAATGAGCGGGCCAACGGGCCCAGTCTGGAGCTTGGTGGCATATCAATTCAAAGGCGGAGAGACTGCCTGTTTCCTTATGCTGAATTACCGAGTCATCCAAAGGACTGGAACCAGACATGGTTCTACTGCCAAGATACTTCTCCGGCTGGCGAAAACCCGCTGCCCGGCTTCCGTGCATTGCGCCTTGAACCTACTCACCCGCTGCCGGATAAGTTGACAGCTACTGAACGTCTGCCACTCACCCCCAAAATCAAGAAGATTAAAGCTCTTTTAGGGAACGGCTTAGATGGCATTGACCTGGTCCGAGTCTGGGTTGCTTGGAGAATAATTCCGTTAAGCCGCCGCCCCGGCTTAATGTGTAATTATTCAGGCGAGAAAGATGACCCTCAGCGTCATAGCCCTGACGACTTACCAGATGACGTAGTGGAAGCTACAACTCAGTCCTTGTTGAAGGAGGGCACCGTGAATAGTAACGCCTTCGGGTTACTACCTTTTTGCCAGAAGAACCCGGCCCCTGCAGTATGTTTCCAGCCGTCGGGTTATTTTTTTTATCATGTTAGGCTGTATTCTTACGCATAACCCGTTATAACCTTTTACAGGCAAATGATAACTTCTGGAAAACCCAATATGATCATGAGGCGGCCAAGAAAGCTAGGGCGGCCAAGAGAGCCGAAAAGTAAACCACCAAGCCCATCACCTCAAGGAAAAGGAAGCCAAGCGCCTCTGAGCTGTTTCAGCTTGATGATACCAACGATAATGAGGAAGAGGTAACCTTTGAATTTCCCTTTCTCCTTTATCGCTACCTTACTGATACTAACCTTCTTTCAGGAAGACACGGGCAACAGCCAACCCGTCGAGGAAGAGGTAATTATAATCTCCTCCGACTCCGAGCTTCAGCCGCGTCAGAAAATTCGAAGAGTAACCCGGAAAGTAAGATTTTCACATCCTTTGGCTTACCAAGATCCTAACTTTCTTTTGAAGCGACAGATTTATGAGAGCCAGAGGCAGACCCGGACCAGCAAAGACACGGAACTCTCCTCCGACTTACCTGATGTGACTAGGAAACGCCAGGCTGAGGTTATCTCCGATTCACACCTTCTTTTTCCTTTCGCGGGTTTCATTCGTTAGCCTCTCAATTCTTCTGACTCCAACTATCAGGATATTTCACCTTCCTCCGGTGAGTCTATGCAGTCCAACATGCCAGCCTTCAAAACTGCTCCCGGGTAATATAAACTTGTTGTACCTTATGCCTTATTTTACTCATATTTTTTGTATTTAACCTGTCTACCTTTTCCATAGTGTGCAAGTAAAGCCCAGCAAAAGGGCAAAAAAGAATAAGCCGCCCCAAGAACCGGTTGTGACTGAACCAGAGTTGGGCACAGCTGCTCCTGGCGCCTCTACTCACGAGCCGCCGCCTCAACCATCTCATGATGTTCCTATATCTTCCTCTGACCCGCCTACTGAGCAAACCCTCAACGATTCTGGTAACCCAGAGGCTCCTAGCCCCGCCAAGGCAAATGATCCGGAAGTTGAGATTCTCAAGACTCAGTTTGTTGAGCCGGCACAGCCAACTGTACTTGCCAAGTGTTCTAAAGAGGAATTGGTAGGACGCCGAAAGGCCAAGCTGGACGTCACTGACTATACTCATTTGAGTATTGGAGAGATCGTCTCCGGCTATATCAATCAAGTACATAGCAGCCGTGACCTGAAAATTGACATGGTGAAGTAGATACAGCAAAAATCTAAGGTATGGCTTATGCTAGCTTTCTTTAACCATACTTACTGTACCAGCCCCCAAGTCTATTGCTTATAAGTAAATATGCTGTAGACTTTAGAAAATTGCCTAGCACTGCTTATCCGGCTTACGAAAAAGACATTTAACCAGGTTGTAGCACTTGCGATACACATTAGCCCCCAAGTGCCAAACATCTTTGCTTGCAAAGTGCTTGGGACTTAATTTCCATGAGCCGGAATAGTAATTGAAAGTTCTTCAGTATACATTAGCCCCCAAGTGTCAAGTACCTTTGCTTGCAAAGTGCTTGGGACTTAATATTATTTACCATAATCTTGACTACTATCCAGTGCAATGCAGGCCATCGTAAGTCAATTTGAATCAGAGATTGTTGACCTGAAGAACCGCGTGGCAGCCCAGGAGATTGAAACTCAAAAGGCTAACTCCCAATTTGAATTCAGTGTCTCTGAACAAGAGAAACTGAAGAGAAATTTTGAATCGGAGAAGAAAATTTGGGCTGATGAAAAGGCCGCACTGGTGACCCGGGCCGAGACAGCAGAGGCATCGCTTGCGGGAGCAACGGCCGAACTGTCCGACTTAAAGCGCCAGATATCTCGAATGGTCTCATAAATATTTGGTGAGTGACTTACTCAAACCTTAAATGACCATTTTAGTTGTTTCCTCTGACTCACCTTATGCTTAATAACGCAGGCCCCAGGAGCACAAATCTCAAGCAGAACATGGTGATCAAGCTGAAGGCGGTTTATACTCTGGTGGAACAGCTCTACACCGGGTCACAACGTGCTCTGGCCGTTGTGGCTTTATCAAATGATGTTCCCTATCTCCTGCAAGATGTGCTGAAGCGGCTTGCTGTGCTACCTCAGCGAATCCAAGAGTTAAGACGAGCATCTGCAAGAGCCGGAGCTATAGCCGCATTGAGCCGGGCCAAGGCATGGCTTCCAGAACTAGACCCCGCTGATATTGCTCTTGGGTATCCAAGTTTAAAGGAAGATGGCACCGTGTTTAATGATACAGATTTCACCGCCTGTGTGAAGGATATACGTCCGGTGGCTACTCTTACTGGGAACGGCACTGACCTCACCAAGTGTCAGCCAGGTTATGACAAGGAGAATCGGAGAATCCCCATGCTGCATTATGACGATGTCAGCTTGATCCCTCTAACCCGTAAGCACACCTTTGCTCCTGAAGTCGACCCAACCGGTTTAATAGATGATGAAGCTGAGTTTGAGGCCTTGAGTGGCATTGACTGGGCCTCATCATCCTTCCAGGACAAAGCAGCCGGCGGAGAGACGGAGAAGGATAACCCGGAGGCTTCCAATCAACCCCAAGAGTAGATTGTCAGGCGCCACCTGCTTATGTCGTTGTAGAAAAACAATGCCGCATCATTCAGACTCGGGGAGTCTTGTAATAGAGTAAAAAATACTTTGAGTTTTGCTACGCCTTTGCGCATGCTTATGGCCCTTAATACTTGCATAAGCCGCCGTCACTATGCACTTTGTAGTTTATATGAATCTGTTATGTCCTTTGCAGAAATACCTTGCATTGCCGTGTGATGCTTACGGCTGCTTTTCCGGCTTATATAAACCAATCCCCGAGGGTAAGTTTAACTCCTGAAAATTGGCACATACAAGTTCACCTGGTACTTAACAACCTGATGTAACCAATATTAATCCTGGAGGATTGTAATGTATTCCATTGTATTTTCAAGAGGGTCACAAGATATCTAATGTTGACACTTGTAAAACATGATGAACAAAATTCAAGGGTTTCTGATTCGAATACGATGAGTGACCCGTTCCAAAGGGGTTGAGCTAAGATTCGGATACGATCTGTTAGCCCCCAGTGGCTGTGGCGATGCCGATCAAGTGGGTATCGACAGCTATGTTCTCTTTGGTTCGAATACGACCTATGTTTGAACAGGAAGCCCCCAAGTGACCATAAGAGTTGTTTAATGACGCTGATTCGAATACGATCCACGTCAGACCCAAAGGGGTTAAGCTATGATTCAAATATGATCAAGAAGCCCCCAAGTGGGTTTGGCAGTATGCCGATCAAGTGGGTATCGACAGCTATGTTCTCTTTGGTTCGAATACGACCTATGTTTGAACAGGAAGCCCCCAAGAGACCACAGCTAGATTCAGATATGATCATAAGCCGGACCAAGGGAAAGCCGGATTCAGATATGATCCGCTTCTCCTTAGTTATCTCCACCACCTGACAAAGAAAACACATAAACCTTTTTTTTGGGAGTGGAAAAAAAGGACAGAGGTCCTGCTTTATTGCTTTATATAATATACATAGTATAAGTATATACACATTACAGCCGATGGCTCAAGTATAATAAGGCCGAAGATGAGCGATATTCCACGGCCGACGGGTCTCCTCCTCCGACTTACGTGAGTCTTTGTGTTCCCGAACGTCGATAAGGTAGTATGATCCGTTGTTCAGATTCTTGCTGACCACAAAGGGTCCTTCCCAAGGAGGGGACATCTTATGCATGTCAGATTGATCCTGGATGAGTCGGAGCACTAAGTTGCCTTCCTGAAAGGTTCTGGACTTAACCCGGCGGCTGTGGTAGCGGCGTAGGTCTTGCTGGTAAATCGCCGAGCGGGCTATTGCCAAGTCTCGCTCTTCATCCAACAGGTCAAGTGCGTCTTGCCGAGCTTTTTCATTGTCTTCCTCAACATAAGCCGCCACACAGGGTGAATCATGACGGATGTCACTTTGCAGGACCGCCTCTGCTCCATACACCATAAAGAAAGGCGTATAACCCGTAGATCTGTTAGGTGTAGTATTGATGCTCCAAAGTACAGAAGGTAACTCCTCCACCCAACAACTCGGCATCCGCTGCAAGGGGACCAAGAGCCGGGGCTTGATACCCCTCAAGATTTCTTGATTAGCTCGTTCTGCTTGACCATTAGATTGAGGGTGAGCCACAGCCGAAACGTCAAGACGGATATGCTCTTGTTGACAGAACTCTTCCATAGCTCCTTTGGAAAGGTTAGTGCCATTATCAGTTATAATGCTGTGTGGAAAACCAAAGCGAAAAATCACCTTTTTCATAAACTGGACCGCCGTGGCTGCATCACACTTACTGACTGGCTCCGCCTCCACCCACTTTGTGAACTTGTCAACCACCACCAAGAGGTGAGTCTTTTTATCCTTAGACCTTTTGAAAGGCCCGACCATATCAAGCCCCCAAACTGCAAATGGCCAGGTAATTGGAATCATCCTCAATTCCTGAGTCGACACATGGGCTCGTCGTGAGAATTTCTGACATCCGTCACATTTACTGACCAGGTCTTCCGCATCAGCATGAGCCGTCAGCCAATAAAACCCGTGACGGAAAGCTTTGGCCACAAGAGATTTTGAGCCGGCGTGATGACCACAATCGCCTTCATGAATCTCACGAAGGATCTCCTGACCCTCTGTAGGCGACACGCAATATTGAATTGCTCCAGTGACGCTGTAATGATGTAACTCGCCATTGACAATTGTCATGGATTTGGACCGCCGGGTGATTTGTCTTGCCAAGGTCTCATCTTCAGGCAACTCTCCCCGGGTCATGTAAGCCAAATAAGGCACTGTCCAATCCGGGATAACGTGGAGAGCCCCCACCAGTTGTGCCTCCGGGTCTTTTATTGCCAGATCTTCCTCTGTAGGTAACTTAACAGAAGGATTATGCAAAACATCAAGAAAGGTGTTAGGCGGCACCGGCTTACGTTGAGACCCCAGCCGGCTTAAGGCATCAGCCGCCTCATTCTTCCTTCGATCAATGTGTTCCACTACGTATCCCTTGAAATGTCCAGCCACAGCATCGACTTCATGACGGTAAGCCGCCATGAGGGGATCTTTAGAGTCCCACTTGCCTGACACCTGTTGAGCCACAAGGTCTGAATCTCCTAAGCATCTTACCCGGCTCAAGTTCATCTCTTTGACCATCCGGAGACCATGAAGCAGGGCCTCGTACTCAGCTGCATTGTTAGTACAAGGAAACATAAGCCGGAGCACATAACAAAATTTGTCACCTCGAGGGGAAGTTAACACGACTCCAGCCCCCGAGCCTTCCAACTGTCTGGACCCATCAAAGTGAATAATCCAATAAATGTTATCGGGCTTTTCCTCAGGTGCCTGTAGCTCTGTCCAGTCGTTGATGAAATCCACCAAAGCTTGAGACTTAATGGCAGTGCGTGGTACGTACTTCAGACCATGAGGCCCGAGCTCGATGGCCCACTTGGCGACTCATCCTGTAGCCTCTCTGTTCTGAATAATGTCTCCCAAGGGGGCAGAACTTACCACAGTGATAGGGTGACCTTGGAAGTATTGCTTCAGCTTCCGGCTTGCCATGAACACCCCGTAAACAAGTTTCTGCCAATGCGGATATCTTTGTTTTGACTCCATGAGTACCTCACTGACATAATAAACCGGCCGTTGAACCGGATGTTCCTTACCAGCCTCCTTGCGCTCTACCACAATTGCCACACTGACGGCTCGTGAATTAGCAGCCACATATAATAGCAAAGACTCTTTGTCAATGGGAGCCGCAAGAACTGGCGGCTCAGATAACTGCCTCTTCAAATCCTCAAAAGCAGCATTAGCAGCATCACTCCAGACATAGGTGTCTGCCTTCTTCATCAATTGGTACAGCGGTAGGGCCTTCTCACCTAACCGGCTTATGAACCGACTTAAAGCGGCAACACGACCCGCCAATCGCTGATCATCATTGATACATGCCAGTTTAGCCAAAGAAGTGATTGCCTTAATCTTCTCCGGATTAGCCTCGATGCCCCTGTTTGAGACCAAGAATCCCAAAAGCTTGCCTGCAGGCACACCAAATACACACTTCTCCGGGTTAAGCATCATTTTGTAAACCCGGAAATTGTCAAAGGTTTCTCTAAGATCAGATATCAAGGTTTCCGCCTCTCTGGACTTCACCACTATGTCATCCACATAAGCATGAACATTGCGCCCAATCTGATTGTGGAGACAATTCTGTACACACCGTTGATAAGTCGCCTGGGCACTCTTGAGCTCAAAAGGCATAGACACATAGCAGAAGGCTCCAAACGGAGTGATGAAAGCCGTCTTCTCCTGGTCCTTAACTGCCATCTTGATCTGATGATAACCAGAATAAGCATCCAAAAAGCTCATACGCGCACAACCCGCCGTAGCATCAATGATTTGATCAATACGGGGGAGAGCGAAAGGATCAGCCGGAAAAGCCTTATTTAAGTCCGTGTAATCCACACACATCCGCCAGATGCCGTTTTTCTTGAGTATGAGCACCGGGTTGGCCAACCACTCCGGGTGAAAAACTTCGACAATAAACCCAGCCGCCAAGAGCCGGGTGACCTCTTCTCCTATAGCTTTTCATCGTTCCTCATTGAATCGCCGCAGAAACTGCCTGACAGGCTTGTACTTCGGATCAATATTAAGAGTGTGCTCAGCGAGTCCTCTCGGTACACCCGGCATGTGAGAAGGCTTCCATGCAAAGATGTCCCGGTTCTCACGGATAAACTCGATGAGCGCGCTTTCCTATTTAGGATCCAAGTTGGCACTGATGCTGAATTGCTTAGACGAATCGCCCAGAGTAAAGTCAACAAGCTTAGTCTCCGCAGCCGATTTAAACTTCATGGTCGGGTCATGCTCCGTAGTCGGTTTCTTGAGGGAGGTCATATCCACCGGGTCAACGTTATCTTGATAAAATTTGAGCTCCTCCGCTGCACAGACAGACTCGGCGTAAGCCGCATCGCCTTCTTCACACTCCAGGGCCACCTTTCGGCTTCCATGCATAGTGATGGTACCCTTGTAACCCGGCATCTTGAGCTGTAGATAAACATAACACGGCCGCGCCATGAACTTGGCATAAGCCGGCCGCCCGAACAAAGCGTGATATGGACTCTTGATTTTGACCACTTCAAAAGTTAACTTTTCCGCCCTAGAATCATGCTCGTCTCCAAAGGCCACCTCTATCTCAATCTTACCCACAGGATACGCCGACTTACCAGGCACCACGCCATGGAAGACGGTGTTGGAAGTCTTTAAATTCCTGTCAGTTAAACCCATGCGCCGAAAGGTCTCGTAATAGAGGATGTTGATGCTGCTACCTCCATCCATGAGCACCTTAGTAAATTTATAACCACCAACCTGCGGTGCCACCACTAGGGCCAGTTGACCCGGATTATCAACCCGGGGAGGGTGATCCTCCCTGCTCCAGACAATAGGCTGTTCCGACCACCTCAAGTAACGAGGGACTGCCGGTTCAATAGAATTCACAGCCCTCTTATGAACTTTCTGATCACGTTTACACAAACTTGTGGTGAACATGTGATACTGCCCACTGTTTAACTGTTTTGGATGGCTCTGATAACCCGACTGCTGCTGCTGCTGACCTCCTTGACCAGACTGCTGTTGATTATAACCACCCTGGTTTCCCTGAAAACCGGATCCTGAACCACCGCCCGGGCCATGAAAGCCGCCGGCTCCTGAGCCGCCGCCTGGGCCTTGATTGCCATCAAACGTATTAGAATTCTTGAAAGCTTTCATGATTGCGCAATCCTTCCATAAATGAGTCGCTGGTCGTTCCCGGGTGCCGTGTTTCGGGCAGGGCTCATTGAGTAGTTGCTCAAGAGACGGACCTGACCCACCAAACCGGGGTGGCTTCCCTTTGCGCTTCTGATTGTTACCCTGTGCACTGGCCACAAATTCCGGGTTACCGTCTGCCTTACGCTTATTGCCTCCTTGACTCGCCGGGTTATGCTGCTGACCCTTTCCATTACCGTTCTTCTTTCCCTTCCCTGTCTTTTCCTCATCAGACGCGGGATCCTTGGTACTATCAGAATCGACATACTTGACTAAAGCCGCCATCAGCGTCCCCATATCGTTGCAATCACGCTTAAGGCGCCCCAGCTTCTGTGTCAGAGGCTCAAAGCGGCAATTCTTCTCCAGCATGAGAACTGCTGAGCCGGCATCCATCTTGTCAGACGAATGTATTATATCCTTGACCCGGCGCACCCAATGAGTCGTAGATTCACCTTCTTCCTGCTTACAATTTGTCAGATCCACAATTGACATAGACTGCTTGCAAGTATCCTTGAAGTTCTGGATGAAATGGGCCTTTAGCTCCGCCCATGAACTAATGGAGTTGGGTGGCAAACCCTTTAACCAAGAACGGGCCGTTTCGTCCAACATCATGGTGAAATATTTAGCCATCGCTTCATCACTAACCTCCAGCAGCTCCATAGCCATCTCGTAACTTTCAATCCACGCCCCAGGCTGTAAATCGGCCGTATAATTCGGCACCTTCCGAGGTCCCTTGAAATCCTTGGGCAGACGTACATTACGTAGAGCGGGTACCAGACAAGGAACTCCTCCGGTTCTAGTAGCAACTCCCGCCTCAATAGAAGTCGTCGGGTAAGCCGGTGAGTTCTGTTGGGCTGCTAGCTGAGCTGCCCGCTCGTCCTCCTGACGTATCCGATCCTGAACCGGGTTATACCCGCCGGGCTGGTTCCGGCGCTGAGCGTTACTTAACAAGGCCTCTGACTCCATGTGTCTACTGTAACTCGGGCTCCGGTTTTGACGAGGCGGAGCTAACCAGGGCGGAGGAGTCGAGTGAATCCTATCCCGGCTGTAGGAGTAGGTTTCTTGCTGAGCCAGGGCTGTTTGGACAAGTTCCCTGATCTTCCGGGTTTCCACCGCTGTCGGATCATCCCCATCTACTGGGAGAGCCGCCAAACGTGTTGATGCTGCGATTAAGTTCTTCATGGGGTTGGAGAAGTGACCCTGTGGTATGGGTACGTAATTGGGCGATGCCATATTGCCGTGAGGAGGTGCCATCCCCTGAGGCTGGACTGGACCTCCCGCTCCGGATGTAATAAGCTGATTCGCACCTGGCGGGTTACTTGGGCCGGCCCCGGGTGTAGCAAAGAGATTCCGAGGATCATAATTCTGAGGTAAACGGGACTGAGTTTTCTGATGTCTCCTCCTCATTACCTCATTAGATGCGTTTAAGCTCAACGTGAGCTGCAAGGCCTCTGCCTGAAGTTGCTGCGCCCGTACGTCCAAAGCCGCCCGCTCTGTTGCTAATCTAGCGTCTTCAGCTGCTAAGGTTTCCTTGACCCGGGTGATCTCGTCGCGAACCTGTGCCACCTCTGCCTCATGCTCAGATTGGTTCGCAGGGATGACTGTAACAGTTAACAAAGCCGTAAGCTTATCCATGAGATCCATCAGCAGCTGAGCCGGTGAGCGCACAGGGCCTCCTGCCCCGGCTGCTCCTAACCCGGACGTTATCGCCGCTGAGGACGTAGAATTTTGGCCGGGCTGAGTACCAGCCATGAAGACTCCTGCCCAGTTTGGCGACTCTGAGGGGTCCGGAATAGTGCTGCCATCGGAACAGCCCCCAAGCACACCATCTTGAACTTGATACAACGAATCTGTTGAGCCGGCGGACGAATCACCGTCAGAGAGGACGGCCGGCTCACCATCACCTTCAGATCCTTCAGGAAGTTCACCTCCATGGATGCAACCCACAAAGGCACGCTTCACGACGGGTTGAGCTCGGGCGGGTTTTGCACGCTGAGCCGTCTCGACGAGGTCGGTGCAGCTGTCCGGCTCAGGGCCCGGCTCACCAATCCGGCCGATGAAGACGTGAATTCCGTCAAAGGGGACCCGGTATCCGTATTCAATTGAGCCGGCGTCGGGGCCCCAGCCTTCGTCGTCGATGTAGATCTTGCCGTGACGACTCTTGGTCATCCGGCCAACTGCGTATCCCTTGAGCCCTTCGAAGTTTCCCTTCAAGAACTCAAATCCACCATGCGCTGGCCCCACAGTGGGCGCCAACTGTCGTGGAATATTGTCACGGCAGATGTCCTCTTGCAAGGACTTAATCGTGGAGCCATCGCAACTAGGAAGCTTGAAGGGGTTAATCGGGACAAAGGACACGCGAGGTTTATACTAGTTCAGCCGCTTATGGTGAAGGAAGGCCTACGTCTAGTTGGGTTGGAATTACTTGAGGTTCGATGACCAGGGAGTGAGATACGCTATGCCCGGTTCTCGGTTTGTTGTTTCTTACCCTAAGCCGCCAGCGGGTCGTCCCCTTATATACACGGGTCGACGCCCTACGGCTTACAGAGTCCCGGCCGGCTCATAAACAGTGTCCGGCTCGGTGACTAGTTATTTCTACCTTACAATACAAGTCACGCCCTCATGGCGGTTTATCACCATGGGCTATAAATCGCCTGTGGGCCTTTAGACCCTTTACTGAACCGCCATCTTCACGTCTTGGTCTTGGGCTTCAGATGGTCTTCTCTTTGCGTAACCCGGCCCCTCCTGGGCGGCTTACGTAAATAGTTATATCCCCAACACAGACGGTCTATCTCTAGACATTTCCATGCCAAGTATTTTCTTTACTGCACCCAAATCCTTCATCTCAAACTCATTACTCAATTGCTTCTTTAGTTCATTAATCTCTGACATACTCTTTGCAGCAATTAGCATATCATCAACATAAAGGAGCAAATAAATAGTTGAACCATTGGTAGTTTTCAAATAAACACAACTATCATAATTAGACCTTTTGAAACCTTGAGAGAGAGCATAAAGGTGTCAAATCTCTTGTACCACTGTCTCGGGGATTGCTTCAATCAATACAGAGATTTCTTTAACTTACAGACAAGCTTTTCTTTTCCAGAAATAACAAAACCTTCAGGTTGTTCCATATAAATATTTGATACGTCCATTTTGCATCATACTTTTATATCGATATTTATTGCATTATGGGTTGTTATTACACATTATGTCACAATACTTATGCCTATTCTCTCTTATTTTACAAGGTTTACATGAAGAGGGAGAATGCCGACAGCTGGGATTCTGGGCTGGAAAAAGAGCAAATATTAGAGACCTATTCTGCACAGCTCCAAAAGTCCTGAAACTTCATGGAAGTTATTTCCAGAATATATAAAAAAATACTGAGCGAAGGAAGTACCTGAGGGGGCCGACACCCTGGCCATGAGGGTGGGGGCACGCCCTACCCCCCTGGGCGCGCCCCCTGCCTCGTGGGCCCCCTGGTGGCCCTCTGATGCCCATCTTCTGCTATATGAGGTCTTTCGTCTGAGAAAAAATAATAAGCAAGCTTTCGGGAAGAAACTCCGCCGCCATGAAGCGGAACCTTGGCAGAACCAATCTAGGGCTCCGGCAGAGCTATTCTGCCGAGAAACTTCCCTCCGGGAGAGGGAAATCATCGCCATCGTCATCACCAACGATCCTCTCATCGGGAGGGGGTCAATCTCCATCAACATCTTCACCAGCACCATCTCATCTCAAACCCTAGTTCATCTCTTGTATCCAAACCTCAGATTGGTACATGTGGGTTGCTAGTAGTGTTGATTACTCCTTGTAGTTGATGCTAGTTGGTTTACTTGGTGGAAGATCATATGTTCAGATCCATTATGCATATTAATACCCCTCTGATTATGAACATGAATATTCTTTGTGAGTAGTTATGTTTGTTCCTGAGGACATGGGAGAAGTCTTGCTATTAGTAGTCATATGAATTTGGTATTCGTTTGATATTTTGATGGGATGTATATTTTCATCCCTCTAGTGGTGTCATGTGAACGTCGACTACATGACACTTCGCCATTGTTTGGGCCTAGAGGGAGGCATTGGGAAGTAATAAGTAGATGATGGGTTGCTAGAGTGACAGAAGCTTAAACCCTAGTTTATGTGTTGCTTCGCAAGGGGCTGATTTGGATCCATATGTTTCATGCTATGGTTAGTTTACCTTAATACTTTCTGTTGTAGTTGCGGATGCTTGCAATAGGGTTAATCATAAGTGGGATGCTTGTCCAAGTAAGGACAGTACCCAAGCACCGGTCCACCCACATATCAAATTATCAAAGTACCGAACGCGAATCATATGAACGTGATGAAAACTAGCTTGACGATAATTCCCATGTGTCCTCGGGAGCACTTTCCTTCATATAAGAGTTTGTCCAGGCTTGTCCTTTTCTACAAAAAGGATTGGGCCATCTTGCTGCACCTTATTTACTTTTATTACTTGTTGCTCGTTACAATTTATCTTATCACAAAACTATCTGTTACCGATAATTTCAGTGCTTGCAGAGAATACCTTGCTGAAAACTGCTTATCATTTCCTTCTGCTCCTCGTTGGGTTCGACACTCTTACTTATTGAAAAGGCTACGATAGATCCCCTACACTTGTGGGTCATCAATATCCTATTCTAATTCTCGATGTAAAAATGCAGTTTTAATATCCAATTGTTCAAGCTCAAAATCATGCATGGCAACAATACTGAGTAAAGTGCAAATAGAACTATGCTTCACAACAGGAGAAAAGACTTCGTTATAGTCAATACCTGGTGTCGGTGTCAAAACCAGCCGATCTCGGCTAGGGGGTCCCGAACTATGCGTCCGAGGATCGAAGGAAACAGGAGTCAAGGGTGACACGATGTTTACCCAGGTTCGGGCCCTCTTGATGGAGGTAAAACCCTACGTCCTGCTTGACTGTATTTGATGAGTATAGGGGTTACAAGAGTCGATCTACCCCGAGATCGTAATGGCTAAACCCTAGATGTCTAGCCTATGTGATTTGTCTTGGCCCTTAGGGACTAAACCCTCCGGTTTATATAGACACCGGAGGGGTCTAGGGTTGTACAGAGTCGGTTTACAGAGAAAGGAAATAATGCACCCGAACACTAAGCTTGCCATCCACGCAAAGGAGGGTCCCATTCGGACACGGGGAAAGCCTTCTACCTTGTATCTTCACGGCCCACCAGTCCGGCCCATATCAAATTGTCCGGACACCCGAGGACCCCTTAGTCCAGGACTCCCTCAGTAGCCCCTGAACCAGTCTTCAATGACAATGTATTCGGCTCGTTGATTGTCTTCGACATTGCAAGGTGGGTTCCTTCTATGCATACAACAAAAGATCTGTATTCGGCTCCGCATTATAGCTACAACCCTAAACCACAAGGGCATAATGTTTAATAAAGCACATCTTCTGACAGCTTTTTCGGCGAAACGTTACGTCTGGCCTTTTCATTATCTCTAACTGTTATTGGCCTCCCGCTTCGTGTTTCGAGGCATGGCCTTCATTAACACGTCTTATCAAAGCAGAGACCGTGTCCCCTCATTACAGGATTTTCATCAATACGGGTTTGGGCAATCCAACCGTGTTGTTCGCACGACCCCTTGGGAATAGGCGAGTTTTAAGGCTAGTGGGGGGTGCTTGATATTCACTGCCTATATAAGCGAATAAGGATCCATTCTTTACCCCACGCCTTATTCCTTCCTCAGCCTTCCTGTCCTTGAGCTCCAGTGCCCAAGTTTTCAGCCTTTCCCACCACCCGACTCTCCCAGCCATGTCCGGATCCGGTTCATAGGGCAAGTGGGTGGCCTCCTCCATCACGGAGAAGGACATCAAGGAGCTCCGGGAGGCGAAGTATTTGATCGCGGAAATCGCACACCAGCTCCCGGCCAAAGAGAAAATCATCCCCACACCAGAGCCAGGTGAGAGGGTTGTCTTCATCCCCTACTTTCTCCGCGGGCTAGGGTTTCCACTTCACCCCTTTGGCCGCGGACTCATGTTCTATTATGGGCTGGATTTCCACGGTCTGGCCCCAAACTCCTTCCTTCGCATCTCGGCGTTCATCGTCGTGTGTGAGGCACTCCTCCGCATTCCTCCCCACTTTGGCCTGTGGCTCAAGGTTTTCAATGTGAAGCCGAAGGTGGTTGACGGGTAGCATGCCGACTGCGGCGGCACCATGGTGAGAAAACTCCCCAAAACCACTTGGCCCAAGGGAGCCTTTGTGGAGACCGTGAAGGTATGGTGGCAGGAGTGGTTCTATATGAACGAGCCTCGTGGTACCAAATGGGGCAGCTACCCTTGAATGTAGATCTGGGCCTTCCATGCGGCTTGCGTCTTGGACCAACAAGGGTCTAGACCGGGGATCCACCGACGAAGTGACGATGCTACAAAAGCGCATCAAGAGCATGATAAAGAAACACACCAGTCTCACCGACGTGATTCAAGTGATGCTCTTCCGCCGGATCCTCCCATGCCAATGCCGACCTCTCCGCATGTGGGAGTTTAATCCAGACGGCCCCCGGACCTTGCAACACTTCTTCGATACAACCCACGAAGAGATCTGGAAGTTGCTTTTTAAAGCCCAAAAGTCGTGGCCGAAGAAGACCAAAGATATTGGTCTTGACAGCGCGCATCCGGCTGAGGTAAGCTTCCTACTTCCAAACATAATTTCAATCCATAAGTCAAGGGGTATACTGAGACACCATTCCTTTATTCAGGGCTGGATAGCGAAGGCGGAGCGGATCAGGTGTCCGGTGCCGTTACCAGAAAACCCAGCCGATCCTCTGCTGACGAGGATGCTGGTCCCGGCGCCGTATCAGGCACTGGAGAAGAAGGACAAGAAGAAGGGCAAGGAGGCCAAAAGCGGCCTCCGCCGCAAAGGTACTTCAGACGCTATGTCCAGAGATACCGAAGCTCTCTCCTCCCACGAGGGAGATGAAGACGAAGAGGAGGAGGAGGAAGAGAGCAATTCTCCCCCTAAGGGGAGGAAGAAGAAAAGGGCGGCCTCCGCAGACCTAGAGGCGGAGGCTTCCAAAAGGGGGAAGATATCCCTCTCGGATAGCTCGCACTCGGATGCCGAAGTCATCCCCTAGCGGCGCCCCAGGGCAAAGCCCCTGGCCGAATCGTAAGCTTTCAAAAATGCTGCACATATATCTGGTCTTTTACAATTTGCAAGATAGCATATCATTATGTGTTCCAGTCCGGCCCGCGATCTCCCTCAACAATCATCGTCTTCGGGGGACTTTCTGGCACGGGAGATGGTGGAGAGCTAGACGCTTCCGCGATCTTCTCCATCACATGTCGCGGATGACACCGAGGTGTTATCCCAAAGGAGTTCTCTAGGCCAGGAAGAAGTGCGGGAGGTCGTCAAGACGGCGCCAGAGGGTAATGCCTCGGCTGCCGAAAACATGGGGGAACCCACCCCTAGGGAGACTGGCGACGGGGGCCATGACAAAACAATCATGTGGGACATATATACTACTTGCTAACAATGGTCTGTATCTCTTGTGTTGCCTGAATTGTTCTGAAAAATTACTGAACTCATGCTGCCTCATCAGATTTTGCTTGATAACAACAGTACCATCGGTTTTTAACCTTCAACCATCTCCTAAAAATTAACAGACTCAACAATGCCTTAAAGAAAATAATAAATAGATAAGATGTTGCAGATGTTTCAGTCTCTCACAGTTGTATGAAATTTTCAGTTTGCCATCTTTTATGTTGTTCTTGATGATGCTAGTTCTAATTTCAATTTTTCGCTTCATTATGGGCACTATCTAACAGCTATAAGTGTTTGCTGCTACCACCAAACTCACTATGAACATAATTGAGCATTACGTATCAATCAGCAAAATGTTTGGCTGGGTTTATATGATGTTGTTTCTCCACTACTGCTGGAAGAGGGATGGACTCCTGTAGCATTTTGACATTCCCTTCATGATATAGCTTAAATTACATACATAACCTAGTGTCTGCACGTTTGTTTCAGGAGCTCAATGAGGTTCTCAACGTCATTGCTGCAGGGTATGTGTATGTTTTAAGTTGATATTCATAGAAAGGTCTTGGCGATATGTTCAAGATACCCTTATTTCGTGTTAGTTATATTTTTGTTTACACACAAGTTCGTTTGTCTTTTGTAGTTGTACTTCTGAATGGCTGTACCAGAGAAGCCTGCAGGAGTCCTTTTCAGGCAGGAGTAAGGATATCAATCCTTGTTTAGGATGTGTTGTTTTTTATTTTTTCTATATATAACATGTTGTTTTTGCCAGTTATATCTCTACTTAGGTTGATTACTGAGACTGAAATCCGTACAGACGAGTTGTACAAGCAATCTATCCCTAAAAATTTGAGTGTCCTCCAGGTGGAATTTCTGCTCCCTCGTACTATCCTCGGATATTATTCTCGATATACTACAAATGGATTATCAGCCCTCTTTGTCTTTGAGACATGGCATACAAATTACCTTTCTCTCTGGATAAACATTTAAACTCAGAAATAAACTTTGCCACTAGTCAATTTTCTATTTTTACGATATAAAGATAACCAATACTAGGTTTACCACTGACAGATTACACTCACCATTATTCCACATATATGGTTGTGATAACAGTTCTGTTGGAAAGCGGTGCGATCCCTGGATGCTGAAGCTGCCGCTACACAAATGAGGGCTTTAACATACGCACTCGGCATACCGTTGCGTGTCAAAGTCGTGGACAAGAGCTTGACAGATAAGGGTGTTTTAGTGAAGCGCCTCGATTTCTTCGATGAGACAGAGTGATGCAGGAATGAGTGGTTGGATAAGGAGTACCCGGGTGCATAGGCTCTAAAACATGTTTTCGCTGAAATGTACTTGCCCCTAGGGGTGGACTAACGAGTAGCTCGGCTCAATAAGCTCGTACTCGTTCAGCTCGCGCTCGTTAAGGCTCGGCTCGTTAAGCTCGTTAAGATTAACGAGCAGAAAACCCTGCTCGGCTCGGCTCGTTTGAAGCTCGTTAAGCTCGTGAGCACTCGCGAGCGCTCGTTAACAGATTATAATGTGTTATGATATACATGATGAATGTGTAGGTATGGTTTTCAAGATGAAATATGGTGACTACAAAAAGAAATGAAGTAGTTTGTTGCCTCATATGTCGATTAAATTAAATAAATGGGCTGAGGTGCTATAAAAAGTTTGTCACATAAGATGAAAATATGTATTATGTTGTTACTACAGAGATTAACGAGCTACTCGTGAAACTCGTTAGCTTGCTTGTTAAGCTCGTTAAGCTTAACGAGCTAAAATCAATGATTGGCTCTGTTCATTAAAAAGCGAGCTACGAGCTTAACGAGCCGAACTTCCGAGCGCTCATTAAGCTCGCGACCTACGAGCTTTTGGTCCGGCCCTACTTGCCCCCGTCGGAGACCTTCTCCCCGCGGAGCAAGCACTCGACCCTCCAGAGGCTATCCTTCCCGACAGAGACGGTGTGGGAGTAGACGGCCTTGCCGATGGGGAGCTCCTGGCTTTGCTTGTAGTCCACGCGCAGCTTGAGGACGGCGGAAGCCACCATGGTGGTTCGCGCCTCCGGCCCGGACGTCCTGGATCGCTTGTTCACTACACACGCTGACGCAGTCAGTCAGATATCTACGCTTGAGAAACCGGAAAAGAAGAGCAAAATTAAGAGGGCACTCACTCGCCGGATTTGCTAAGCCGCCGGAGGTGGCGATCTGCGCTCAGGCGCCGCCGGCCGCGCCTACGAACTCTCGTCGCCGGCCCTCCTCTGGTCCGCCGTGCGCCCTTCCTCCGACTCCGCTGCGGCTCCGCTGCTCGTTGCCTGCTCTGGTGGGCGTCGTCGCCGCCGCCGCCGCCGCCGAGGGGGGACAATGGCTGAAGGTCACTTCCGCCGGTTCTTCTTTGCGGGGACTCGGCCCAATCAGGGGCGTAATGGGCCGCAGCGCTCCAGCCTTCTCTGTGTGGACACGACGTCGCTTTTGTTTTGTTAGCCAAAAAAAATCACAAATTTATTTTCTTTTTGTGAATTAAAATTCACAATTTGCCTTTTCCTAATTACTCCCTCCGTTCCTAAATATAAGTCTTTTTAGAGATTCCACAATGGACTACATACGAAGCAAAATGAGTGAATCTACACTCCAAAATATGTCTATATACATCCGTATGTAGTTTGTAGTGGAATCTCTAAAAAGACTTATATTTAGAAACGGAGGGAGTAAAATTTTGTTGCAAAAAGAAGGACATAATGTATCATCATCTCCCCCAACCGATGATGCAGAAAAAAACAGTCACTCACCTCTGACCAAATTGACAACATCATCTTGGTTTGCAACGAACACACACAAGCCATATCCATGAACTACAAAATGCACAACATTATTCTACAAGTAATCATAAAAATGATAACTTCAGAGACCAAAAGATGATCCATTAACTTTCAGTTGCATTACATAGTGCAACAACAACACATACAAAGCAAAAGATTGTAACTTGACACTGACAACAATAGCACATACTACAAGTTCATCTCCTAAACAATTGAGCATGGACACTAACATAGCTAACAACACAAAAGCACACCAACTCCATCATCTCCATCAGTTCTTCACTAGTGAAATGGCTACCATCGCTAAAAGTAGAATGACTGTTGCCATCGGTGCCTTCATCATCAGCGGCATTTCATTGCCTAACCCTAGGAGTGCCTCTGCTTGCTGCTTGCCATGCTACCTACAACTCTTCCATGATTCCATCTTCAATGCCTAGAAGCATATGGCTTTCATCCACTTCACCTGCAAACCTTCTGCTCCTTTCTCGAATCAGCTCTTCCCTCCTAACCTCTGTAGCTCGTAATGCATCTCATGCTTCGTTGCCAATGAGGAACTGCTTATCCAGAAGGTAGGCAGCGTATTCCAACTCCCAATTCTAGGTCCTAAGAACAAAATTGACAAACAAACGCCAAAAATCACCATGACAAGTTCCACAAAAATCAACCAAAACGAAGAACTAGGGATGCACTCCACTTACACCGACAGGACACCTGTAGAAGACCCCCCCCCCCTTCATGCTTCTTCGTGCTAAAGAGATAGAACTTCATGCGAGTGCGGCACTTCGGGCATCTGATGAGCGGCACCACCACCGAACGACCGCCGAGCGATCACCTGACCAAGCTTGTCGACATGGCAGAGGCAAGTAACCTCCAAGACATGGGGAGTGGGCGGCGACAAGCAAGCTCCAACAGAGAGAGGGCGGTGGCAAGCAAGCTCCACTGCGGCGGCGGCAAGAAATGGGGAATTAGTGATTTGAGAGGCCGACGGGATTCCGCAACTACGTGATTTCAAGGGGTCGATGGAAATTACATGCGCCAACAAATTTACAGAAATAACACCAAGCGGGAGGATGTGGACGCCTTTGACTGGTCAAACCGAGCGACGGCGAGTGGCATAGGCAGAACAGTGACCGTACAAACACGTCATGCCGTATTGGCCATATTCTGAGTATAGTGACTAAAGAGAGCTTTCTTTTTAAGTTCAGTGACTGCCATTGCCTTTTACCCAATCTAGAAAAACACAAAGTCACCCCTCATTTCTGCTTAAATCTGGGTTGTTTATTGGGTGTGTCTGGTTTGGTGTCAAAAGTCTAGGCATGCCACCCCCATCTTATTTTTTTCCTGTTTTAGAGAATGGGTGATCTGGAGAGGTGGAGTTTCTGTAAAGTATGTGTTCGAGATTGGTTGACTGATGCTGCTCGTTCCCCAACAAGAATCATCGAATGCATGAAAATCCAACACGACACTTGTAAGATTCATCCTGCATGCACAAGACAAAAGAGACTGAAGAAGGTCCACGTCCTACTGTCACACACTGAACCAATTAGATACTTTGCTTTAAGACATAAATCTGGCACGTATTTGGACTTGTGGAAATTATTTATACATTACCTATGCCTCCTCACATCATGGTGCACTATGGAGATCCGTGCCATCCTATTGGCCACATGGCATCTTACCGTTTTGCCGGTTTGTACTCTGATTTTCTCTTTTGGTCAGAAAAGATTCCATGGGGAAAAATCATGTAAATGTCCATGCGCATTTGTACATTAGTTAATACAAAAGCTGAAATAGATAATTTTCTATGTTGCATATGTTCAAGCAAACGTTCTGTTTCCAAGTTTCCCGCAAAAGAAAAAATAAAGAATGTTTCGGCCTTTCTACGACTTGCAACGGTGCCCGTTGGAGTATAAATATGGACCAGTTGGGTCCCTGGAGAGGAGCGATGCACAAATTCCACAGGAGACGAGGGGAGAAGACAGAAAAGGCAAACTCCAGCGAGGAAAGAAATGGGCCCGAAGAGAAAACTGGATGACCTGGCCCAGCCATCCAGCGCGGGAAGCAGCGGAGACCACCGCGGCAGCGGCGGCGGCGGCGGAGGCGGAGGCGATGATCGACCGACGAAGGCGCCACGGCTCTCGCCGTCGCCGCCACCGCCGCCCGCGCAGTCGCCCTCTCGCGACCAGACGGCGCTTCCCACCTCACCGCCCCCGCTTCAGCCGCCAGGGTCCCCGCCGCCTCCCGCCGACAAGGATCCGGTGAGTTCCCACCGTCTTGTACCAGCTTGGGTTGCGATTGCTCGGCGATCTTTTCGCCAGAATTTGGCGCGTCCGGGTGTTCTTTATGTCGTTCTTGGCCTGTTTCTTGCGCCCAATTTGTCGTTCTTGGCTGTCGGGTCGGTGAGGTGGCTGTAGCATATGGGGGGATGAGTTCTTGGCTGTAGCATATGGGGGGATGAGTTCGAATGGATTGGTTTGATACTCGCCGACCCTTCTGCAAGTTCTTGCAGTTCGTGGGGAGATGGATGGGGTTTTCTATTTTGACCCAAAATTGTGTTCTGTTAATTCTTGGTATAATCGGCTGAAATTGGTAACCTAAGAATGATGCTCTGGTTTTCCCTGCAAAGAATTATTTCTTGATTCCCTGTTCACTCCATTTTTCAGGTGGAGCTGGAAGAAGGGGAGCTAGAAGATGATGCAGATTCACGGGAGGAGGAAGAGGATGATCAGGATTCGGATGAGGAGCTCGGAGGATCACTTCCTGGTAACTTCTTCTGTGTACTCTTCATGAGTGATCAAGGAAACATCCCAGATGATACCATTTCATAGTAACTTATTCTATACTGTTCAGAACTTGCACTCAGCACACAAGATTATCTTTCACTGCGAGAAACCTCGAGCCAGTTGCTGGATGGCCACAGAACGTACCTCAAACCACAAAAGGACTGCCGTGTCCTCATTGGTGGTTTCCGGTGTCCAGATGCTCTCCCGACAGCATTAGGAAGTGAGGTGAGAATGCTATACCTCAGAGTTTTTTTAAGCTCTTCAACCATGAAGTGGATGCACTCTACAATGCAGTAAATTCTCTTTCTTGTGCGCTTCAATTTCAGACCACCTGAATGTAGACCTCCCAAATGTCTCATTACAATCGACTATCACAAGATATTCATTCTTTTTTCCAGTTGACATGATATTTGGGAGTTACATTCTCAAACATTTCCAGTATAAGCTTGCTTACTGCCCCAGTCGTTCTGTGTTTGTTTATTCTTTCAGTATATAATTCCTTAGATGTTGTATTGAGCAATTGCCCAGTAGAAAGTACTCTGATGTCGGCAGATGTTAAATGAATATCACTGTGAATTGTAATCAATATTTTGCACCTTTTTTTCTGCTTTTTTGGAAACAAAAGTTTTCTTACCATGAAGTACTCTGTTTTTTTTCCATGTGTGAGAACCATAAAAACAATTTTGCTTCATCAGCATTACTATTCAAATCCATGCTCAAGTTAGATGAATGCTGCATATCGCCCATCATACCTTAATGCTACCTTTTGTGATTCTTCTTCTTGGTATTGTAGGAACAACTCTCAGAATTGGTTCGTGAATGTCCAGATAACTCCATCATCCAGGAAAAGATGAAGGTTTGTCTGCATTCAACTAATTTTATGCTAGAAACATTGTCATGATTTAGTTTGTTGTACATATCTGAAAATCATTTTCTTATATAGATTCTCAGTAAGCATTATGTGCTCTTCCGAAGAACTCGCCAAGATGGCAGCTGCTTTTACAGAGCCTTTCTGTTTTCCTACATGGTAACTGTTTCAGTTTACTTACTCATGATGATTTCTTGATCTGCATGGAAATGTAATATAAATAGGCTTGTCTACAGGAGATCCTTCGACAAATGCAAGATAAACAAGCTGAGGTTACTCGTCTTATGGAATGTTTCGAAATGTATACAGATAGATTCTCTCGTCTTAAGTGGGACGAAGCATACTTCTTAAATCCTGAAAAATACTTCTCAAGTGTTGTTTCTGTAAGTACTGTACTAGCTTGCAAAAGCATAAACCTTTTTTGCCTTATCTCCTTATCCATTTACGTGCAAAATAATTATGTGGAACGAATATGCTTGCTAACAATTGTATGTATCTCTTGTGTTGCCTGAATTGTTCTGAAAAATAACTGAACTCGTTCTGCCTCCTCAGATTTTTAGTCTGAACAATGCCTTAAAGAAAATAACAAATAGATAAGATGGTGTAGAGTGCAGGACAACTACATGGGTAGGGCACTAGAATGTTTCATTCTTTCTCAGTTGTATAAAATTTTCAGTTTGCCATGTTTTATTTTGTTCTTGATGATTGTAGTTTT
Source organism: Triticum urartu (assembly GCF_056163025.1). Lineage (NCBI taxonomy): Eukaryota > Viridiplantae > Streptophyta > Magnoliopsida > Poales > Poaceae > Triticum > Triticum urartu. Next base: position 45,893,940 of record NC_141874.1, on the reverse strand, counting down.
ACTTTCAAATTTTTGCTACATTATGGGCACTATCTAACAGCTATAAGTGCTTGCTGCTAACACTAAATTCACTATGGACATAATTGAGCATTATGTATAAATCAAAATGATCTTTGGTCGAACTTATATGATATTGTTTCGCCACTACTTCTGGAAGAGGGATGGACTCCTGTAGCACTTTGACATTCTCTTCATGATATAGCTTAAATTACATACATAACCTAGTGTCTTCACTTTGTTTCAGGAGCTCAATGAGGTTCTCAACGTCATTGCAGCAGGGTATGTGTATGTTTTAACTTGATATTCATAGAAAGGTCTTGACGATATGTTTAAGATACCCTTATTTCGTGTTAGTTATATTTTTGTTTACAAACAAGTTCGTTTGTCTTTTGTAGTTGTACTTCTGAATGGCTGTACCAGAGAAGCCTGCAGGAGTCCTTTTCAGGCAGGAGTAAGGATATCAGTCCTTGTTTAGGATGTGTTGTTTCTCTATTTGTTCTTTATATAACATGTTGTTTTTGCCAGTTATATCTTTCCTTAGGTTGCTTACTGAGACTGAAATCCGGACAGAAGAGTTCTACAAGCAATCTATCCCCAAAAATGTGAATGTCCTCCAGGTGGAGTTTCTGCTCCCATGTACTATCCTCGGATATCATTCTCGATATAGTACAGACGGATTATCTTGTCCTGTGTCTTTGAGACTTAGCATACTTATTAAAGTTTTATCAGCAATTCTCGTGGTGTATGAGTTTACCTTTCTCTCTGGATAAACATTTAAACTCAGAAATAAAGTTTGCCACTGGTCAATTTTTGTGATTTAAGGTAATAAAGGATTAACCAATACTACGTTTACCACTCACAGATTACACTCACCATTATTTCATATATATGGTTGTGATAACAGTTCTGTTGGAAAACGGTGCGATCGCTGGATGCTGAAGCTACCACTACACAAATGAGGGCTTTGACATACACGCTCGGCATACCGTTGCGTGTCGAAGTCGTGGATAAGAGCTCGACGGGTCAAGTTGTGTTAGTGAAGCGCCTCGATTTCTTTCATCAGTCAGACTTGAACAAGGGCCCTCTCCATTTGACTCGGAGCTACCTTTCCTCGAGCACAGCTCCTAAACTGCTGGAGGAGGGAAGCAACGACGCCGACTTGTTATTATCTGATGGCGCACCCTTGCTGACCTTGTTGTGTAGGCGTGGTCACTGTGACATTCTTTACCGCAAGTGAACAAACTTTGCGAGTTCGCTTCGTTGACAAAAACTTCCTCCGGGATGATTACAGGGAAGCCTACCGACAATCTTGTATAGTGTGTGTGCGTGCGCCCGTTTGTGGGTCTGCTCCCAAACAACCTGTGACTCCTCTGCTCCTTGGTTTTCTCATTCTTGCTGATGCTGTTGTTAGTTACTCCTGTATTTGAAAGGAAGCTACAGGATGGAAGATGTGATAGGAACATATGAAGAATTATTGGGATACTGTTGTTTGCAAGTTTTGCCACATCAAATCTGGCTTATATCAAATTCTGTGACTTGTGATTTTCTTTTTTGAATAAGCAATTTCAATGAGTTTGACTGCTAATGCGAAGTCAAGAACTTCTTTAAAACCAAACTTAGCTTATATCAGATGAATGGGACATTGAATATGAATCTTGTGTAATCTGTAATTTTATTTTTCTTCACTGGATTCTTACCTCTTCACAAACAAGCGAGAGTGCATGCCAAAATCTTTGTTTCAGTTTGTAGCAGTGGGTCTCTAGGTAATGACTGATGCAGTATGGTGCCAATCCCAGTTACTTTAAAATATTGAAATTTGCACTTCCTGTGAAAACTTAAGGATACTTATATGTACACTTAGGGAAGTGAACCATTGTTATTAATCAGATCACATTTGTTAATGGCCTAGTTTCTTCTCAGTTTGGCTTATTGATATCTTGACGGTTTTCCAAGATGATTTTCACTTCTTTGTAGTAAAGCCATGCAAGTGCCATGTAAAACGGTTTTCAATCAGAACCCAAGCCATCTACTGGCACTGACAGCAAAAAAAAAAAAAAAAAACTCGACCAACGGACACTAAGATGTGTTGGCAAACTGAGACAACCAATAATCTGGCAACTGTAAGTTACCACGCTACCTGAGTAATCTCAGGACATATAAGATCCAGATATCGATAATCAAATATATGAGTGGCAGAATAAAACTGATATAGCATATCAGCAAACCTTGAGCTGCCCAGAAGGCCAGAACACAACCACCAGGACTATCCTCAAACGGAAAAGAAAAATCCAGAGCTGCTCAGCCACACTTTCCAACACCAAGTTACTCCCTTCTAATTTGCACAGAAAGATCGGTGTCCACCCGCTGCTTCCCGGACATAGTATAGTTAGCTACGCTATGATGTGTCCCAGTTTGGTCACAAAAAGGGATCGAGTTGCGCAAACAGCCCGAGTCTTGTTTCACAAACTAGGATCTTTGTATTTTGTAGACCGCCCACCAAAGGCTCCTGATACCGGACGGCACACGGACAAACCAGCACAAAAAAGCCATGGCGGTAGCAGTCATGAAGCTTGCAGTGTGATTTCCCAGGCAAGATTTGAGATAATTGTCAAGGAGAACGGTGATGCCTGCCGATCCACACGCTGCGCTGAAGATCATTGCTCGTGTGACCTATGGGACAAAACATCAGGGTCAAAAACCAAACGTTTTTAGGAGAGAGAGAGATAGACATGACCGGTAAATGATTCTTTGCCTATTCAAAACATAATGAATGACAGATAGTTGTTTGTTTGAGGTGCCCGAGAAAACATGACTTACCCAGTCGCCGATGGAGAGTATGATGGCAGCTCGGGCATTTCGGAAGAAACGTTTGACAAGAAGTGCATAGACACTCCTAATGGCCACAACGAGGCTCCACAGGCATTGCACAGTTGCTGTTACTACGAGGTAGCTGCTCAAAAGAACAACAATAAGTTCATCTACAGAAGGCCAATTTTTTTTCAGTATTTTCATTTCTAACAGAAGCATCCTAAGTAAAAACCATTGATTTACGCCATCTAATTGGGTCACAGAAATAAGATATGCTAGTTCCTGATACTACTCCCAATTCCCCAATAGTGAATGTGGATCTTCAAATGTTTTCCTCAAGAAGGAAATGCATGTACACAATTGTCCATTACAATCACAGCATCCTGAATTCTGGTAACCAAAATGTGAAGAAAACTTATCAGCGTACGTACACATCAAGATCCTTTTTACTGAATGCCTAGGAAACTATGTCATGTAAATTCACCACACACACGCCCAAAAAAACCCGTATATGAAGATCAATCTCCTGATTTTCGCAGAAATGCTTATGATTATGGTCAGCAAAAGGTGTCAAGCTAAACATTGGTGTATCCAAATAAGACAAGTTAGATAACATCAGAGGGAACATGATGATGCAACCATCTGATCGTACTGCCTCTTCCAGGATGGAGTATTTGACAAAAAACTACCACATTATGGGCTGCAGTCCCACAGAACTACCACATTCAAAAAAGTGACTGATAACTACAAAAATTTCAAATTCTGTGACTAAAAACTACCACTTTTGAAAAATGGCAAGTTTAGATGATTTAAACACGTTTATGACATGCGGGCCCACCTGTCAGGGCTGACGTGGCGGCAAAGTCAACTCCGTTTTTTTTGACCGTTGAGCTGAACCGTTATGACAGGTGGGGCCCACACACTACTAGGGAAAGCCTTATACACATAATTTTAGCTGTAGCGCTTGTTAAAAAAACGGCGATACTGCTAAATAGCAGTAGCGTGTGCTAGATAAACGTGCTGCAGACACAAACGTAGCAGTAGTGCGTCTCCTTTTAAAAGCGCTACTACTAAAATTCTCACTACTAAGCCAACAAGCTACATATAGTAGTAGCGGTCTTCTAGAAAGAGCACTACCGCTAAGTTTATTTTAGCAACACGTTTACTATGAAACGCGCTACTGTTAATGAAAAGAAAATTAAATGAAAAAAAATAGAAAAGTAAATGAAAATGAAAGAAATAAAAAAAGGAGAAAGGAAAAAAATAAAATGTAAAGAAAAAGAAATGAAAAAGGGAAAAAGGAGAAAGGAATAGCAGTAGCGTCTGTTCATCAGAGATGCTATAGATAACTTAGCAGTAGCGCTTGTTTAGACCCCCGCTATAGAAAGAGAAAAGGAAAGGAAAATACATAGCTATAGTTGTAGCGTGTTTACCGAACTTAGCTATAGCGCTTTTACATAAATGCCCTACCGTTAAGTTTGACTTAACCCAAAAGCAGTTCCCCCCCGGCCATCACTTCTCTTCCAAATCTTTCGCCCCACTTCGCCGCCGTCTCCCTAATTCACCGTCGCCCTACTTCGCCGCCGTCTCCTGCCGACGTCAACGCCCCCGGAGCCACCAGAGCCACGCACCATCGACGCCACCGGAGCCGCGCGACCTCATCAACGCCACCGGAGCCGCCCTCGGCGCCAGCGGAGCCACCCTCGACGCCCTGCCTTCCTCGCCACAACTGCCTCCCTCGCCGTCACTGGAGACGCCCCTGCCTCCTCCGCCGCCACTGCCTCCCTCACCACGACCGGAGCCATCCTCTGTAAGCCCCCACCCCTCCTCTCTCTCTCTCTCATGCATAGCACAAACATTGGACAGAGAACTAGCTAGCTAGGTTAACTAGTTTAATTAGGTTAATTATCTAGGTTAGTGCAAAAATTCAGTTAGGGCTTTGACAGAGAACTAGTTAGGTTAACCAGTTTAATTAGATTAATTATCTAGGTAAACTAGGTTAACTAGCTAGGTTAACTAACTAGATTAAATAGCTAGGTTAATTAGGTTCGTTAGGTTAACAAGCTAGGTTAACTAGGTTCGCTAGGTTAGAGGAAAAAATTATTTTAGAGCATTAGATGAGAAGGGTTAGAGAAATGGAGTTTCTTTGCAATTTAATTGGGTTCTGTCCTAGGCAGAGAAGCGTTAGAGAAAATAATGTGTGTGTGTGTGTGAGAGAGAGAGAGGAATACTAGAACAGAATTTGGGTTTTGTCCTAGGCAGAGAAGTGTTTAGTGAGGTCATTTTGCAAAGGTTTTTGATTTTCGAAAAGACCACTATTTTTTTAGGAAAAGAATTTAGGCAAGTTTTATTTTAAAGATGATCCTTCCTAGACTTTTATTATTGTTTTCAGGGAAGTGTGGTTCGATTGTGGCCCGGTTAGTCATGTTATATCTTTTCATTGAAGTGTGGTTCGATGTGCCCATGTGGCCTTTTGTTGTTTCCAGGGAATGAAGCGCGGGTGGCCTATGTTTTGCTGGAATGTTGATTCATTTTTGTTCCGGCAAATTTCAGGTGCTCGATTTGTCCACTTTTTAGCAAAGGTCATGCCCAAATTTTTCGTGAATTTAGGCATGACTTGTGCTACAAACTAGGACATGTCGAGTGCCCGCGAGTTGCCGCACCGGGAAGGAGTCAAGTCCCTGCAAAGCATAGGCCTTTTTTATGTCATTATTCATTTTATTAGGTCTAGAATTAATTTACTAGATTTAATCATAGGAAACATGGCTAGCAATGATGAAGGAAAGGGTTCTGGTGACTGCGACAACGTGTACCTGGCGGCAGAGGAATTTTTGAGGGAAGCCGACGATCAACAGTTGATGTTGCTGGGTCCACCTGTCACATCGGAGACTGAGACCGACATCGAGACCGGCACTGAGACTAAGACCGGCATCCAGACCGGCGCTGAGACTGAGACCGGCATCGAGACCAGCGCTGAGACTGAGACCGGCATTGAGACCGGCGCCGAGACTAGCAGAGCCGGTATAGAACCGAAAGCAATGAGGCGACGACTTCCTAACAAGCTCAGGACTACTAGACCAGTGGTCACGGAAGTGGACGACGGCAATTTTGAGCCAAACGCGCCCGAGGAAGCGCGCGCATGCTACGGCAATCAAATAGGCTGCATCATACGGACAACCGCCACCATCAACGATGAGAAATTAAACAAAATAGATAATATGAGGCCCTCCCTCCTAAAGAAGCTGCACCAGATATTCTTGTTCCCGGGCCGGAGTGAAAAGGATTATAAAGATCCAGATAAGGACTAGATAATGAAGAACATAAACAAACATGCCATGAGCAAGTTTAGCGACGCGTTGGCCACCTGGAAAGCAAGGGTGAAATATCGGATCGTCGACGAAAAGGAACCATACTCCGAGATTGTAAAGGATAATCCGACAATCACGGCAGAGCACTTTGAAATATTCAAGGCGGCTTGCGAGGCCGAAGCTGCCAAAAAAAGTCGAACTACATGAAGGGGCTTCAACAGAAGAACATTGGGTGCCACCACCTCGGAAGCCGTGGTTACGGCCGGAAGAGGTCCATATGGGCCAAGGAGGACGCGGAAGCTGCGAGTTTGGGCATCCCAGACCCCTTGGCGGACTTCACCGCCCCGCAGGAGCGTGACGTCCTCAGGGCCCGACACCATTGGGACCCAGTGAAGAAGGTTTTCGAGAAGAACACGGTCACGACGGAGTTCATGAGACTGCTGGTAATTTTAGTTTCTGATCAATTCGACTGCATGTTAGTCATATTTGTAAACGATCCTTGTGCCTTTTGCAGAGAGAGCAGCACATGATTGCGGCCGAAAGCGACTCGCCGTCTGAGGCGTTGGCGAGGCCCAAGTGGGACACTCCATTCAACCGGGCGTTGAACATATTGAAAAGACTCCCGGTGGAGACTCGACCGTTGTATGGACGCGTGCACGGTGTCGGAGACGGCGCCACATGGAAGAAGTACTGCTGTGAGACCACGGAGAAGAGAAAGGAAAGACGGAGGTTAACTGAAGAAAACATCAACAAAAAGGTTGAGATTGCGGTTGAAAAGAAATCATCTGAGACAGTCGCAACAGTGGTAGCTGCCGCAAAACAGGTGGTTGTAGATATGTCTAATACCTTGGTTCCGGCCGTTTTCAATTGGAGCAGGAAAAATCCAGAAAAAATGCAGCGGACTTTCCCCTTGCCGACTTCCTCAGGAGCAGCTCGACTAGCGTTGCACTAACACCTGCAGCTGCACCTGCTCCCACACCGGCTCCTGCACCTGCTCCCGCACCGGCTCCGGCACTAGCTCCGGCACCGGACGTGCTCGGCGGTACTTCATCTTCGGCTGAGCTCGACGCCTTCACGGTATCTGTCACACCGGCCCCTTCAATAAATGTATAATCTCCCGTTTTCGTTGCCTTTCAGATGTCTCATGTAACAGACTTTTCTTTGCAGGCCGACAAAACCCCATGCACCATATTGTACACCATCGGTGACCAGAAGGTGGACGTGGGGAATGCGACGATAATGAAGCCGAAGGAACCATTGTTCCACAGCCGGTCGATCCCCCCGGAAGTCTTCAAGGTTTCCGTGGCCAGTGTCAAACCGGACCATGAGAATTTGGCTCCTCCGGTACTAGTGGGGGATGACGACGAGACCCCGCGGCGGCTTGGTGATTGTTACAATGGGTGGGTCCTGTTGTGGCCAAAGAGTCTGCTTCGTCTGGAGGCGGCCGGGAGCACACCCCCGAGCACGTAGTTAGGTATGAACATCAACACCTCACCTACTCCATTAGTCGCTGGTGACGTCGCCATAGATAAGGATGAGGATGACGATGACACTCAATAGTATGTCAATACTGGCGCCTACTTAGGGTTTGAGTGTCATGAGTCGGTGCCTGAATTGCCGCCTCCGGAGTCTGAACGTATTATGGACAACCTTCCAGTAGTAAAGAAGTCTAGAAAGAGACCGAGGAAAGGCAAAAAAGCTGCTTCTACGATCCAGCCGCCTCAGCAGCCTCGGGTTCAAGACTGTATAGATATGCCCGGTGCGGCAAAATGGCATATCCCCGGTCAACCAATCCTACCTGAAGCAGCGCTAGGGGCCAGATTCGACGATTTAAGGAGACTTCATGACGATGTGCCGCGGATAGATAAATGCCTCATCGCCTCAAAAAATCCAGGATACCCACTCTACGTGGTTAACGTGCCGCGGGGATTCTCGTACGTCGACACATTCCCCGCGGAGAAGTTCTTCCTTCGATTCGATTACATCTTCGACATGTTTCACTTGAAGAAGCTGAATTTTGCGTTTGTCCGCCTTTATGCTTTGCACATGAACTACCTCATCGGGGTTGAGCAGATACCTCATATCTGTGTCGCTGACCCGTACTTCATGCACGGGGCCTTCTTGGGAGTCTGCGCAAAGCACCGTGAATATGCGAGGGAATACATCGTCAATTTCATGCTCGCCAATAAGGACAAGGAGACGATTCTTGTGCCTTATCATCCCATGTAAGTCATCCACGCGGATATCCTTCCTTTGATTTCAATCATTCATTTGCACGATGGAGGCTAATTAATTTGAGGTGTACTTATTTTCCGCAGCGGCGGGCGCGCCGCCCTCATCATCCTCTACCCTCGATACTCCCACGCTCTTTACTTGGACTCGTCGAAGAACATTAACAAAAAGGATTAGACCCACATCAAGTCTGTTCTCGTCAGTGCTATGTTTTACTACGGTGCACGGGGTGGAGTGGTCAAGGACAAGAAGAAAAGGGACAAAAGGCCCGCCTTCGGCCATAAGACCGACTTCTGCTGCATCCAACAACCGAGTGATTCTCTTAATGATGGATTCTATGTCCTATACCACATGATGGAGTACAGAAGGGATCACCAGAACCTTCGCATGTTACCTACATCCGGCGATGCCCATATTCTGCAATGGGCAAAGAACTTAGGAGATATCGAGGATCATCGACCTCGAGCTAAGTTCTATCACATCCAGCGCGAACTTGCCCAAATCATCATGAAGGAGGTCATTGAAAAAACAGGGATGTTCTACGAAGAAGGACAAATGTTGCGGGAAGACGTCCGAACACGCGTAGCCGCTCAGCGTCTCGACCTGAAGCCTTTCACTAAGCTTAGGGACTATCTCCCTGACTTGGATGGATGGCACGACATGGAGTGATTGTCGATATATGACAATGTGTCCATTTAGTCCATACTATCTGTATAACGAAACTTTGAATTATGCACGACGAAACTTTATTTGTAATGTAATTAAACCGTCCTCCTCGACTAGCGAAGATCACTCTAGTTAGGGCATTTTGGGTACGTTTAACTTTGTTATTTATGCTTATGATATGTTGCTTCTATTTTTGCCAAATCTGTCTCTTTCTGTTGCTCAACTATATATGTTGCATATCATCGACTCATGTGACGATGCAGGTGTATAGATCATCGATGGCGAACAAGTGCTACGCCAGGAGTATATGACGAGTGGCCAGAATGTCAGGCCCAGGTGTACCGGTTTCCGGTTTCCGAGCGACAGCCAGTAGTTAGTTTAGGTTCACGCAAAGTGATAGCTCTTCTCGCGTATATCATTATTTAGATGGATGACGATGTAGTTGCAAGTAATCGAGACTAGTATCGCTATTTTCGAGATGATGACGAGATACCACTTTGTGTTGGATGATCATTATGATGATGACATGATTTGATGAGACTATTTGTATGTATACGGTATGATTACATTTGTATGTGTATGATATGCTAAAGATTATTGTATAAAACCTATTCAAATACAAAACAAATATGAAGAGAAAAAATAAAAACTAATAAAACTAGCAGTAGCGAGGGGAACAAAGTTAGCAGTAGCACTCCCTTACCAGTAGCGCTTCCTGCTAAAAAGCGCTGCAGATATTAGCAGCAGTGCTTTGCACTAAAGCGCGCTACCGCTACGCATGTATAGCAGTAGCGTGGGACGACAGGCGCTACTGCTACACGTTAGTTGTAGCGCCTTATCAGTAGCACGTCCTCCCGCGCTACTGATAAAGAAAATACCCGCGCTATTGCTAGGGTTTTCCCTAGTAGTGACACGTCATTCTTCTTCTTCCTCTCTACTGCTCCTAGGCGCCGCCGCTGCTGCTCTATCTGATGTCGTTGCTAACTGTCGCTACCGCCGTTGTCCCCGCTGCTGGCCTCTGTTGCTCGCGCCGGCGAGCCCCTGGCCTCCCCTGCCTGCTGCCGCGCAGCTCCTGCCCGTGCCCCCTGATGGCTTGCTGCCGCTGCGGCTTGCCGGCCCCGCCACCGCAGACCGCCCGCGCTGCCCGCCGGCCTGCGTGCCTCGCCGCAGCCCCGCCGCTGCTCGGCTTCCGCCTCTGCCTCCGCCGCGCGAACCCTCCCCGACCCGCGCTCACGGCTCGCCCCGCCTCCTCCCCCAGCATCGCACCACCCCCTGCAGCCGACACACGGCCGCGCCCGGCGGCCGGCCAGGCCCGCATTTACCATCGAGCTGTAGCTCGCGACACCGACAGCCGGCTCCGGCGACGAGCTCGTCGGCAGGGACCCAGTTGCTTTTTCTAAAAACACAATGGGTCAAATACTACAAAAATTTAATTTTTTTTGCGTGGTAGATAATTTGATGCGTGAGGTCCGCTACAAATTTCAACTCATTTGGCACATCTGAGCAGCTCTCGGCAAAAATGAAAATTGGATTAAAATAGTGCATGAACAGTAAACTTTAAAAAAATAAAAAGAAACCTATTACTTTATCAACGGGCTAGTTGTGCGAGAGCTAAAGATGTGACGAGACCATATGAAAAGGTATTTAATTGCTTCCTACCTGCCACCTCAACGAACTAAGGTTCGGTTCTTTGCAAGATGTGCATCATGAAGGATTCAAGATGGTCGGAGGATCAAGATTGGATTTGAACTCGGATATGTCCATCATATCACCCGGTACGTACGTAGTCGGTTTGACTCACAAGTCAGAACCGACCTCGAATATACAGGTTGTTGCTATATTTATCATGACTTGACGCCCTTTTGCCTTTCAACGACGTACGCGAGACCATGTCCGGCGCCGATCGTCTCTCCGACCTGTCCGAAGACCTGCTCCAATCCATCGTCTCGTTCCTCCCCGCCAGGGACGCTGCCCGCACATCCGCTCTCTCCCGGCAATGGCGCCCGTTCTGGTTACGCACGGACTCTCTCAACCTGGACTCCAGGTCGTACCGCAAGCCGGGCCAAGACTACGCCGGCCACGGCCGGGACGGCATTCAGGTGAACAACCGGCTTTTCTCCGATGCCTGTGACTTCCTCGGCGCAGCCGGCCGGTGCGGCCGCATTAAGACGCTCTCTCTGACCGTGGAGGGACGGGAGGACAGGCAGTACTTTGAGGATGTCATGGGAAACTCCAGGTGGGGGCCGAGCCGCAACCGCAATAGCTGCGACCTGATGGCCTCCCTTCTCGACGCCCCGCCGCTGGGGCACCTCGAGGATCTACGCGTCAGGTTCGAGGTCGTGAAGAATATGCGGCAGGGCGACAAGCTTTCCTGCTGGATATACAAGCTGGACCCTGCCGTGCTGCCGGGACACACCCTCCGCGTGCTGGACCTTGTCTTCTGTAGGCTCGAGTCGGAGCCGCGGGAGGGCGGCGGCGGCAGCCTCTCCTTCCCTTGCCTCTCCGTGCTGCGGCTTTACATGTGCTCGTCGTCGACGCCGGATCTGGAGGGTTTGGTCCGTGCGGCGGCGAGCCTCCGCATCATGCACATCCAAGACCACAACTTCTACGGTTCAGGTGACACCGGCAGTGACCGTTTTGCGCTCCACTCCTCAAGCCTCACCGACCTCACGCTTGTGGACAGCTCCGGTAACACCCGTCTAGAAGGCACGGAGCTCGACACGCCATGCTTGCGCACCTTCAAGTACAGCAGTTTCATCCTTACGGAGCTCTGGATGAAATCGCAGCCGATCAAGTTGGCTCGAGCAGACTTAACCCTCGGATGGACGTACGGTGATAACGGCAATGATCTGGTCTTGCCACGCTTTGCCCAGGTGTGGAAATTCCTTGGCCACTTTCGGCACGCCAAGGTCATCCGATTGAAGGTGCAAAACATTCGGTGCATTGCCGTGGAAGAGGGTGTACAACATGAGCACCTCGTCATGCTGCCCGCTCTAGAACGGTTAGAGCTAGAAGGGTTTGCCGACCCGGGCCGCAGGGACGACCCGGACCGCAAGGGCGACGCAGCTACCGCCATTGCCAACTTGCTGCATTGTTGCCCGGTGATCCGTGACTTGTGGATTCGGATTCTTACGCCCTACCAAACTTCTTACACCGGCGAGAGTAGCTTGGTATCCTCACCGGACTTTGATGTGTCCATGGACTTGTTCCGGAGGCGCTTCTCCAAGGAGATGGTCCCTCTCATGCTCGACCTTGATGACCATGGCTCCTCGCGAGTTGCGCAGCTCCCTGGTTTGACCGGTCGCCGTTTCAGTTGCTTGGAGAATCATCTGAAAAAAGTGACCATGCGGTTTGAGTTGAAGGAGTTGAATAGCTTTGAGGTTCGGCTCGCCAGGTTCTTTGCAGAAAATTGTATGGTGCTCGATGTCTTGCAAATTGAGGATGGAAAGCATAACTTTTTAAGCCATATCAATTGGACGGTGCAGAGATGGAGAACTGACGCTATGGATCAAAGGAAACAAATAGGACGGGAGTCAGCCGACTCGTCGAAACAATCTAGAAAAAGGAAAGACGATTACAGTGTAGAACAGAAAGTAGAAATCAAAAGAAATTGTAGGAAGCGAATGTTTGCTAGCTATACTTGACACAACGCGCTCCAGCCTTAAATTCTTGCTTTCAATCCATCTATAGCATGCCAAGGAAAATTGTGTACTACTACTAAGGCCACACGAAAAAGGGGACACAATCTCTTAGGTCTTGAAATTTTTTTGTTCTTTCAGGTACAATGTCTTTATCTTTAAGCTTCTGCATGCAAAAATAAATTGATACAACGACAATTTATTTGAATGGAGCATACAATGTGGTCAGCATCTGGAGAACAAACCATTATATACTTATAAAAGGTGATAACAAAACTCCCACAACTATACGACACTATCGATGCTCGGCTACGTGAGGGAGGGGCGATGACGGTGGCACACCTTCGGCTCACTCCAATGCTTATAGTTATCGCTAGGTGGTCTACAAAGCTGAATGTAATTTTTTTTACTTCTGATGTTCTTTGCACTTAACTAACAATAAATACTCCCTCCGTCCCATAATATACGAATGTTTTGACACTAGTGCAGTGTCAAAAGTGTTCTTATATTATGGAACGGAGGGAGTAGATCGGAAGTTTTTCCCGCAAAAAAGAACAAAAAAGGACAATGACCTAGATATTCTCCTCATAAATTAAATTTGTGAACGATTGCAAACATGATGACTCATTTGGATACATGGCTGTGCAGGCATTTGATGTTACTCTTTGTACAAACATGCGTACACACTTTATGATAGTTTTTCTTAAAAGACACTTGATGTAGTAGAACATATCCACTAGTCATCATAAGAAATAATTATTTTTAGTTCATAAGAGATTACTTTTTCAGTAAAATTCTATGGGGCGTGATATGCGTCCGCCGGCTGATATTTTTAAAAGATCAGCCAGGCCGCGAGCCGTCGGATTTGCCATATCAAACACACCCTCCGCGCCCTGGACCTGGCGTGCTGCAGCCTCGAGCCTTCACCGGCCGGCGCCGCCGCTTCCTTCCCACGGCTCTCCACGCTGCGGCTTTACAAGTGCTCGTCATCAAAGACGTATCTCGAGGGCTTGATCCATGCCACGCCGAACCTCGTCAACCTCCACATCGAGAACCACCTCTTTCATGGTCTCCGGGACGGCGACCGTGTGGCGGTGCACTCCTCAAGCCTCACCACCCTCACGCTGGTGGACCGTCTCGGGGTCCGCCATGGCATCGAGCTCGACACGCCATGACTGCGTGTCTTCAAATACAACAACCCCTTTCGGAGTTCTCGATGAGATCACACGCCACCAAGTTGGCGCATGTGGATCTGACCCTCGAACGGATGTACATGCAAAACCGTGAGGGAATATTCTTTTTTGTTGTTGTTGATAGCTTACCAAGCTGGCCACTTGGTAACCGTGAGGGAATATTCACAGTACGCTTTGCTCCTTTGTGGCAATTTCTTGGCAACTTTCAGCATGCCAAGGCCATTAAACTGAAGGTGCTAAACATTGGGTGCATGTGCATCGTCACAGTGGATGGCAACAAGGACATGAAACCAGCCGAGCACTTTGTCATGTTGCCCCATCTTGAACGGCTACAGCTCCAGGGGTCCTATGGCAAATGGCGCAGAAAGGATGTTGCTGCCAAATCACTTCCTACTTGCTGCAGTGCTGCCTGGCGATCCAAGGCCTACGGATTCAGATTACTATGCATCCACTGCATCCAAGACATGGTTTCGCTAACACAATCAGTTGGGCATCATTATCTAATTATGACATGCTCACGGTTTTATTCAGGATGGTCAACTCGGAAGAGATGGTTCCGCTCATGCTCAACCACGATGACGGTGTCTCTAAACTCGCACAGCTACCCATTGTAACTGGTTGCTGGTTCGATTGCTTGCAGAATTGTGTGAAAAACATCAAGATACAATTTGAGTTATTGGGGCTGGATAGCCCAAGGTTTGCCGCGCCAATTTGTTACTGGAAAATTGTATGGTCCTTAGAGTATTGCAAGTTGATGATCAAAATTTGAAACTTCTAAGCCATGTCAACTCGATTGTAAAGAGACAGAGATCAAATGCATTGGAGCGAAGGAAACTAATGGAACAAGATTCAACTGAAGAGTCATATCAGATGGGGAAAATGAAACAGGATCTCGATCTGCAACGCAAAGTAAAAACCAAATATTAGGATTTGTTATTTTACCACCAAACTTTGCAAATGGCAATAACATTTGTTGATGATCATTCCCACAATGTTTCAGAATTTTTTGAAATGTTTTGCTATGTTTTCTTGCGTGATGCACCGAGCTAGGCTGTAGAAAAACGACTCTCAACATAAATTTTTACCCTCGTAAGTTACTTTTCATTGTTTTATTTTATAGAAAGAAATTTTATGTTGTTTATGGTCTGGTTTTGCGCTGCAAACATGAAGTTCATATGGTCTAGTATTATGTTACAACAATGCTCGTGTTAAGAAACATGTCTTGGCTAGTACAGCTGCCTTGAGTCTCGCACAAGCCAGTGTCTCGGTGAGTTGAGATCTGTCGTCATCAAACTATTCGGCGACTTGTACGTGCATTTGCGCGTTAGTGAAAAACATCCACCAGGCAGCTTGGTAGCTTAGCTTAATTATGTACATGCGCGTCTTCCAACTACTCGGGGGCAGCTCGCTGCCAGCCATGCAGCCGTCATCGTCGGCTCTTCGGCATATCATGCACCGAGAAGTGACTACAGTTAGCATTTTCCATCTACTCGGCAACAGCCTCGTTTGCTGAGTAGTGCCTGATGTCTGGCTATGTCTAGGGTTAGGGTTTAGGCGGCGAGCGAGCAATCGCGTGTGACCTACCTGATCTTGTACGGGAGCGTTTGATCGTATAAGGAATTTGGATTTTGAGGTGTCTAAAATCAACCTAAAGGCATGGCCCTAGAGTTTGGCGACTCTAGGACCGGACGAGGGATTTGGAGATTTAGGCAGTAAAGCATTCGGCGGTGACCTCCTTCGGGGAGGATCGCCGAGAGCAATTGCCCCGACAGTTCATTCGCTCTGGATATTCAGAGGTGGCATAACCCAAACATGTGTTAGTAGTAGCGTGGGTTCCACACACGCTATCACTAACTATCTGTAGCGCGTGTCTGTGACCTGCGCTACTACTATTAATTTTGAAAACAAAAAAAACTCGACCCCGTGTTGTCAATGGTTCGATCCAGCGACGACAAGGGTCGCCGAAGGTGCGGACGGGCAGCGGCAGACCAGATCTAGCGACGGTTGTTGGAGAGGGACCGGATCCAGTGCAGAGCGAGACAACGGTGTGAGGTCCTCTTCCCGGCCAAAGCAGAGAGCTCTTGGTTGTCCATGTCGACGACCTGCGCAGGCATGGGCATGGGAGGTGAGTACAACGAAGGGAGAGGGAGAGGGAAAAAGAGAAACAAGTGAGAAAGGAAGGATATGGAGGCGCATCGGGGTTGGTCGCTGGTGGTGAGGTGCTCCGTCGTGGTGGCATGGAGGCGAGGGGAAAGACGGACGAGCTCCTGGATGCTAGCGGCGCAAGGAGACGGGCTCATTGGGGGCCATGGAGGAGGATGTGTGCTTGGGCAGGAGCACCATGAGAGAGCCTATGGAGAGTGGGGGAGAGTGAGGGAGAGAGGAGGGATTCGGCTGAGGATATGGGGACTTCACCTACCTTGTACTTAGTAGTAGCGAGGGGTATAAATCCGCGCTACTACTATCAACTTAGTAGTAGTGCGGGTTTATACCCCTTACTACTACTATGGCATGTCCCGGAGGGTACGGTAGAGACCACTTAGTAGTAGCGAGGGGTATAAAACTCATGCTACTACTATCAACTTAGTAGTGGCGAGGGGTATAAACCAGTACTAGTAAGTAGCAGTAGGTAGGGGTATAAACCCGCGCTACTAGTAAGCGTCTACCTATAAGCTTTTCCCTGGTAGTGGTTCTTTTTGTCTGAAACACACCTGGATGAATCAAAGGCAGAAACTCTCATGCACAAACTTAAGATGGATCATCGAATTGTTGCACCAAGTTTAGATGGAAGATCTCGTGGTTTGCTTCTACTCCCTCTGTTCCTAAATATAAATCTTTTTAGATATTTCAATATGAACTACATACAAATGTATATAGACATATTTTAGAGTGTCAATTCATTCATTTTGCTCTGTATGTAGTCCATATTATAATCACAGAGGGAGTAGTGAGGCCTAGGGCATTCCCTCTTTTCAAAGAAATTATTTTGGTCGATCACGTGAGAAGTGATAAAGATAGAGAAGATACCATCTGCGCGGGCTCCATAGAAATGTATGAGTTGATCTTAGTGCATCAAATACCGGTCTAGCTACAACTGGCAAGATGTGTCGACAAATGCTACAACCGTTCAACAAAAAAGCTACAACCGTGTTCGTCAGAGCTGCAAACCGAGTTCACGAGAGCTGTAGCCACGGTCATCCAGGAATTTTTGCTACAATCGGTGTTATGTCATGCGACAACCAGCACTTCAAATTGCTACAACCGGCACACGAGAAAGCTACCACAGGTGAGAAAAAAAGGCTCCAACTAGAAATACATGAAAGCTGAGGTGGGGCACCATGGAAGCTGCAATCGGCACCTAAGAGCTACAACTGTTGATGGGAAAATCTCCAACTGTCAAAAAAAAAAGCTTCAATTGGAGGTGACAACTGACAACAGCTATGGACGGATAGCGAAAGCTGTGACCGGCTATGCCAAAGTTACAACCAGCGTCTATAGAAGCTTCCACCATGTACGATGGTGACCACGGCGAGATTTTCGACTCAGCAAGCCAGGGGGGCTGCAACTGACGCTGCTGGCGACCTGAGGGACCCCAGTGAGCGTCGAGCACCAGCGCTGCGAGTGTGAGCGATGGCGTCGTGGCCATGGGCGGCTTTGCGGTGCAGCGGCTGTAGCAGTGCATCCAGCGGCGATGGCAAAGTTGTCGGCGAGGCGACGGCGAGCTGGTGAGCTGCGACGCCGATGCTGCAATGAGGCCTTGGTGGGAGGCAAGCGCGAGCTCGTGATTCGGCGGCCTGCCACTGCGCGTGCCTGAGATGTAGTGGAGGAAGACGACGCACAACGGCACAAAGCAAAATCCAACAGTTAGTGTTGGGCAGATCGGAAGGCTGAGGCGAGGCCGACCAACATTTGGGCCGGTGCGCCGGCGCCTATCACTGCCCTAAATATATACCGCAACCAAATTGTTGGAGGATGTCAGCGAGGAGCTGCAGTCTATTTACAAGTTACTACGGCGTAAGGATTGCGTAGCCAGGATCTGAACTCCATTGCAATCTCCTCCTTGTGTGGAGACAGTGGAGCCACTAATGTGACCGAGAATTCCTCCAACGCTGCAGCCCTGGACACCAGGAATTGTGCCAGTATCCTGTCGAATGCATTCCCGTTGTACTTCTCAATGCTGATCCTTCTCAGGCTATGATCCAAGCAGGGGATGTGCATCCGCCACAGCTTGTTGGTCATTTGGTCATAGTCCACGGCCTCCTCGACGATGCCGCAGTTCTCCGGCTCGTCTTCGTCCGAATCATGTAAGAGTGGTAAGGCTTCCTGGGCTCAGGAGCAACAGGAAACAGCGACAGCACTTGAAGGTTCCTGGCATTGGCGAGCAGGACGACAACGGACCGGACGGCATGCTCGGTGGCAAGGAGGCCCTTAAGGACTAGCTGCAGGCGGCCTGCGATGGCCTGCGACGGCCACAAACTCGCTGCAGTAGTATGCCATCGACGGGCGCAGGGCGAGGTGGAGATACGTGTGGTTCCTGCACCAGCTGACGAGACCCATGAGCGGAGCGACTTCCATTGGTGATTTGCTGCTGAGGTCCTCGCAGATGTCCATGGTCACCGCCGCGACGCCTTCGTAGCCGGCAACAAGGAGGAACGAGGTGTCTGGAGGGAGTCCGCCCTTGTACCTCAGCGAACACAGGCATGGTGTGTACAGCACGACGCGCTGGGCGTTGTGACAGCAGACCATGGCGAAGCTCCGGAGGCGGTCGGCGGGCACGGTGATCTCCGTGGCGCCCGGGCACTCCTCAAGCGTCAGGTCGGCGAGGAGAGGGCATCCGTAGAGCAGCTGCAGGATCACCTCATTAGCGGCCATGATCCGTTTGAGGCAGAGCGTCTGTAGCGACGCCGAGAAGACGCCGACGCCAAAGCCCGAAGGCAGCTCGAGCGTCCAGTTTGTGAGGCGCAGCCGGCGCAGCGTGCGGCACCGGAAGAGCAGCGGTGGCGTTTTGTTGTAGCTCCTCCCGTATACCGCGTCGAAGTCTGCCGAGGACTTCTCGGACCAGAAGGGGCAGAGTCTGCGGCGGGAGGTGTACGGGCAGCGCAGCTCGACGTCGACCTCCTCGACGCCGGAGCCAATGACGACGCCGATCCACTGATCGAGTAGGCCCACCGGGGGGTCGACCGTGAGGAGTCGGAGGGCGCGGATCGGCCCCTTGTAGAAGATCATGGTCCCCACCAGCATGTCGAAGCACACGGCGACACCCCTCCTCCGCCGGGTCCTGGGATCGACCAGGTCGACGACGGGCACGGCGGCCAAGGCATTGCGCTACCGGCGGGACAGCGCGCAGGCGCGCGCCACCTCATTGGACGAGAGATGGGACAGGACACGCACCAGCGCCGTGTCCGGGAGAGCGCTCAGCCGGTCGCCGCCGAGGCAGTGGTAGTACGGCTGCATCTCAACGTACCTACGCGTCGGGCTGTTGAGACGTGAGACGCGTTCCTACCTGTAGACTTGTTAGGAAATCCCACGTTTTGTTAAGAAATCACGTCGGTTTCGGACGAAAATTTTCACGTCGGTTTCCAAGTTTGTCACGAAATTATGGCCTTGTTTGGTTCATAAGTCTCAGGACTTTTTTTAGTCCTAACTTATAAGTCCCAAGTCCCTAAAAAGTCCCTACCTGTTTGTAACGACCAACGATGATGTACGTATATGGAGGATCGATTGGAGGGCATAAAACTCGTCCGCCTCCACCTGTACCATGGACGCCTGCATACCGCCTGCCTCACCGCGGCGGACGGGCTCCCGTTGTTTTCTCGGATGACGTGTCTCGTGCTGCAGGGCCGCGTCGAGAGCCGTGGGTTCGTGGGCGCCGTGCATGGTATCTTGGAACATACCCCAAACTTGGAGGTCCTATCGTTGTACATGGCAGAGAAGGAGCAACGACAAGTGAAGACAATACGTGATGATGGCCAGAAAGACGACGATGTTGTCGTGATGGATCTCGATGAGGCGAGCTTCTCGACGACGTGTCTGCGACAGAGGATAAGGGAGATTAACATGGTGCACTACGATGGGAACAAAACACAGAGGACATTGGCCCGTCTCCTATTCCGAATGCAATTGTTCTTGAAAGGTTGTGTGTAGTGTTCACCTCGGAGCACTTTGCTGTGCAAACTGCTCTGAAGAAGGAGCTCGAGAGCTGGGCAAGGGCAGGCTCACGAAGGACTTTCTTGTAGTTAGCTTTACAACAGTAAGTTATCAATTGTTCTAATCATAAAATAACATGTCAAATATGATGACTTATACTTTCCACTCATATAACAACAATCTGATTTTCCAACGCTTTCGCTCTAGCAATAATTGATGTGCCTCCTTAACCACGCTCTATTTTTTTTAGAAGATAAAGAAAACTCCTACCCCTCCTTTCTATTCTCTTTTTTTTGCAGGGCCATTCTCTTTCATTCTCGACACCAAGTTTGAGCTCTCTTTTCAATATATGTACTCCCTTCTTGATTGATTGTCCTAACAACCAAAACCTGAAGCATTTTGCTTCATAGAATAGACACCAAGCGAAAACCCCACAAGATGAGACATATTTCAGGACCGAAGAAGCACACTTGAGAAATTGTTCCTACTTTGCAAATTCATACTTCCTAGCTATATTACCTTTTCTAGAGAATTATTTCAAGCTCTAATCTTCAAATAATGGGAAGGAGAAACTACCATGCCAAGAAACTTATTTATGTTATCATTAGATCAACTTCTTTTGGTTGTTATAGAAGAAACCAAGGGCTAGAAGAAAAAAGGAAGAAGATAAACCAAAAGAATCCAAAATGGCAAAACTTAAGAAAGACTCAGTTCATTATTTTAATTGACCAAGCTTTAGACTCTCTACTTGATTTAGCTTTAGTGTAGGAATACATGACTAATTACATGCTAACATAAAAGAATGCCAAATAAATGCATTTTGTGCGAACATAATACTGGTGTCATCTTTGCTACCATTTCAGTGTGTTGGAGCTTTTCTTCAGTACACACTACATGGAGAAACCAAGATATGTTACTTGAAATAACTCCATCCATTATACAAAGAAATTTCCCCAGCAGTTTCTATTATCGTAATAATTTTTTTCGTCTAACACAGCCAAATATCACTAATCGTCCAAAGCTTCTGACGGCATCGGCTCACGACCTCAGACATGACTGCCTCATGAAGCGGTGTCGCCTCAGTACACAGTACAGGGAGAAACCACGATATGTTACTTGAAATAACTCCATCCATTATACAAAGAAATTTGCGTAACAGTTTATATTATCCTAATATTTTTTTCGTCTAACACAGCCAAATACCAGTAATCATCCAGAGGTTCAGACGACATCGGCTGACAACCTCATACATGACTGCCTCATGAAGCATGTCGCCTCATTGCCCCCCCCCCCCCCCCAAGTGGCACCGCCTCCACGGGCAGGTTTCGTTAGTCGAAGCGCGTGCAATGTTTGGCTCTTCCTATGTTTTTTTTGCAAAATGAAATACAAATAAACAATTAATAGACAATTAACTTCAAGAATATAAGCTGAATTTAGATTACTCAGGCAAATAATAGAGAAGCAATATACACTTTGGTAGAGAAAACCTTGTATATGCGTCAATACATAATCTATGAGAGGGAACGCAAGAAGCATATAGTACCATCTTAGATCTTCCTGCCATCATATCAATGTGTCAATACATGATTACTTCAGATGCACACAGTGACAACAACATACAATTAGTTATACATCCGATATTTTGACAAAATGATGGATTCCTTCTGATGACGGCATGCTTCCAAGCCCATACCAGCTGAAAACACAAACAATATAAGAACCAAGCCATAGTGATTAAAAGACATGCATGGCCATTTCTAAATTTGTGTTTTACTGGGTATTTCTCCCATTCTAGCATCTATTAGGATAATTATTCCGAAATCCAACTACCAAGGACAAGGATATAGCCTTTGCAACATAGGAACTTTAGCTTCTAACTTCTGGCCCTATCACAAGATTCCGTTATAATGTTTTGCATATGTTTATTCACATTGCATATTAAAAAAACTGTTCCCACTGCTCCTCATTGATTAAACCGAGCTCACACACGCACGCAAAAAAAGCTAGCAAAGAAACGACTGGGTGAATCATTAACTTACGAGTATACATCTGAGCCTCAAAGGATGTCTAAAGCTCAATGAAATTTAGTACATAAAATCACAAATAGGAGAAAAGCCAGATAACAAGTATACATCTGAACCTTAAATGGATGTCTGGCCATTTTAGTAATCAAGAGTTGTACTGCTTCTAGATAAAAATAATCCTACATTTGTTTTCTTATGAGGTTCAAGTTAAAATGTTTCGCCCAATACTGCGACTGACGAGCATCCACCACGACTCTGGGAAGAGCATCCAGAGACTTGTCTTGAGCTGCCCCCGCCTCGCCGATCTGACGCTAAAAGACATTCACCACCTTAAGACACTTTCCATACTGCACCGACAACTTTGCCGCTTTGTCCTCCGGTGTTGTCACAACGCCAAGTCCATTCACATCGATGCCTCGGAGATGGTATCCCTAGAATATTGTGGCCACGTGCCTTCGGAGCCGCTCCTCACCATTCATGGCTCGCCACCGCAGGGGATCCCATATTGCACCGTCGACCTATGCTCGTGGTCTCCAAGAACATGGATGACCACACCGCGTTCAGGCGGTTCCTGTGGAGTTTCTCGGCCTCAAAGCACTTCCACCTGCACCATGGACGCCTGCGCATCGCATGCCTCGACGCGGCGGACGGGCTCATGTTTTTTACTCGGATGACGCAACTCGTGTTGTAAGGCCGCATCGAGAGCCGTGGGTTCATGGGCGCCGTGCACGGCATCCTCGAACACACTCCAAACTTGGAGGTCCTATCGCTGTACATGGCAGAGAAGGAGCAAAGACAAGTGAAGACAATACGTGATGATGGCCAGAAAGACGACGATGTTGTCGTGGTGGATCCCGATGCGGCGAGCTTCTCGACGACGTGTCTGCGACAGAGGAGGAGGGAGATTAACATGGTGCACTACGATGGGAACGAAACACAGAGGACATTGGCCCGTCTCCTATTCCGCGATGCAATTGTTCTTGAGAGGTTGTGCGTAGTGTTTGCCTCGGAGCACTTTGTTGTGCAAACTGCTCTGAAGAAGGAGCTCGAGAGCTGGGCAAGGGCAGGCTCATGAAGGACTTTCTTGTAGTTAGCTTTACACCAATAAGTTATCACACATAGACATGTTTGTAAGATGGTAGATTCTTCTAGTTCTATTGTTAAAATTCGATTAAATTTGTGTTTTTTCATCTAAAAACTATAAGTAATATGTAATAATTCACCTTTCACTCAGTTATTCAAGAGTAATTTATTTTATTTGCAATTTCACTTCTACGTTGAGGCACAAAAGTGACTGAAACTTTCAAATTCTTAAGTCGGAACAGCCATAAACAATCTTTCTAAGAGTAAATTTAACTTTCTTCACATGTGATTATCTATGTAGCCAACTAATTTATTTATGTCTCGTAATGAAAAGTGTCACTGAAGGCAAGTCATAGAATAGCATATATAGCATTGGAGAGGGCTTGAAGTCTGTTCCGGCATCCAATCTAAATAAAAATGTCCACAATTTTCATTAGATATAATTGTAGAGAATTGATCAGGTGTATTTTGTATTTGCTCTTCCTTATAGTAGTTTTTAGAAACAATGCATTCCTGGCCAGCTTTAGATATAAAGCCCCAGAAGGTTCCAAATAAAAAGATACGTATGTTCCAGGATGCTGTCTTATAGTCATCTTAGAAACTGTAGCGCAATTTATTCACAACTGAAGGATGTACGATCTTTGCTGCGTCTGAAGTTCTGAATTCGCTTGGCACATTGTTGGACTGGACCACTTAGGTTGTAACTGTTTTGGATCTCTGTCGACCAGTTTGTGTACAACTTCAGGTTGTGACGCCGTTTTTATGATGACGACGTCCTCACCAGGCTTGCGCTCCAGTAGTAAGATGCAACACTAGTGCAAATCGGTACTTAGGCCCCGCACCAGCTTGGCATAGGTTGATTTAACCAAAAATTTGCCCGATGGCTCCAGCTCCCCGCTTATGGAATCTTCGTTCAAACTAAGAGAAACATGCTCTAGGGATGATCGCAGGGTATCTAAGGCACTCGGTTCCTCGGCCGAGAGGGAAATCTATGTTAGCAACACTGGAAGCAAACACATTGCAGACTAGAGCCTAAGGGTTCAGCCAGGATGTCGAACAGGCTAGGAAAGATTACATAGAGAGGCTTTGTCCGAAATCTACACGGAAATCCGGAATTCGGTGTCCTTTCCATTGCGGATGAAAAATTACGCTCCAAGGTTGATTATGTCCTTACACTTCTTTATCCTGTTTCAGATTTGAGATCCCTTGATATTGCTAGCGAAGAAGGAACCATTCGGGTAGTATTTGGCTTTAAAGATCCTAGCGCAAAGCCCGTCGAGTCGTTCTGGAAAATTTTCCAAATCCATTTAGTATCAAGGGCTAGGTTAATATTCCTAGAGTTGGATATCCCTAAGCCACCTTGATTCTTAAGCCGACAAAGATCAGCCCATCTGATAATATGGTATTTGCATTTTTTGGCATTGGCCTCCCAAAAGAATCTGGCCCGCATTTTCTCTGATTTGGGATGGACTCCTTCACCTAAAATGAGCAGGTCCATCGCAAAGGTTGGGATGGTCGAGAGGCACGCGTTGGTGAGAGTGAGTCTAGGCGTCTAGCTGTTGACGACATGAGCTTCCCTTGCCAATGCTTAGATACATGTAAGTATATATATATTTGTATTAGCAAGCTTTCCTAATAAAACTATCACCAAGTGCATACACACATGTTGGTAAAGTGTACAAGATAAAATAAGTGCACCACTGGCACTCAAGATGAACCGCCACGATTTGTAGCACAAAAAGAAGAGAATAAAAAGAAAGGAAAACGAAAATGACATACGAGCATAATAAAAATAAAGACCTTTATTTACAGGGAGACAAAAGTGTTATCTTTCACACTCTTACAAGACCTAACATTTGATTTTAACGTTGCGCTGTAGACCATCATCCTTTTTCCTTTTCACGCTCACCATCGCCTCTTCCTCTTGAGGAGAATCCCCTTCCATTTGTTTCCTCAGTTCCGACGCATTAGCTGTCCATCTCTCTACAATCCAACCGATATGGCTGAAAAACCTTTGTTTTCCATCATCGACTTCGAGGACCTTAAGGGAAATACAGTTCTCCGCAAAGAACCTGGCAAGGCAAACCACAAAACTACTCAGCTCCGTTGTTAGAGTTGTGTCGAATATAGTGTACAAGGTAGGTTACAGTTGGACTATGAGTTGTATTGTGTTTACATAGGATGTGGAGTCGTGTCCTATTAGGACACTTGTATCCTAGGCCTCTCTTATATAGCGGGGTAGACACACGATGTAACCTATGCCAACATAATAGCACCGGAACGCAGGGGAAGCCGGCGGCATGTGCCGGTGTCCAGGGCGACCGGCTGCGGTATTGTAGCGGTGTCACGGGGAGGAGCGCCCGTAGTCAAGCCCCGGAGATGTAGCCATATCGGTGAACCTCGTTAACAAATCTCGATGTCCTGCTCGTGTGATTGCTTGATCCTCGGATGATCAACGGTATGTCTCGGATTTATTCTAACATCCGTCACCTCAAACTCCAACCTCGCATTTTTCAGATGACTCTGCAAGCAATCAAACTGGCGACCAATCAAGCCCGGCAGCTTCGGAACAACTTCTATGGCACTAGTGTCGCCGTCGAGCATGAGGGGAACCATCTCTTCCGAGTCACGCTTCCCGAACAAGTCCGTAGACATGTCAAAATCTCGTAAAGATACATTATTCCTTCTCCTGGCATCATCATAAGGATTTGGCAAAATCCAAATCCGCAGGCCGTGGATCACGGGGCAGCATTGCAGAAGGTCTGCGATGGCCTCGGCCTCGGCCGCATCGTCTCTTGGCCATGTCAATCCTCCTTCGAGCTCCAACCGTTCCAGACGAACCAGCTTGACTAGTACGCCGGTGAGGCTCTTGATGTTCGGCACCAGAGGAGGTCCTTGGCGTGCCGACCTTGGCGTGCTGAAGACAGCAGAGGAGGCCCTGGTACCCGATGGAGCAGTCTTGAACATACGTACGTCCGTCCGAGGTTCAGGTCGGCCTGTTCGAGCTCAGATGCTGGTGATTTCATGGAGAACTCCACGAGCGGTCCATCATACCTAAAGGCGCGCAGGCGCGGCACATCGAGCTCGATGACTTTGATGGTCGGCACGCCGTCGTCCAGCTGCGTGAGCGTGAGTGTGGTAAGGCTTGGCCTGTGCAACGTTAAATTGTCGCGCGGGCCGGTGTCACCAAGGGCGGGGAAGTAACTGTGGCTTTCGATGTGCAGGTTGCTAAGGCCTGTGTTTTGATTTTCGGCCCAAAAAAACAGATTTCGGCCATCTCGGCCTGGGGCGGAAAGTATCTTTAGGCCGAAATTGGTCAAACTTGACAAAGTTTGGTCAAATTTAAGTCAAATTGCAGTCAAAATTTGGTCAAATTTCAACCAAATTTTTTGAAAATGACCGAATTTTAGCCATCTTGGCCTAGGGCGAAAAAAAAGCTCAAACCGAAAATCAAAACACAGGCTAAGGCTGGGCGCCGCACTGACGATGTCCTTGAGGTCCTTGGTGGTCGAAGAGCACTGGCATAACCGCAGCATGATGAGCCGAGAGAAGGAGGTGGTGCCGGCTGCGCCGCCCCGTGTCGACTTGAGGTCACAGCGCGAGGTCCAGGACTCGGAGTGTGTGTCCCGGTAACAAGGCAGTGTCCAGCTTGTACACGAGGAGCGCCTGCTCTTCTTTCTTCCGCTTGAACACGGGCACGTCGTCCTTGTTTAACACGATCCCTGCACGGAGCTCCTCGACATGCCACAGCGCCGGGGTGGCGAGGAAGGAGGCCGTCAGGTCGTAGGTGTCGTGGCTCGGCTTCTTGGGCATCCAACCGTACGTGTGGTAACCTTTGTCTTTGCTGGGTTCGGTCACCAACAGCGAGAGCCTCCCGACGAGGCACCGGCCGGTGGCGCAGAGAGTGGCGTGGGCGTCGCGGAGCAGCCGCAGCTTCACGAGGAAGCCGGCGATCATGCGGCCGTAGTAGCTGGTGTCGAGGTTGAGGGCATCCGTGCACAGCCAGAGCGGGCGCCATCTTCGCGACACGGCGGCGGTGCGCACGGCTTCCCTGGCAGTGAGGAGGGAGATGATGGATGCGAGCAGATCGTCTGAGAGGTCGGAGAGCACGGAGACATGATCGGTGGCGGCCATCGCGTCGATCGTGCGAGGGTTGGATCAGGCGGCGAGGGTTCGATCGCGGAAAGATTTTTTGACCACAAAATGAAAATTGTTAGGGTTGGATCAAGTCGGTCGTACGAGTTTTTTTTCTTTTTGAGCCGATCGTACGAGGGCCAAATTGGATGCGAATTATGTTTCCGGCAGCAGTACCGACATTTATTATATGTACACAGCCCAAATCACGAGGGTTGCCCAAATACTAACCAAGCCCCTCAAGAAAAAGCAATTAACCAAGGGTTACCTTTGCCGGAGTGCATAAGTGGCGTCCAGCCGCCGCCACGTGTTATGCGTTGCCGGCTCCCTCCGAATTTTGGTTCTTTTATTTTATGTACATGTTTTCGGGTTTTAAATCAGTTTTTTTGGCTTTTTTTGTGTCAACATTTTTTAGGAAGCATAACTATACTTTCTAGAAAGAATGCAAAATTATGCTTCCGTGAAAACTACAGATTTACTTTTTATATAAGTACAGATTTGCTTTTGCGAGAAGCATAACGATGCTTTCTCAAAAGAATAAAGTGCTTCCATGAAAAATACATATTTGCACCTCATGACAGCATAGTTTGCTTTCGCGGGAAGCACAGTTATGCTTCTTGAAAAAGAAAGTGAAAACCCGCAAACGTGCTTTCAGGCTTTGAAGATGTTAATGCAAGAAATCTAACATTTCAAAACATAAAATGTTTTGAATAAACGAATCTAGAAAGAAAACACTACAGCACCCAAGAAGGTAGGGTGGCCTTGTATACAAAGATTACAAGAGAGAATCCTCTCCTCCTCCTAGCCCCCGCATCATCCCCCCCCTCCCCGCGGGCGACTCGGGCGGCAGCGCATGCAGCTACCTCTTCCTCTCCCTATCTCCCTCTATCTGTTTCCTGGCTTATCCGTGCAATATAAAAATATCCCAAAAATAAAAGTCCTCAGAACGACATGCCAATTTAATATAATTTTTTCGGGAATATTTGAGAATTTACTGTGCAAAAATTACCGCGGGAGGAGTTGCCACCTGGCCACGAGGGTGGTGGGCGCGCCCCCCTGCCTCGTGGGCCCACGGTGGCCCTCCTCCACTTATCCCAGCACTCATATTCTTCCTCTGTCTCACACAAACCCGAAAAACCAACTCAAGCACGAGTTCCAACCACTTTTGCTGTGATTTTCGATCTCCTTGTTCAAAGCACCGCTCGCAAAACTGCTTGGGGAGATTGTTCCTTGGTATGTGACTCCTCCATTGGTCCAATTAGTTTTTGTTTCAGTGCTTTATTCTTTGCAAATTTGTGCTGCATAGGTGACCATGTTCTTGAGCTTGCATGTCAAATTTATATGGTTTCAAGTAGCTCTAATGCTTGATATAGGCTCTGGGCACTTGTAGGAGTAGTTGCTATCAATATTAGTGAGTTTGGTTTACTTTTATTTTGAAGTTACTAAAAATTTCAGAATTTTTCAGAAAATAATGAGGAGATTTTTGAGGGTCTCATCGAGCCAAAGCTCGAAGGAAAAGACACCGAAGTCTAAGTATAATTTGCCGCGCACCGCGGAGATTCGGGCGTGTGAATGGCCTTCTGAAGATTTCTTGAGAGCAGCCGATATCTATGAAGATTTTCACGAATTGGTTCACAATGCAGGCCTCACCGCTTTCCTCCACGACCAATGCGATCAGTATCTCTTACTCACAAATACCTTTGTGTAAAATTTTCATTCTCATTCTAGGAACTCACCACCTACGGTGGAGTTTCATTTATATGATGAGCATAAGGAGATGTCACTCTATGATTTTTGTCGGATTTGTTTAGTCCCTTTTGAGGGCAAGACAGAAGAACCACATCATGATGATGTGGTTGGGTTTATTGATACTATCACTGTAGGAGAAACTAGGAAGGTTTCCGATGCACGAATCACTAGCATACATTTTCCTGTTTTACGTTACTTTACATTATTTGCTAGTCGTTGTTTAATTGGACGGGGAAACTGTGGACACCTTAGTATCCCTGATATAATTATTCTGCTCTATGGTTTATACAGTGATAACACTTTTAGTATAGACGGTATTATTGCTAGACGGTTAAGTATGAACCGTACCAAAGGCCCCATCTTTGGAGGCATCTATGCTACACGCCTAGCCGTACATTTTAACATACCTATTAGGCATGCTGAGAAGGAAGAAAATGTGCTGCCCCGTGTTTATCTAGATCATAAAAGTATGATGGCAGATGATTTTATTGTTAAGAATAGGGCAGGAGAGCTTAAATATCAATTGTTCTTTAACAAACATCATTCTGAGACTATTATCCTGCCTGCTTCTTCTTTGTTTGATTTGACTATAGGCACGTACCTTGTTCCGTTGACGGCTATTCACACCTACCGGAACCCTGCACCAGCTGAGGAGCTAGAACCGGAACCACAATTTGATCATTCACGGTAGTCTAACTATCAGTGGGATCCGTAGATGATTGCCAGCTAGTGGCAATCGGAGCCTTCTTCTTCCTCATCACAATACGACCCCAACAACTATTATTATGGATATCAGCCAGGCCAGCCGTGGCAATAGACCAACTTAGGCCAAAAGCCTAAGCTTGGGGGAGTACGTATTTCTCACCGACATTACATTTATGTTCACACACACTCGTTGCTAGACGTCGGTGCTCATACTTTTTCTCTGTAATATCCATGCTAGTTTAGTTTCTTTTTCCTGCTTTCTTCTTGTGTGTTTGTCAAACCTTAAGAAAAACCAAAAAAATAGTAGTAGTTTATATTTTTCTACTGTAGTAGTAATAATTAAAAAGAAAACCTAAAAATATTTCCCGTTCTTCTTTTGCTTATTGGGAGCTTTTCCATGTAAATAGTTTTATTTCTTTTTTTCTTTGGGGGTTAGTAGGAGAAGACCATAATTAAATTGTTGAAGTGGCTCTTATAAGCATTATTGTTGATTTAACCAAGAGCCCATATTGCTTTGTCTCCTCCTGTTTATTGAATGCTCGCAGATTCCAGCTTAGTCCAATGCACGTACACTCTTATTATTATTCACACTATTCGGTCGTGTAAGTGAAAGACAATTATGATGATATATGATGGACTGACTGAGATGAGAAAAGCTGGTATGAACTCGACCTCTTTTGTTTTTGTAAATATGATGAGTCTCTCGTTCTTGATTCAGCTTATTATGAATAAACCTTTTTGCAATGACAATTAGAGATCATAGTTGCTTATGCCATGCTTGATTAGCTATGAGTTATAATGGTTTACCTTGTGTGCCAACATGCTATTGAGATGATTATGATGTGGTATGATGGGGTGGTATTCTCCTTTGAATGATTTAAGTGACTTGACTTGGCACATGTTCACGCATGTAGTTGAAACAGAATCAACATAGCCTTCACGATATTTATATTCATGGTGGATTATATCCTACTCATGCTTGCATCTAATATTTATTAATTTTAATGCATGTACATGGCTGTTGTCGCTCTCTAGTTGGTCGTTTCCCAGTCTTTTGCTAGCCTTCATTTGTACTAAGCGGGAATACTGCTTGTGCATCCAATCCCTTAAACCCCAAAGTTATTCCAGATGAGTCCACTATACCTTTCTATATGCAGTATCTACCTGCTATTCCAAGTAAATTTGTATGTGCCAAACTCTAAACCTTCAAATAAACAATCTGTTTTGTATGCTCGAATAGCTCATGTATCAACCAAGGTTGTCCTTATCTTCCGTGTTAGGCGGGTTATTCTCAAGAGGAGTGGACTCCGCTCCTCACTCACGAGAAAATGGCTGGTCACCGGGATGCCCAGTCCCATGCTTTATGCAAACTAAATCAAAATTAATTGCAAACAAAACTCCCCCTGGGACCTGATGTATGTTGGAGGCACTCGTTGTTTCGAGCAAGCCATGGATTGATGCTTGTTGGTGGAGGGGGAGTATAAACTTTACCATTCTGTTTGGGAACCACCTATAATGTGTTTAGCATGGAAGATATCGCCATC
This sequence comes from Triticum urartu, assembly GCF_056163025.1. Classification (NCBI taxonomy): domain Eukaryota; kingdom Viridiplantae; phylum Streptophyta; class Magnoliopsida; order Poales; family Poaceae; genus Triticum; species Triticum urartu. Next base: position 45,862,709 of record NC_141874.1, on the reverse strand, counting down.
TCTTAGTTGTTACGTTGACAATGAAAGTATACCGCTCAAAATACAATTTATCTCTATTTCAAAACCGAGCTCTGGCACCTCTACAAATCCCTGCTTCCCTCTGCGAAGGGCCTATCCATTTACTTTTATGTTGAGTCATCACCCTCTTATTAAAAAGCACTAGCTGGAGAGCGCAGCTGTCATTTGCATTCATCACTATTAATCTATGTTGGGTGTGACTATGATTAGATCTCTTTTACCATGAACTACAATGTCTAGTCAGTCCTTGATCTTTAAAGGTGCTCTGCATTTATGTTTTGTGTTCTCAGAAAGGGCTAGCGAGATACCATCTTGTTATATCATATTATGATTGTTTTGAGAAAGTGTTGTCATCCGAGATTTATTATTATGGCTCGCTAGTTGATTATGCTATTGGTATGAGTAGTTATGAGACCTGAAAATTATTGCAAATGTGGTTAGTTATGATCTATGCTGAAAACTTGAATGCTGGCTTGACATAGTTACAACAATAAGAGCAAACAGAGTTTGTAAAAGTTTTTCTTTCTTTCTTTCAGTTTGTCAACTGAATTGCTTGAGGACAAGCAAGGGTTTAAGCTTGGGGGAGTTGATACGTCTCCGTCGTATCTACTTTTCCAAACACTTTTGCCCTTGTTTTGGACTCTAACTTGTATGATTTGAATGGAACTAACCCGGACTGGCGTTGTTTTCAGCATAATTGCCATGGTGTTGTTTTATGTGCAGAAAACAAATATTCTCGGAATGACCTGAAACTCCACGGAACATCTTAGAAAAAATAATAAAAAATAATAAAAAATCATCGCCAAAGATGAAGAACAGGGGGCCCACACCCTGTTCACGAGGGTGGGGTACGCCCCCCCCCCCCCCGCCCTAGGGCGCGCCCCTACCTCGTGGGCCCCCTGGATGCCCTCCGACGCCAACTCCAACTCTATATATTTGCTTCCGGAGAGAAAAAGTCAGAGAGAAGAAATCATCACGTTTTACGATACGGAGCTGCCGCCAAGCCCTAAAACCTCTCGGGAGGGTTGATCTGGAGTCCGTTCGGGGCTCCGGAGAGGGGGATTCGTCACCGTCGTCATCATCAACCATCCTCCATCACCAATTTAATGATGCTCACCGCCGTGCGTGAGTAATTCCATCATAGACTTGCTGGACGGTGATGGGTTGGATGAGATTTATCATGTAATCGAGTTAGTTTTGTTAGGGTTTGATCCCTAGTATCCATTATGTTCTGATATTGATGTTGCTACGACTTTGCTATGCTTAATGCTTGTCACTAGGGCCCGACTGCCATGATTTCAGATATGAACCTATTATGTTTTCATGAATATATGTGAGTTCTTGATCCTATCTTGCAAGTCTATAGTCACCTACTATGTGTTATGATCCGGCAACCCCGAAGTGACAATAATCGGGACCACTCTCGGTGATGACCATAGTTTGAGGAGTTCATGTATTCACTATGTGCTAATGCTTTGTTCCGGTTCTCTATTAAAAGGAGGCCTTAATATCCTTTAGTTTCCAATAGAACCCCGCTGCCACGGGAGGGTAGGACAAAAGATGTCATGCAAGTTCTTTTCCATAAGCACGTATGACTATATACGGAATACATGCATACATTACATTGATGAATTGGAGCTAGTTCTGTGTCACCCTATGTTATGACCGTTACATGATGAACCGCATCCGGCATAATTATTCATCACTGATCCGGTGCCTACGAGTTTTCCATATACTGGTTTACACTTATTTACTTTCCCGCTGCTACTGTTACAATCACTACAAAATACCAAAAACATTACTTTTGCTGTCTTTACTTTTGTTGCCGCTATCACCACTATCATATTACTTTGCTACTAAACACTTTGCTGCAGATACTAAGTTTCCAGGTGTGGTTGAATTGACAACTCAGCTGCTAATACTTGAGAATATTCTTTGGCTCCCCTTGTGCCGAATCAATAAATTTGGGTTGAATACTCTACCCTCGAAAGCTGTTGCGATCCTCTATACTTGTGGGTTATCAAGTACGGAAGAAAATATTACGTGGTAGTACTCTATCGCACCTGCTACTAAAGTCAAGGGCAATAAAGGTGGACAATTTAGTGTCCAATGAACCATTATGAACTGATCAGGTAATGCTAGTTCCTTATGCTTCAACTGTCTGAAGCAATGTAAGTTTTCAATTATGAACTTGCCCTATTTATGATCGGGATAATTGGCAAATATACAAGTCCAGAAATGGACCACTCGAGAAGCCGCGAAAAATCTTGTAGATATGCAAGGCAATAAAGGTTTACATGCCCACTAATAAGAAGTCTGATAACCTCGATATCCTCGGTTATTCAGACATTGTTTCTGCGAGGTGTGTGGATATTAAAGTTTCCACATTATGTTACATCCTGACTCTCGCATATGGAGCTATATCGTGGAAGATCTCCATAATGACATTGATGGCATTAGAAATAATGCAATTTACGATGTGGCATGTTAAGAGACTATTGGGCAGGTTGTATGTCAAAGAAGTTCTATTCCTGAAATAAAGGTGGTAGACAACATTTATAAAACCCACCTACTGCATTATGAACACACAGTTTTCTATGCGAGTAACAACAAGTCAAATGGTGTTGCCAAAACCATTGATAATATGTTTCATGTTGTGAAAGATAGAACCCAGGATCAAGCTAATGATGTTAAGCATATAAAAATGAATCGTATGTATTACGGATCCGTTTATCAAAGGCTCACCATCCATATTTATGATTATGTTGCCGGCATGGGTTAGGAAAGCCTTTTGATCCTGGAATTAGGACCATCAAATAAACCAACTCCCAAAAAGTAATATGTTATTCATTTCGAGATAAAATGGTGTACTATAAGTATTGAGGTTCAATGGCACTTCATTGGCCATTGCAACACCTTACTTTGGTATATTAATTTTATTAAGAGTGGGCTTATGATGTTTGTTGACCTTACGATCAAGAGGGAGAATGTTGGAATTTTGATCTCAGGTCATAACTGACCGAGAGAAAAAAGGGGCCCTTTTTACCCCACGAACATGCCATGATCGGAGGCACCAAATCTAGCTGTTGGTTTCGGTCCCTGATCCCTTCAGCGCCATCTATATAATGAGCATGACGTACCCCTTCAAAACACACACACATGTCCGGGTCATACAACTTTCTAACAACCGATCCTAAAAAGAAGGCGCTCAAGGTGATTAGAAGACCGACTACCACCGCCGGCCACCGCAAGGTCAGTGCCGGCGGCCAGTCCTACTGCGGCGCTCCTGCTGCTTGCTTTGAGGTCCTGTTCCTGCACTTCTTCTCCAACCATCTTCATGTTTCGAGGCAAGGTGTAGCCATAGGCTACATGAGGAGTGCATCAAGCAGGAACAAGGCTTCCGTCAGAACCTGTAAGAAATCACGAACCCTTTTCTATTAATCTGTATTAGGTGGTCTAATGCTAGGCTTAAGAACCTCTCACGTTTATCCCTAGAGTTTGTATCCAACACAATGTTCCATGCATGTACATAAGTATTCTGAAGATACAACCAGACAGGTGTTTGAGAATAATAACCCACTCGATGGTGAGTTTATTTCAAATGTTCCACAATGCTCAACATTTCACTACAAAACAAATGCATGCACATGGTGGGCTGAGTCCTCCTGAAATCACCTGCGTGTGATAAAATTATCTGAACGGAAGGGCTCTAGTTAAGCACGTTTCTAACATAGCTCGACGTGAATTTGGCCAGAGGCGCCTGAAGAAAAATGTGGTGAACATCATCAGAATCCCCAAGAAGGGATAAACATCATCGCTTTTTTTTTTTTATAAATGGCGCTTGTGTAACTTAAAGTGTAGCATCAAGCGGATACAGTCACACCGAGCGACACTAGCTAGGATGCATACAACCAATAGAAACAAGTTCAAAAAAAAAGTAAATAAACAATACGATATATTGGCAGCGGTAATCCCTATGAGACGAACATTATGCCTACATTCGCTTCCTATACTTTCGTTTGGTTTCTACTTTGTGTTCCACAGCGGTATCGCCTTTCCTTTTTCTAGATTGTTTCGACGAGTCAGCTGACTCCCGTCCTATTATTTGTTTCCTTTGTTCCAAAGCGTCAGTTCTCCATCTCTGCACCATCCAATTGATATGGCTTAAAAAGTTATGCTTTCCATCATCGATTTGCAAAGCCTCAAGCCCCATACAATTCTCCGCAAAGAATCTCAAAGCTATCCAACTCCTTCAACTCAAACTGCAGCGTCACTTTTTTCAAATGATTCTCCAAGCAATTAAACCGGCAACCAGTCAAACCAGGGAGCTCCGCAACTCGCGAGGAACCATCATCATCCCAGTCGAGCATGAGAGGGACCATCTCCTTGGAGAAGCGCCTCCGGAACAGGTCCATGGACACATCAAAGTCCGATGACGAGGATACCACGTTGCTCTCGCCGTCGTATGAAGTTTGGTAGGGGTCTCTAAGAATCCGAATCCGCAAGTCGCGGAGCACCGGGCAGCAATGGAGCAAGTTGGCAATGGCGGTAGCATGACGAGGGTCTGGGTCTGTGAACCCTTCTAGCTCTAGCCGTTCTAGACAGGGTAGCATGACGAGGTGGTCACGCTGCGCGTCCTCGTTCACGGCGATGCACCAGATTTTGTTCACCTTCAACCGGATGGCCTTGACGTGCCGAAAGTGTCCAAGGAATTGCCAGACTTGGGCAGCGCGTGGCAGGACTAGCTTACTACTATTATCACCGTACGGCCTAACAATCGATTGGAGGGTCAAGTCGAGTCGTGCAAGCTTGGTCGGCTGCGACTTGATCCAGAGCCCCGTAAAGATGAATGTGTTGTACTTGAAGGTGCGCAAGCATGGCGTGTCGAGCTCTGTGCCTTGTAGACAGATGCTACCGGAGGTGTCCACTAGCGTGAGGTCGGTGAGGCTTGCGGAGTGGAGCTTGAAGCGGGTGGCGCCGGAGTTGGACAGGCAGTAGAAGCTGTGGTCTTGGATGTGCAAGCTGCGGAGGCTCGGCGCGGCACGGACCAAGCCCTCGAGATCCTGCATCGACGACGAGCACCTGTAAAGCCGCAGCGCGGAGAGGCAAGGGAAGGAGAATACGGAGCCGTCGCCGTCCCGTGGCTGCGACTCGAGCCTGCAGAAGACGAGGTCCAGCACGCGGAGGGTGTGTCTCGGCAGCACGGCAGGGTCCAGCTTGTATATACAGCGCGTAAGCTTCTCATGCTCCCGCATCATCATCTGGATAAGGACCTCAAACCTGACGCGGAGCACCTCTATATGCTGCAGCGGCGGGGCGCCGAGGAGGGAGGCCATCAGGTCGTAGCTGTCGCCGCTGCTCGTTCCACACATGGAGTTGCCCATGACATCCTCGAAGTAGTCGTTCCCGCATCCCTCGACGGTCAGAGAGAGCTTCTTAATTCCGCCGCACCGGCCGGCTGCGCCGAGAAACTTACAGGCGTCGGAGAAAAGCCGGTAGTTCATCTTAATGCCGGCCAGGCCGCCGCCGGCGTGCTCTTTGCCCGGGTCGCCGTAGGACCTGGAGTCGAGGTTGAGGGAGTCGGTGCCTAACCAGATCGGGCGCCATCGCCGCGAGAGGGCGGAGGTGCGGGCGGCCTCCCTCGCGGGGAGGAACGAGACGATGGAGGCGATTAGGTCATCAGAGAGGTCGGATAGACGATCGGCGCCGTTCATCTATCGTTGTGTCGTTGAAAGCCATAGGGCGTCAAGAAGTGATAAATATAGCAGTAAACCTACCGGCTTTGAGTCGCACCGACTCCGTACGTACCGGGTGATGGATATATCCGACTTCAAGTCATCTTTTTTTTGGGAAAGCAAAGACTGCTTTATTACTCAAACGACATGGGCATTATCGCCGGATACAATCACAGCAAGTTCAGCTGGTACATCATCGTCGTACACAGAAACATCCCCAAGACTGAAGCTTAAGCCTACCTTGGCTAAATAGTGAGCTGCATGATTCACCTCACGGGGACAGTGTATGATCTTGCACATTGAGAACCACAAATTCCTTTGGACCTTGATGTCTTCAATCAGCTGCGCCTCCCTGGAAAAGTCTGGCTTCCTTCGGTTCAGCGCCTGCACTACTAGCAGAGCATCCATCTCAACCTGCATCCTCACCACACCCAGTTCCACAGCCACTCTGAACGCCATCTCCACAGCTCGAATTTCCGCACCAAAGGAGTCAAAGACCCGGGGAATCCGTCCTGCCCTAGCAGCAATGATTTCGCCATGGCTATTCCTTGCTATCGCACCCCATGCTGCCACTTGTTGATCAGAGACAAAAGCCGCATCCACATTGAACTTAATCATGTCACCTCACAGCCTCCCTTGTGTTTGGTGGCTGCTTTTTTGCAAAACACCCCTGATATTCCCTCGTAGTGCATGCGGCTCTATGCACAAAGTCCTGAGTCTCGAGCGGCTTCTCTCCTTCTCTGATCTTGTTCCTCTGTGTCCACCACAGCCACCACATGATGATTATTTGCATCCGCTGCTCCTCTGGAAGCTTCCACAGCTCATCCAGCGTTTTAGTTATGCTATCACAAGTTGCCAGCTTGGCCCGGATGTGCTCCGCCCTCATCTCCTGCCATACCGGCTTGATCTCCCTACACTGAACGAATAAGTGTTTCCCCGATTGTGGACTGGAGGTGCATACAAGGCATCTGTGGTCCTCTATCTTCACTCCCCTTCTCTGTAAGATGTCTCTGGTCGCTAGCGTGTTGTGAGCACACCTCCACAGAAAATGCTTTATTGACCCCGGGCACGGCATCTGCCAAATCCTCTTCCATCTCACATCTCCTTCATCGTTCAGATTACCCTCCCCGGGGGCAAGTGTCGCGCCATCATTTCCTTCGTTTTCCATGATTGCACGGTGTAGCTTGTAGGCTTGTTTTATAGAGAACTCTCCCTTTGTATCAAAGTGCCATGCTTGGAAATCCTCGGCACCCTCCCGTAGCGGCATCTTCAATATTAACTCTGCATCCTCCTCCCAGAAAGTGTACTTTACTAGCTTGTCATCCCACTGTCCAGTAGCTAGCCGGATCAATTAGATCCGAGACCTTGGTCAGGATATTGGCCCCCCTCGGTGTGATGACTCTACGTGTCCACGCTCGTGGTATCCACTGGTCCTTCCAGATGTCAACATTCACGCCATCTCCGATCCTCCATAGCACTCCTCTTCTCACCAGGTTGACGACATGCAAAATGCTACGCCATGCGTATGACATGTTCCCCTCCATCCGTGCTTCCAACACATTTGTCTCAGGATAATATCTAGCCTTTAACAATCGGGCACACAAGCTCTCCGGGTTCTGTAGAAGCCTCCAAGCTTGCCTAGCTAGCATAGCTATATTAAAGGAGTGAATGTCGTGGAACCCCAGTCCTCCTCTTCCCTTCGGCTTGATCAGCTTAGGCCAACTGATCCAGTGCATTTTGTTCTCCATCTCCTGTTGGCTCCACCAGTATCGTGCAATCAGAGTGCTTAACTCATCACAAAAAGTTCTTGTGAGGTAGAAACAGGACATTGCAAAGATTGGTATTGCTTGTGCAACGCCTTTCACAAAAATTTCTTTTCCCAGCCTTGACAAGCATCTCTCGTTCCATCCTTGCATTCCGTTCCATACTGCGTCCTTGAGATATGCGAAAGCCTTCCTCTTAGACCTTCCTATATATACCGGCAGTCCCAGGTACTTTTCATTATAAGCCTCACTCTGAATATTGAGGGCACCTTTCACCATGATCTTCGACTGCATGCTGTTGTTCTTACTAAACATTATGGCTGATTTCTCGTGATTGATACGCTGACCCTTGCACCGTTCGTATACTGCAAGAGTGTGTTGCAGCTCCTGGGCTTGATCCTCCTTGGCTTTCATCAACAGAACGGAGTCATCCGCGAAAAACAGGTGGGTAAGTGATGGCGCCCCCGGACAGATCTGAACCCCGCTGAACAATCCTCGCCTGTGCGAATCCTCTATCAGGGAGGACAAACCTTCAGCGCACAACACAAACAAATAGGGTGATATAGGATCGCCTTGTCTCAGTCCTCCCGATGGCACAAACTGGTGTGAAAGAGCGCCGTTGATCTTAATTTGGTATCGCACTGTAGTGACACACTTTATAACCAGATCAACCCATCTTCTGTCAAAACCCAACTTGTTCATTATTGCCCGGAGGAAGGACCATTCTACCCTGTCATAAGTCTTACTCATATCCACCTTGACAGCTACATATTCGTCCTTTCCCTTCCTCTTATTCATGAGAACATGGGACGCTTCATAAGCCATCAAAATATTGTCAGTGATCAATCTCCCAGGTACAAACGCACTTTGGTTCTCCGAAATGATCTCTGGTAGGATAAGTTTCAGCCTATTTGCCGACACTTTCGAGATAATCTTGTACAACACATTGCACAAGCTAATGGGCCTTAAATCCTTTATGCGTGATGGATTTTTAACTTTGGGGATCAGAACCACATGTGTATCTTGAATCCTTCATGATGCATGAACGAACCTTAATGAGCGCCGCAGGTAGGAAATAACTAAATACTTGTTCATATGTTCTCATCTCTAGCTCCCACAACACCCAGACGGTCAGGTTAAAAAAAATACCTAGCCCGTCGTCACAGCAATAGGTTCAGAAGATGATATCTAACTAGTGAACATTCACCACAAGGCCAACCCTGGCGATCACCTTCTCTGTCGTTGCACGGATCACGGCGCAGGGCCAATGCCACGGAGATTAGCTGCAGTCTCGTTCGCTGTAAAGCGTTTCCTGGCGAACACTCGCTTTTTTTCTCTCCCAAAAAATCATGGAAGATGTGTGGAAATATGTACTAAACTTGTTTCTACATATTTGAAGCTAAATTCTTTTGAATTAAAATTTTCAGTTAAAAAAGAAAATTCATACTTTTCCCATTTTTTGAAAGAACAAAAAAATCCCTGTATTTTACAGGGGAATTTTTCTAGACCTGTCGTATGCATTTTTGTTATAGGCAACATGACAATTTCTATTTCTTTTGTCATGCCCTCTATGTATACCTGGCCATGGGCAGCCCGGCCCGGTCGGCCCGACCCGGCCCGGCCCGACCTTGTCCATGGGCCGGGCTCGGGCCTAGGTTTTGAGCCTGAAGCCCGGGTCGGGCCAGCCCAGGTCCGTCGATTTTGCCATTTAAGGAAGAGGCCCGGCCCATGGCCCGAGGCCTGACGGGCTTTTGGTGTGATGGGCCGGGCTCGGGCCTGATTTTTAGGCCCGACGGCCAGGCCGGGCCGGGCTCGGGCCTGTGTTTTTTGCGCCTGGCTTTGGTTGGCCCAGCCCGAAGCCCGGCCCGGTCCGAGGAATAGCCAGGTATACCTCTATGGCAAGCTTTATTAGAAATTAAATCACGTATTCATGGCAATTTGGGAATTGTTATTTTACTTCCTCACATAGCATTTTCATTAATAAGAGCATGTCCTTTTAATAATTAAATAAATAATAACATGGCACTGTTATTATTAATAAGATGAAATTTTTAGTACTAAGACCATGTCATTTTAATAATTAATAACATGTCATTTTTATTATCAAGGGGATGGAAGTTTTATGATTGAGAGCATGGCATTTTTATTGTTAATTACATGACATATTCTATTATTTAAGAGGATGACAATTTTATTTTATTTCGCTGACATGGCATTCTTTAAAGAATTTTTGCACAGTGGACCAAATAAAGGAAAAAATTACAACGTGTCATCTTGTTTTTGGTCCTTGGCAAATGTAAAGGAAAAAAATGTTCTCCAAAACATGGCTTTTTTCACACTGAAACATCTCCACGGTAGAATTCATAAATTTAATTTTTTAGAACACATGACAGATTTTTCTTTAATCATACCATTTTCGTAAAACTATAAATTATCAGGGCATTTTTATACACCAGTATTGCATGTTTTTCATACTTTCATATCATGTCAATTATTCATTTTATGTTTTCTCAGTTTTTATAAGAAATCTATGTATATTTTTGGTCATGGCATTAAAAAAACAGCATACTGGGCCTCTGGGCCAATAGGGGTTCGCCCTGGCCCTCCTGAGAGCGAATGGCCTGAAACGTTTGCTGCAGAGTGCCTTCATGAGCGAACAAATCGTTCGTTGAAGGGCAACTTCTAGCTGACGTGTCCCATATTAGGGTCAATAGGTTTTGTTCGATGGAGTGGACCCCTTTTTTGTTAGACAATGCCGCTCATTATTGATCATGAAACATCATTAGAAAGATTTTCCAGATGCAATCTGAAGTTACCTTGCGCTGGATAAAATCACCAAATAAACACACAATTATGCTATCAACCACTACATTCGACCAACGATTAACATGACTAATATGCAAGATGAGAAGTTGTCTACCCAAACTTTGATATCGATGATTACCGTCCGAATGGTCGAGGTATCTTTTATCTGAGAATGAACGTCCAAAATGACAGAAAGATGATCCTTAGCAAAGATGGCATTATGGAAACCCTCTCAACCTTCTTGATAAGTGAGAAGGTTTTCATCCTGCAAAAAAATAATGAGGAGGTTTCAAAAGATGGTCTTCTGTAAACCTTCTTGAAGATGGCCTTACCACATAGCAGACGAGATTGTTTGGATACGCTAGTTGTTGGGCGCCAGAACCTTGCCTATGAGATCCCCCTCTGGATCCTCCCATCTCTTCTACATCGTTTAGAAAAATGGTTTTTGCCTCAGCCACAATGAGATTCTGTGACGCCGTGAGATCCTCGACGCCTGACCGCCAAGCTTCCACATATGAATTCCCCCTAGGAGCCATCCCCCAGTTCACTTGACCCATCCTTCGCCATCAGAGAATTGTCCACACCACCGTCTCTCATGTCCACCATTGCTTTAGCAGCTGTGTTCTAACTCTGAAACCAACCAAGGATGGGCAACCATGCAAGGATTTCCTCATAATCATCCCGAGTTGCCAAGAAGGAAGCCTAGTCGGAGGAGTGGAAGGGCAGAGAGGAGAGGATCAGAACGACGGACTAGAGGGGGAGATTGATCGAGATCACACTCTCAAAGATGGTTTTTCCGCTTGCGATTGTCGGCCGCTAAAGCGCCGCTAAACCAGAGAGAACATCTAGACAGGGCTCTTAGGATCAGCTAATTATTTTCCTTTTTCTCTCTTCCCCTACAAACTTAGTAAGAAGAAGAGGAAAAATACCAATTGATGATATGAAAAACATTTCTACATACTTCTACCGTATTGTGAGCCTAGATTCTTAATAACTAAAATATTTGGTACAACGTTTAAGCAATATTTATTTTAGCAAATAAAGTTATAAGTAAGAGTATACGGAGAGGAGGATCCTAAGGTTTGAAAATTGCATAGTTCTGGAGTTTATTCAGTTCAGTTTCTTTGTAAATTAATGTTATTTACTATAGTGGGACCTCATGCCTCCCATGCCCCCCCCCCCCCCCCCCCCCCAATGCATGTCTTCTTGTGGCTTTTGGCTCACTACAAGTTTATTTTACAAAGACTCATCAGAAGCTACTCAGCAGGGATAATTTTGGTAAGTGACAGAAGTTAGCTGACAGTCTGACACTAGTTGTTTGCTTTGCAGTGAACTTGAAAGTGTTACCCATCTGTTTTACTAATGTAATGTGATACGTTTAATTTGCTATGACATTTCTCGCATGGTATTATAAAGAGGTTGGATGTAGCTACGAACATATGTCAAGTCTATGGACGAGTGATTCCAACAAATCCATGATTAATATGTTAACTAGTGCAATGATGTGTGAACACTTTGAAGCTACGTAATGATTTGCATTTTGTGCGATGTTATTGGTTTGAGTTACATGTGGTCAGCCAACGCTCCTGAAGCCCTGACGCGCCCTCTGGCAGAGTGGCACTATTGACACTGACTCCTCGATGCAAGCCCCTGATAAACCATTAGCCGATTTTCACAAGATGGAGGTGCTTCGAATGATGTATGCAATATTGTTTCCTCTATGTTTTGTCGTAGTTTTCCTGCGGGTTTACTTTCTTTGCGCAAACGGCTAGGGTTAAACTGTTTTCAAAACTGCTGGCCTGGGGATACCACTGTACTCCTGACCATCCAACCTTGCGAGTGAGGCTAAACTGTTATGATGATTCTTTTTTTTTTCATTTTTAATGAAACAGAATGCATGCATTTGTCTGGAGATCCTGGAGGGAGAAAGAATTGTGGTCAAGAGAGAGAGAGAGAGGTGTGAATGGACGGTGCAAGCACATTTAGTAATGACGTGGAGTGATGGACCACCTTTCGTTACAGCCAGAGTTGAACATGCTCGATCTTGCGAACAAGAAACTGCAAAAGCTTGAAAGGTGTAACATTTGTTCATTGTTTTTGAGATATCTCACCATCCATACCGAATGGTAAAAGAAAGAAGTGAAACAACTGGGAGGAAACTTCAAAGCTCACAAAGACCAGACCGCATCTACTATGAGGTCGCACAGTTGTTCTTTTGAGCAGCTACCTCATAGTAGCAGCAACTGTGCAATGCCTCTAGAGCCTCGCTGTGGCCATTGTGGATCTCTATGCACTTCTTGTCAAACGTACCTTCCAAAATGCCCGAGCTTTCAGCATACTTGCCCTTGGGGACTGCGTAAGTCATGTTTTCTCAGGCACCTCAAACAAACAACCGGCGGTCATCCATTGTGTTTTGAATAGGCAAAGAATCATCTTTCCTTCTCCTAAAAGCGATTGGTTTTTGACCCTGATGTTTTTTCTGTAGGTCACAGGAGCAATGATCTTCAGCGCAGCGTGTGGATCAGCAGGCATCACCTTCTCCTTGACAATGATCTCAGATCTTGCCCCAGAAATCACTGATCTCCTCCGCGTCTGGATCAGCGGCGGGATGCAACGAGATGGGGACGACTGTTTAGGGATTTTGACTCTTAGTCCCCTCCCAAGCCAAAACAAACTCAGTATTCTACACAGCCCACGTTCCTGAAGGCCGGGTGCAACCCGTTCCTGAAGGAGGCCTGGCGCCCTTCACGAATGTGCTGAACCGTCACGAAAAAATCAGAATGGGGTAGTGCAATATCTAGATCTTATAGGTCCTGATATTACTCACATAGCGTGGTTGTGACCTATGATTGCCAAATTATCTGTCGTTTCAGGCCCTTGAGTTGTCGAGTTTTTTCTATGTTAGTGTCAATAGATGGCTTCAGTTTTGATTGAAAACCATTTTACATGGCACTTGCATTGCTTTTACTATAGTGCGAAACTCATCTTGGACAACCATCAAGACATCAATGGGCTAAAAGCCTAAACTGAGAAGAAATTGGGCTATCAACAAATGGGATGTAAGTTGTGCAACAAGCAGAGCAGATGGTTCACTTCCCTAAGAGTACATATAAGTAGCCTTTAAGTTTCAAGAACATATAAGTAGCCTTTAAGTTTTCACTGGAGAAAGGGCAGGTTTCGATATTTCAGTCAGAATTTCAAGCCCTAGAAACCCACTGCCACAAACAGAAAAAAAGTTTGGTCTATTCACTCTCGCTTATGTGTGAAGGGATAAGAGGCCAGTGAAGACAAATAAAATTAAAGATGACACAAGATTCAGATTCACATTCAATGTTCTACTCATCTTATATAAGCCAGGTTTGGTTTCAAAGAAGTTCTTGACTTTGCATTCGCAGTCAAGCTCATATAGAAATTGTTATTATTCAAAGAATCTGATATAATTCAGGTCTGATGTTGCAAATCTTGCACACAACAGTATCCCAATAATTCCTCATATGTTCCTATCACATCTTCTATCCTGTAGCTTCCTTCCAAATACAGGAGAACTAACAACAGCATCAGCAAGAACAAGAAAACCAAGGAGCAGAGCATGACATGTCATTCAAGGTAAACCTTGCAGCAGTAGTAGTCGCGGGTTGTTGTGGAGCAGACCGACAAACGGCCACACACACTATAGAGGACTGTTACAAGGTTTCCCCATAATCATCCCGGAGGAAGTTTTTGCCGAGCGAGCGAACTCGCATAGTTTGTTCACTTGCGGTAAAGAATGTCACAATGGCCATGCCGACACAGTAAGGTCAGCATGGGTGTGCCATCAGATGATAGCAAGTCGCCATCGTAGCTTCCCTGCTTCAGCGGTATACGAGCTGTGCTCGAGGAAAGGTAGCTCCGAGTCAAACGGAGAGGGCCCTTCTCCATGTCGAACTCATGGAAGAAATCGAGGCGCTTCACTAACACACCTTGATCCGTCAAGCTCTTGTCCACGACTTCGACACGCAAAGGTATGCCGAGTGCATATGTCAAAGCCCTCATTTGTGTAGCGGTAGCTTCAGCATCCAGGGATCGCACCGCCTTCCAACAGAACTGTTATCACAACGATATATGTGGAATAATTTAAAATGTAATCTGTCAGCGGTAAAATGTAGTACTGGTTATCTTTATTACTGTAAATCAGGGAAAATTGACTAGTGGCAAACTTTATTTCTGAGCTAAAATGTTTATCCAGAGAGAAAGGTAATTAGTATGCCAAGTCTCAAAGACAAAGAGGGCAAGATAATCCATTTGTAGTATATCGAGAATGATATCTGAGGATAGTACGAGGAAGCAGAAATTCCACCTGGAGGACATTCAAATTTTTAGGGATAGATTGCTTGTAGAACTCGTCTGTACGGATTTCAGTCTCAGTAATCAACCTAAGGAGAGATATAACTGGCAAAAACAACATGTTATATACAGAACAAATAGACAAACAACACATCCTAAACAAGGATTGCTATCCTTACTCCTGCCTGAAAAGGACTCCTGCAGGCTTCTCTGGTACAGCCATTCAGAAGTACAGCTACAAAAGACAAGAACTTGTTTGTAAACAAAAATATAACTAACACGAAATGAAGGTATCTTAAACATATCGTCAAGACCTTTCTATGAATATCAAGTTAAAACATACACATACCCTGCTGCAATGACGTTGAGAACCTCATTGAGCTCCTGAAACAAAGTGCAGACACTAGGTTATGTATGTAATTTAAGCTATATCATGAAGAGAATGTCAAAGTGCTACAGGAGTCCATCCCTCTTCCAGAAGTAGTGGCGAAACAATATCATATAAACCCAGCCAAAGATCATGCTGATTGATACGTAATGCTCAATTATGTTCATAGTGAATTTGGTGTTCGCAGCAAACACTTATAGCTGTTAGATAGTGGCGTAGTGCCCACAATTAAGCGAAAATTTGAAATCGAAACTACAATCATCAAGAGCAACATAAAACATGGCAAACTGAAAATTTTATACAACTGTGAAAGAATGAAACATTCTAGTGCCCTACCCATGTAGTGGTCCTGTACTCTGCATCATCTTATCCATTTGTTATTTTCTTTAAGGCATTGTTCAGTCTGTTTCAAGGCATTGTTCAGTCTGTTAATTTTTAGGAGATGGTTGAAGGTTAACAGTCTGACGAGGAAGCATGAGTTCAGTTATTTTTCAGAACAATTCAGGCAACAAAAGAGATGCATACTATTGTTAGCAAGTATATATATCCCACATAATTATTTTGTACATAAATGGATAAGGAGATAAGGGGAAAAATGTTTATGCTTTTGTAAGCTAGTACAGTACTTACAGAAACAACACTTGAGAAGTATTCTTCGGGATCTATTGAGAAGTATGCTTTGTTCCACTCAAGACAAGAGAATCTATCTTTAGACATATCCAAGCATTCCATAAGACGAGTAACCTCAGCTTGTTTATCTTGCATCTGTCGAAGGATCTCCTGTAGACAAGCCTATTTGTGTTACATTTCCATGCAGATCAAGAAAGGAATACCATCATCATGAGTAAGTAAACTGAAACAGTTACCATGTAGGAGAAGATAAAAGCTCTGTAAAAACAGCTGCCATCTTGGAGAGTTCTTCTGAAGAGCACATAATGCTTACTGAGAATCTATATAAGAAAATGATTTTCAGATATGCACAACAAACTAAATCATGACAATGCTTAGCATGAAATTAGCTGAAGGCAGACAAACCTTCATCTTTTCCTGGATGATGGAATTATCTGGAGATTCACGAACCAATTCCGAGAGTTGTTCCTGCAATAACAAGAATAAGAATCACAAAAGGTAGCATTAAGGTATGATGGATGATATGCAATATTCATCTAACTTGAGCATGGATTTGAATAGTAATGCTGATGAAGCAAAATTGTTTTTATGGTTTTCACACATGGAACAAAACTGAGGACTTCATGGTAAGAGAACTTCTGTTTCAAAGAAGAAGAAATTATAAGGTGCAAAATATTGATTACAATTCACAGTGATAATCATTTAACATCTGCCGACATCATAGTACTTTCCACTGTTTAATTGCTCAATACAACATCGAAGAAATTATATACTGAAAGAATAAACAAACACATAACGACAGGGGCACTCAACAAGCTTACTGTGGAAATGATTGAGAATGCAACTCCCAAATATCACGTGATAGTCAATTGGCAAAAAACTGAATATCTTGTGATAGTCTAGGGTAATAGGACGTTTGGGAGGTCCGGTACACTCAGGTGGTCTGAAACTGAACCGAGCACGAAAAAGAGAATCTACTGCTTTACAGAGTTCATTCACTTCATGGTTGAAGAGCTTACATCATCTAAGATTGCGATTGCTCAATACAACATCTAAGATTATATAATACATAAAACAGTAAGCAAACAAAGAACGACTGGGGCACTGAACAAGTTTACTCCATTATATAGTAAGACATTCGGGCCGTCAGGTACACTCAGGTGGTCTGAAATTGAACCGAGCACGAAAAAGATAATTTACTGCATTATAGAGTGCATTCACTTCATGGTTGAAGAGCTTAAAAAACTCCGAGGTACAGCATTCTCACCTGAGGTCCTAATGCTGTCGGACGAGCATGTGGACACCCGAAACCACCAGTGAGGGCACGGTCGGTTCTCCCATCTGAGCAGTAGAGAGAATAAGTTACAATGAAATGATATCATCTGGTATGTTTCCTCAGATCACTCATGAAGTGTGTAGAGAGGAAGTTACCAGGAAGTGACCCCTGGAGCTCCCCTTCCGAATCCTGATCATCCTCTTCTTCCTCCCCTGAATCTTCATCATCTCCTAGCTCCCCTTCTTCCAGCTCCACCTAGAAAATAGCAGAGTATTCCTTGTATAAGAGGAATTTCGAGCACAAATGTAGTGAACAGGGAATACCAGAACATCCTTGTTAGGTTACCAAGTTCAGCTGATTGTACCAAGAACAACTATCAGAAGTTCAGAACACAATTTTGGGTCAAATTAGAAAATCCCACCCGTCTCCCCACGAACTGCAAGAACTTGCAGAAGGGTCCGCGATAATCAAACCAATCCATTGGAGGAACCTATGACCGCGGCCGATGCTACAACCAAGAACTCATCCCCCCATGAACTGGCCGCCGCGCCCGATGCCCCGATCCGACAGCCAGCCAAGAACTAATATCCCCCACAAACACAAACTGGGGGCAAGAAACAGGCCAAGAACGACAAAAAGAACACCCAGACGCACCAAATTTCACCGACCGGAAGATGATTCTTGCGAAAATATCTCCGAGCAATCGCCATCGAAGATGCTACAGGACGCTGAGAACTCACCGGATCCTTGTCGGCGGGAGGCGGCGGGGGCGCTGAAGTGGGAAGCGCCGTCTGGTCGCGAGAGTGCGACTGCGCGGGCGGTGGGGGCAAGCGTGGGGCCTTCGTCGGTCTAGCATCGCCATCGCCGCCGCCGCCGCCGCCGCGGTCTCCGCTGCTTCCCGCGCTGGATGGCTGGGCCAGGTCATCGTATTCTCTCTTCGGGCCCATTTCTTTCCCCTCCGAGATTTTCTCGCTTTTCCCCTCGTCTCGTATGGAAATTTTGTATCGCTCCTCTCAGGGACCCAACTGCTGCGCCATATTTAGGGCATCTCCAGCCGCGCCCCCAGTAAGGCCTCCCCAGGCGATTTTTTCGCGCCGGCGCCAAAAAAACAGCCCATCGCGTCCCCAGGAGCCCGATTTCCACCGGCCTGGGCCGAAAACAGTGCCAGCGGACCCAGGCCGAACCTGGCGCGCTGGGGAGCGCCCGGGGGCGCCGGGGCGAACTGTTTTGGCGCGAAACAGCCGCGGGCCCGCCGCGTCAGCGACACGGCGCCTCGTCTTCCCCCAACGGCCTCGGTTCCCGCGGGGAATCAATGCTAAGGCTGCCGCCAGTCAGCCTTGCCATTGATTCCTCAGGGGCGGCGCGTCACGGGACGGCGCGCCGACGCCTCCCCTCCCTCGCACGCGTACACACGGGTGCGGCGCGGCTATATAGCCGGTGGCCTGCACTCGCCTGTGCCCACACCAGCCCCGCCCCTCGCCGCCACCCAGCTCCTCCCTCTCCCTACCTCTCCCGAGCGCCGCCGCCCAGCCCCTACCTCTATCTCTCTACCTCTCCCGAGCCCGTCGCCATGGCGGAACGCTACCCCGGAGACGAAGCGGCGGCCAACGGCTTCGGCCGCCGTTCGCTCCGCGAACAGGAGTCCTGGCTCCTGTTCCAGGTGAACATCCCGGCGCCGCCGAACATGCGTGTCGGGCCGACGGGGTAGAGGCTCAGCGCCGGGGGAGTGCCCATTCCCCCGTTGCCCGACGCCGTGGCGAAGCCACAGTACTTCGCCGAGGAAGTCGAGGTCGTGCATGCCTCCCTCACCGACGCCCAACTCTCCCTTCCCCAGTACACCGCCGACAACCACGCGGCTTGGGCGGCGTATTTCGAGCGCCGCCAGCAGCAGCGCTTGGCGTCCATCAACGGCGCGCCGGTGGTTGGCGGCCGGCAGAACAGTGAGGGGCGCCATCTGTGGTGGGGCGTTCCCGGCCGCACACTCGAGGGCGTGCTGACGTACCTCGAGGGCGGCAACGACCCGCCGTTGGCATACCCGGCGAGGTCGGCCGCCCCGGCGCAACACCGACGCGCCGGGCCATGGGCGCCAAGGAGGTTCGGGTCCTCCTCCTCTTCTTCCTCCTCCCGGTCTTCATTGCACTCCTCCGGCACTCCGGCCCTGCTCGGCGTCAAGGCCGAGCCCGCGGCGGAGACGCCGCTCGGCCGGCGCACTCGCAGCGCCGGCATCGTCATCAACGAGGGCGGCCGGCGCGCCTGCTCGTCGGCTCCTCCTCCGTGCTTCGTCGAGCCAAAGAGGGAGCCGGGGCTCGCGCCGGTGAAGACGGAGCCGGGGCTCGCGCCGGTGAAGAAGGAGCCGGCCGCGCCGGTGACGACGGAGCTCGACGACGACGACGTGGCCCTGGAATGTGCGCGCAGGGACTCCATAGCGATGGAGAAGGAGCGCCTGAAGAAGGCGAAGGAGCGCCAGCGCGTCGCCCTGCTTCGCTTCGCCGAGCGTCGACGCGGCCGCGGCGAAGGCGGAGTCGTCGTCATCTGCGACAGCGACGACGACGACGACGATGCGCCGCCACCAGTCCGCCATGGCGACGCCGGGCAGGGGTCCAGCAGGGGCGCCCGCATCAAGGAGGAGAAGGCCGACAACGACGATGGTGGCAACGGCGGCGACTTCAGCCAGCTTTTCCTTTAGATTAGTTTATGTATATGAGCTATGTAATGAAAATTCGCAAACTTCGCCGAAATGTGCCGAAATTTATCGTGTTTGGCCCAAATTTATCGTGTTTGGCCGAATTTTATCGTGCTTAAGCCGAACTTCGCCGAACTTCTTCTATTTTAAAACGTGCCTGGGGCGGCCCTGGGGCCGGCGGCTGGGGACCAACTCGCCCCAGGCCTAATTTTTGCGTCGGCTCACCCCCAGGCGGTGATTTTAGGCGCCCTCTGAAGGGCCAACGGCTGGAGATGCCTTTATACCCGGGCGTATAATGCATCCCAAAGGGTTCCGTTGCAAGTCATACAAAGGCTGAAACATTATTTACTTTGAAAACCAGAACGTTTGCTTGCAGATATGCAACATAGAGAATCGCCTACTGCAGCTTTTGCATTAATTAATGTACAGAGGCGCATGGACATGTTCATGACTTTTTTCCATGAGATCTTTTCTGACCTAAAGAGAAAATCAGAGTGCAAACCCGCAAAACGGTAAGATTGCCATGTTACAAAATCACCACAAACATAACATGTGTTATGTTTTGGATCGAGACCAACCAATGGCATTGCACAAACTCAAACAATGGCCACGTAAAAGAAATCACCGCCGCCGCCACCGTGCACATGGCCACACCATCACCACCACCACCGTGCACATGGCCACCACCACCATCCTCTCGCCCATCACCACCGCCGCCGCCGCCACCACCACCACCACCATTCCAAAGAAAGACTTCCGTTTGGGTCGAGATCTTCACACGAGTGAGCTCTCGATACTTTCTTGCGGTCTCATCCATTGTGGTTGGATTCATGAACATGATTGTCGGGGATGTGTAGCGACATATGCCAAGGGGTGTTTAATCATGGAGAGGGACAAGAGTACGTCGCCGGGCTCTAGAAGCGGGAGTGAGCGAGACCGCATGCGACTGCGAATCTTACCCAGGTTCGGGGCTCTTCGTTGAGATAACAGCACTAGTAGAAAACAAGCCTTTGGTCCAGGCAGGGCAAGCCCATTAATGCTAGTTCATACACGGACCGTGACCAATGGAGGCATAGGTCCCGATTCATGAGGCCAAGGCGCGGGCCGGGCCTCGGGGGCCATTGGTCCCGGTTCGTCTGAGACCATTGGTCCCGGTTCCACAAACAAACCGGGACCAATGGACCTTGCTCCTGGCCCACCACCATTAGTCCCGGTTCGTGTCTGGAACCGGGACCAAAGGTGTTTTTTCCAAACAAAACTATAATATACTACAATAGTAAAAAGAATCAACTAAAAAGCTTTAATAAAACTCTAATAGGAAAAGGAATCAACTAAAAAGAATCAATAAAAAAATTTATGCAACTTAAATTAGATAAAATTTATGCAACTAAAATGAAAACCTTTGTAATAGATGAGTTTTCGTCCGAAGCCCTGATACTTCGAAAGAGATTGTCCGTTTTGTACACGAAGTGCATCCAGTTTTCGCCGTAACCCTCTCAACTTTTTAGCACATGCTACGTTGCTCCTCTCTAGGGACCCAACTGCTGAAAATATACTTATACCCGTATCATGCATCCGACCCAAAGGCAGGGTGCCATTGCAAACAGGCTGAAACATTCTTTACTTCAAAAACTATAAAAAAAAATTTGCGGGTGAAAAAAAACTATAAACATTTTGCTTGAACGTATGCAACATACTTAGAAAATTACCTACTGCAGCTTTTGTATTAACTAATGTACAAAGGAGCATGGTTTTCCCATGATTTTCATAATTTACTGAGCAGTGACCGTATGGGTGGCCGGAGATGATGAATGATGCGCCGGACGTGGATGGGGACACTAGTAGAAAACAGGGCTTTGGTCCAGGCCGGGTCAGCCCATTAGTCCCGGTTCAGTCCAGAACCGGGACCAATGTGGGCATTGGTCCCGATTCGTGAGCCCAGGTGGCCGGCCGGGCCACGTGGGCCATTGGTCCCGGTTCATCTGGACCTTTTGGTCCCGGTTGGTGGGATGAACCGGGACCAATGGGCCTCGCTCCTGGCCCACCACCATTGGTCCCGGTTCGTGGCTTAAACCGGGACCAAAGGCTCTCCTTTAGTCCCGGCTCATGTCACCAACCGGGACCAATGAGGTGCCTATATATACCCCTCGCTCGCGAGCAGAGCACCCCAGTGCTCTGTTTTTCTCTGGCCGAGGGGAAGAGGGCTTGGTGGTGCTCTAGCTCACCTCCTATGCACACAAGGTGTTCGATGGAATGCCCGAGCCACACTACTTAAGCTTTCTCCTCTCCAAGGTCGACCTCCAAACTCCATTTTCCATAATATTTGTCTAGGTTTAGCGGTCCATCACGCCCCGTCCCCGTCTTCACCGCCGTCGATCACCCGCGCCGAGCTCATCGCCGGCACCACCGTGGTGAGCCTCTTGTTCTTATCTTCTTTCTGAAAGGAAAAATATTCTTACTTGTATGTTTTCATAGACACTTGTATTATTTTCTTACTTTTATTATTGCATCTTATATAGTGCGATGGTTTTGGTATCCGCCCCCGTCGGGCCTCGTCCTGTCTATGATTCGGATGTGGTATATATATTATCTTTATAACTATTGGTTCATTTATTGTTTATGAAAATTATGCCGACCAACGTGACATAGATTTTATTTATGTAGGATGTATGTGAATCGGAAATGCCAACCGACCCTATTGTCGAGAGGTTAAATTTAGTTGAAGAAGAAAACAATCTGTTGAAGGAAAAAATAAAAAAATTGAGGACGAGAAGATGATATTGGAGTTGCATGTTGCGGATGTCGTCGATGATCACAAGATCAAGATGGATGCAATGCGCTTGAAGATTAGAAAGATTAGAAAATATGCCATTCATACCGAGGCTTGGTATCATTATGTCGTTGGATCAATTGTTACCTTGGTTGCGATTATGACCGCATTTGTTTTCGCATTGAAATGTTTTACATAGTTTCAATGTATGGTCTAATTAATTAGATGCTCTGGAGAGCTATATGTTGTTAGATGAGAACTATGTATGCACTTTGGTTTTAATGTGATGATGAACTTCTATTAATTTGGACACTTAATTATATATAATGCACGCAGATGAACCGGCAATGGATGTACGGTGGCAGACACACCCGCGAGTACATTAAGGGCGTGCATGAGTTTCTCGATGCGGCTGAGGCAAACAAGCAGAATGGTTTTATGTGTTGTCCATGCACTGAATGTGGGAATACGAGGTCTTACTCTAACTGGAAAATCCTTCACTCCCACCTGCTTTACAAGGGTTTCATGCCACACTATAATGTTTGGACGAGGCACGGAGAAATAGGGGTTATGATGGAAGACGGCAAGAAGAAGAGTACGATGACAACTATGTGCCCCCTGAATACGGTGATGCTGCAACGGGGGGAGCTGGTGAAGATCAAGAGGAACCAGACGATGTGCCCAATGATGCTGCAACGGGTGAAGCTGATGAAGATCAAGAAGAACCAGACGATATGCCCGATGATGATGATCTCCGCCGGGTCATTGTCGATGCAAGGACGCAATGCGGAAGTCAAAAGGAGAAGCTGAAGTTCGATCGCATGTTAGAGGATCACAAAAAAAGGGTTATACCCCAATTGCGAAGATGGCAACACAAAGCTCGGTACCGTACTGGAATTGCTGCAGTGGAAGGCAGAGAATGCTATGGCTGACAAAGGATTTGAGAAGCTACTGAAAATATTGAAGAAGAAGCTTCCAAAGGATAACGAATTGCCCGACAGTACATACGCAACAAAGAAGGTCATATGCCCTCTAGGATTGGAGGTGGAGAAGATACATGCATGCCCTAATGACTGCATCCTCTACCGCGGTGCATACAAGGATCTGAACGCATGCCCGGTATGCGGTGCATTGCGGTATAAGATCAGACGAGATGACCCTGGTGATGTTGACGGCGAGCCCCCCAGGAAGAGGGTTCCTGCGAAGGTGATGTGGTATGCTCCTATAATGCCACGGTTGAAACGTCTGTTCAGAAACGAAGAGCATGCCAAGTTGATGCGATGGCACAGTGAGAACCGAAAGAAAGATGGGAAGTTGAGAGCACCCGCTGACGGGTCGCAGTGGAGAAAAATCGAGAGAAAGTACTGGGATGAGTTTGCAAAGGACCCAAGGAATGTATGGTTTTCTTTAAGCGCGGATGGCATTAATCCTTTCGGGGAGCAGAGCAGCAATCACAGCACCTGGCCCGTGACTCTATGTATGTATAACCTTCCTCCTTGGATGTGCATTAAGCGGAAGTTCATTATGATGCCAGTTCTCATCCAAGGCCCTAAGCAACCCGGCAACGAAATTGATGTGTACCTAAGGCCATTAGTTGAAGAACTTTTACAACTGTGGAATGGAAACGGTGTACGTACGTGGGATGAGCACAGGCAGGAGGAATTTAACCTTAAGGCATTGCTGTTCGTGACCATCAACGATTGGCCCGCTCTCAGTAACCTTTCAGGACAGACAAACAAAGGATACCACGCATGCACGCACTGTTTAGATGACACTGAAAGTATATACCTGGACAAATGTAGGAAGAATGTGTACCTGGGCCATCGTCGATTTCTTCCGACCAACCATCAATGTTGAAAGAAAGGCAAGCATTTCAAAGGCAAGGTAGATCACCGGAAGAAACCCGCCATGCGTACCGGTGATCACGTACTTGCTATGGTCAATGATTTACACTACGTAATCTTTGGAAAGGGTCCCGGTGGACTAGCTGTTCCGAATGACGCTGAGGGACACGCACCCATGTGGAAGAAGAAATCTATATTTTGGGACCTACCCTACTGGAAAGACCTAGAGGTCCGCTCCTCAATCGACGTGATGCACGTGACGAAGAACCTTTGCGTGAACCTGCTAAGCTTCTTGGGCGTGTATGGGAAGACAAAAGATACACCTGAGGCACGGGAGAACCTGCAACGTTTGCATGAAAAAGACGGCAAGCCTCAGAAGCAGTATAAAGGTCCTGCCAGCTACGCTCTTACGAAAGAAGAGAAAGAAATCTTCTTTGAATGCCTGCTCAGTATGAAGGTCATGACTGGATTCTCGTCGAATATAAAGGGAATAATAAATATGCCAGAGAAAAAGTTTCAGAACCTAAAGTCTCATGACTGCCATGTGATTATGACGCAACTGCTTGCGGTTGCATTGAGGGGGCTTCTACCGGAAAACGTCCGATTAGCCATTGTGAAGCTATGTGCATTCCTCAATGCAATCTCTCAGAAGGTGATCGATCCAGAAATCGTACCAAGGCTAAGGAGTGATGTGGCGCAATGTCTTGTCAGTTTCGAGCTGGTGTTCGCACCATCCTTCTTCAATATCATGACACACGTCCTAGTTCATCTAGTCGACGAGATTGTCATCCTGGGGCCCATATTTCTACACAATATGTTCCCCTTTGAGAGGTTCATGGGAGTCCTAAAGAAATATGTCCGTAACCGCGCTAGGCCAGAAGGAAGCATCTCCATGGGCCATCAAACAGAGGATGTTATCGGGTTTTGTGTTGACTTCATTCCTGGCCTTAAGAAGATAGGTCTTCCTAAATCGCGGTATGAGGGGAGACTGACTGGAAAAGGCACTCTTGGAAGAGACTCAATAATATGCAGGGACGGATATCCTTGGTCTCAAGCACACTACACAGTTCTACAGAACTCTACCTTGGTGACCCCGTATGTCGATGAACACAAGAACAGTCTGCGCTCCAAACACCCGGAGCAGTGCGACGACTGGATTACATGTGAACACATCAGGACTTTCAGCAGTTGGTTGGAAACACGTCTCAAAGGTGAAAACACTGTCTGTGATGAGTTGTACTTGTTGTCCAGGGGACCATCTTTGACTGTATTGACTTACAAAGGATACGAGATAAATGGGAATACATTTTACACGATCGCCCAAGATTAAAAGAGCACCAACCAAAACAGCGGTGTCCGCTTTGATGCAGCAATCGAGAGTGGAAAGGACACATATTATGGTTACATAGTGTACATATGGGAACTTGACTACGGACCTGATTTTAAGGTCCCTTTGTTTAAGTGCAAATGAGTCAATCTGTTAGGCGGCGGGGTACAGGTAGACCCACAGTACGGAATGACAACAGTGGATCTGAAAAATCTTGGGTACACTGACGAACCGTTCGTCCTAGCCAATGATGTGGCACAGGTTATCTATGTGAAGGACATGTCTACCAAACCGAGAAAAAGAAAAGATAAGGAAGCGAATACATCATACGATGAGCCAAAGCGCCACATAGTTCTTTCAGGAAAAAGGGACATCTTGGGAGTGGACGGCAAGACAGACATGTCTGAAGATTATGAAAAGATTCATGAAATTCCTCCCTTCAATGTCAAGGCTGACCCAAGCATCCTGATAAATAATGAAGATTATCCATGGTTACGACGCAATAAGCAAATGACACAAGCGAAGAAAAAGTGAAGACTTTCTCCCGCAACTATTATGATGATACCATGCCAACTTTGTAACACACGAACATGCTACCATTGTCCGTTTTGTACATACACATGCTATGTGGGTGAAATTATGATACCATGCCAACTTTCAACTTTTTCAGAGTTCATTTGAAATGCTTTCATGTCTTATGGTTCGGCCCTCGTAATACCATGACCATTAGTCCCTGGCCCATGCCAACTTTCAACTTTTAACTTTCTAAAACTAATGGCACTAATAGAAAGTTTATAATTTTGCTCCTCGCCCCTGGCCCATGACCATTAGTCCCGATTTGTGCCACAAACCGGGACTAAAGGGTTGGTCCTCGTTGCGTGTAGAGTTTAGTCCCACCTCGCCAAACGAAGGGGGCTCACACCGGTTTATAAGCCCTTCCTTCTCTGCCTTGTTGAGCTCCTCTCAAAGTGAAAATAGATGCCCTAATAGAGAAAAGTTTAACCTAAATTCATAGTTAATTTCTCTGAAATTCATACAAATTTACTAGGAATTTAGGTTGAATTTTCTCTATAAGCACATCTATTCTCATTTTTTAGTAAGTTAATCACAAACTTGTGATTCAAACAATTTTCAAAGAATTCAAATTTTAACTATTCAAATTTAAAAACTAATGGCACTAACAGAAAGTTTATAAGTTTTCTAAAACCAATGGCACTAACAGAAAGTTTATAATTTTGCTAACCTAAAAGCAAACAGAATTAAAAATTAAAGCAAAAAACTAAAAAAGTGTTTTCAAATTTGAAAACTAATGGCACTAACAGAAAGTTTATAATTTTTCTAAAACTAAAAGCAAAAAGAATAAAAAAATAAAGCAAAAAACAAAAGAAAATAAATAATGCAGAAAACAAAACAAAAAAACTGGAAAAAATAGCAACAATAAGTATTTGGTTGTAAGTAGAAACAAAATAAAATAAATAAAGCAACAAAAAGTTTATAATTTTGCTGACCTAAAAGCAAAAAGAATTAAAAAATAAAGCAAAAAACAAAAAAAATACAGAAAACAAAACAAAAAAACTGGGAAAAAATAAAAATAGCAACAATAAGTATTTTGTTGTAAGTAGAAACAAAATAAAATAAATAAAGCAACAAAGAAAACAAAAAAAAACAAAAAAAGTGTTTTAAAATTTGAAAACTAATGGCACTAACAGAAAGTTTATAATTTTTCTAAAACTAAAAGCAAAAAGAATGAAAAAAATAAAGCAAAAAACAAAAGAAAATAAATAATGCAGAAAACAAAACAAAAAAACTAGAAAAAAAATTAAATATAGCAACAATAAGTATTTTGTTGTAAGTAGAAACAAAAAAAACAAAAAAAGTGCTACCTACTGGGCACCCACGGCCTGAATACGACTAGAAACCCTACCATGGGCCAGTATTCAGGCCCACGGGAGGCCCAATAGGCCCACAGGCACATATTGCACGGTTAGGCCCGAAAGCCTGCTTTAGAGAGGAGCTCGAGAGGGAAGGCGCACCGCACCTTATAAACAGGTGCGGCTCCCTCTCAACTAGCGAGGTGGGACTAAACATTTGGGCGCGGGGCAGCACAAGGCCTTTGGTCCCAGTTGGTGGCACCAACCGGGACTAAAGGGGGCATTGGTCACGGTTGGTGCCACGAACCGTGACTAATGCCCCTCTGTAGTCCCGGTTGGTGCCACCAACCGGGACCAAAGGCCGCCGCTTCCCGCCCTTTGGGCTGCTGAAAATTGGCCTTTGGTCCCGGTTGGTGGCACGAACCGGGACCATAGGTAGGCATTCGTCCCGGTTCGTGCCACGAACCGGGACCAATGCTCTGGCTATATATACAACACTTGGGAAATTTCCGCCAACTGCTCCCATTCCTCATCATCGATGCCGCCAGGCTGCCCCTCTCGCATCATCGCCGCTGCCGAGCCCTGCCCCTCGTCGTCGCCTCCGCCACTGCCGAGCCCTGCCCCGACGCCGTCAGGCTGCTCCACTTCGCCGTCCTCGCCGCTGCCGCCGAGCCCTACCCCGACGCCTTCCCGGCCCGCTCCCACTGTGAGCCGCCGTGTCGTTCCCCTCCTCTCCTCCTCTCTCCTCGCCGTGCCCTGCCGCCGCCGCCAGCCGTGCTCTCTTGACGTGCCCCGACGCCGCCGCCCGCTGTGCTCTGCCCCGACGACGCCGCCTGACCGTGCTCCGCTTGCCGCGCCGCCACCGGTTCGCCACCGCCGCCCGCCGTGCTCTGCCTCGACGCCGCCGCCTGGCCGCGCTCCGCTTGCCGCGCCGCCGCCGGTTTGCCGCCGCACCCCGCCTCTGCCGCCCACCTCTGTTAGTTTTTTTTGAGATATGTATGCATGCGTGTAGTGTATATGTGTATGTATGTGTATGTGTGTGCAGTGTATATGTGTGTGCATGCAGATATGTATTAGTTTTTTTATTTAGGTTGTTAATTAGTAGATATTAATTTTGTTCATATATGTATGGATGCATGTGGCTATGTATGTATGTATCGGGTATGTCGTTGTCGATATACCCCCTACCAGATAACTTCGACATGAGGGGGGTCGATATACCCCTTCCCCGATAACTTCGACATGATCGGGGGAGGGGGTCTCCGAGGGTTCGAGGGTCACCGAGTGTTCGAGGGTTCATGGGGGCGAGGGTCGGGAACTAACTAGGGTAGAGGGTCGAGGGTTGCCGAGTGTTCGAGGGATCGAGGGGGCGAGGGTCGGGAACTAGCTAGGGTAGAGGGTCGAGGGTCGCCAAGTGTTCGAGGGGGCGAGGGTCGGGAACTAGCTAGGGTAGAGGGTCGAGGGTCGCCAAGTGTTCGAGGGGGCGAGGGTCGGGAAGAAGAGGAGAAAAAAAGAGGAGAAGAAGAAGGAATAGAGGAGAAGAAAACTTCTTCTCCTCTATTCCTTCTTCTTCTCCTCTTTTTTTTCTTCTTCTCTTCTCAAGGGGTCAAGGGTCGAGGGTTTCAGGGTCGAGGGTTCGAGGGTTCTATAGGGTCGAGGGATCGAGGGTCGAGGGTTCCAGGGTCGTCTAGGGGTCGAGGGTTCCAGGGTCGTCGAGGGTTCGAGGGGTCGAGATCGCCGAGGGGTCGAGAGAGGTTTCCTAGTGTCAAAGTATTGAAGAAATCCATGGCTTCATCATTAGCCGGAAGTAACCAGGGCATGACGAAGTCCTCCAAAGTTATTTTGCAATGGTGTCCCGGATAGGATAATTTGCCTTTTTGTATGAATTTCAGCAAAGGCCTTCCAAATAACGATATTTGGAAGGTTCTTGCTGAACTTTATACCAAAAAGCGAATTATCCTATCTGGGACTCCGTTCCAAAATAACTTTGGAGAGCTTCGTACCATCATGCACCTGTTACTTTCGCCTAATGATGAAGACATGGTTTTGTTGAATCCTTTGACACTAGGCAACCTCCCGACCCCTCGGCGATCCTCTCGAACATGAGAGGAAGAAGAGGATAAAAAAAGAAGAGGAAGAAGAAAAAAAAAGAGGAGAAGAAGAAGGAATAGAGGAGAAGAAAACTTCTTCTCCTCTATTCTTTCTTCTCCTCTTTTTTTTCTTCTTCTCCTCTATTCTTTCTTCTCCTCTTTTTTTTTTCTTCTTCTTCCTCTTTATTTTATCGGGAACGAGGGTCGTCGAGGGTCGCCGAGCAGTAGAGGAGAAACCCTAAATAGAAAGTATCGTCGGTGTGAGATACATGTACCGTCGGTGTCGGAGACTACATCCACGTCCCACAAGTGGCGCGGGCTTCGACGCCCACGTCACTTGTGGGACGTGGATGTAGTGTCCGACACCGATGGCCACATGTATCTCACACCCACGATACTTGCTATTTAGGGTTTCCTCTACCGTTCGGCGACCCTGACCCTCGACGACCCTCGTTTCTGATAAAATAAAGAGGAGGAAGAAGAAAGATTTCTTCTTCTCTTTTTTTATTCTTCTTCCTCTTCTTCTCTTTTTTTTTCTTCTTCCTCTTTATTTTATCGGGAACGAGGGTTGTCGAGGGTCGCCGAGCGGTAGAGGAGAAACCCTAAATAGAAAGTATCGTCGGTATGAGATACATGTACCGTCGGTGTCGGACACTACATCCATGTCCCACAAGTGGCGCGGGCTTCGACGCCCACGTCACTTGTGGGACGTGGATGTAGTGTCCGACACCGACGGCCACATGTATCTCACACCCACGATACTTGCTATTTAGGGTTTCCTCTACCGCTCGGTGACCCTCGACGACCCTCGTTCCCGATAAAAAAAAAGAGGAAGAAGAAGAAAAAAAGAGGAGAAGAAAGAATAGAGGAGTAGAACGGAGTTGTTCTACTCCTCTATTCTTTCTTCTCCTCTTTTTTTCTTCTTCTTCCTCTTTTTTTTTATCCTTGAAGCGTTGTCGAGGCCACCCCAAACCCTAGAGAAGAAGCGTCGAGGCCACCCCAAACCCTAGAGAAGCAGCGTCGAGGCCACTAATTAATATTAGTTCTACGTTTGCCACTAATATATCCATCTGTCATGTTTGAATAATAATTGCCATGTTGTCAATATTTGTATAAACCATGGACACCGCTCGAGACGAAGTACAAGAAGAGTTGTTGGGGGACATAATCGCACGAGGAAGTGATGCCATCTGCTTGTTGTTTCTCAACGACACCGATGGTCTAGAAGCAGCTGGCTATGATTATGATGGCTCCGGTGACCTAATGCCGGTGCAAGAAGGAGACCGTGAGGACGGCTCCGGTGACCCAATGCCGGTGCAAGAAGGAGACCGTGATGACGACTCCGGTGACCGAACCGAGTCCGGCCAGGTATATATATTAGTTAAGCTTCTGCTGACTAGCTAATTGATGCATTCATTGTTTTGGTATGTACACATATTAATTAAGTCTTTGTTCTTTTTTCTAGCCCTCCGGATCGAGCACAACTTCGGTAAATAGACGAGGCCCGAAGAAAAAGTTGAGCTCGGATGAAAAGTTTGAGATCATAGCAATCGCGCCCGACGGCCAACCGATTGAACCCCTCCGGACAAAGAGCGCATTTGTTGCTCAGTGCGGGGTTTTAGTTAGGGACAAGATCCCGATCAGCATCCAGCAATGGTTTAAGCCGGCTACAGAAGACCCTGAGGTGTCTTATGTCAATGATATGCAGAAAAATGATCTTTGGACTGAGCTGAAGTAAAATTTCACCCTACCGCCAGAGGATAATCCAGAGAAGCCAGTTAAAGAGCAATTAATCAAGTCTTTTGCTCTTAAGAGGATGGCAGAACTATTCAGGAGGTGGAAGAAAGAGCTGAATAAGTTTGTCGAAAATAATGAGACACCAGAATTCAAGGGCAGATATGAGAAGATCAGAGATCACTGGCCCGCATTTGTGGCCCACAAAACATCGGAAAAGAGTAAGAAGATGTCGGTGACAAACAAGCAAAATGCTGCGAAGAAGAAGCATCACCATCGCACGGGGTCAGGTGGCTACCTCGTAGCCCGGCCTAAGTGGGCCAAGACTGAGAATGATCTCGTTGATAAAGGGATCGAACCAGAGACAATTAACTGGCCATACCGTTGCCGGACTTGGTTCTTCGGGGCTGGCGGAACCTTGGACCCTGTAACAGGGAAGTGCATTTGGACGAACGATCAAATGGACATACCAGTCAGGAAGCTTCAACACTATATCGAAGCAGCGCAGCAAGGGACGTTCTTTCCAGACAGAGAGAACGACGAGCTCACAATGGCCCTCGGGAATCCTGAGCACCCTGGACGGACACGAGGCACGCCAGGCTCCATTCCGTGGAAGGTTGGGTTTCCGGACGCAGGCGGTTACAGATCCCATGAGAGGAGGAAAAAAGTGCAGCAGACCCAAATGCAGGCGCTGCAAACAAGGGTACAAGCGATAGAGGAACGAGAAGCAAATCGCAGCAAACGTACCGCCGAAGCTTCCCCTGAAGCTACCCCGCCATCTCAGCGGAGAAGCAGCGTGGCTTCCACCGAGCTGCTTCAGCCGGAGCATGCCTTGACGGCTCCTGCCAGCTATCCCGTGGATGATATCACGGAGTCTCAAAATTGCCACCTTATGACGCAATGGATGAATTTGAAGGTCAAGGCGGCTATTGGCTCTGTTTATCCTACTGAACCCGGCGCAACTTTTCACTGTCGGCCGATTCCAGAAGGATATGCTAGGGTGATGGTGGATGAAATAACGGAGGGATTTGAGGACCTCCAGCTTGACCACCCTACCGGTGAAGGGGATACTAGGCCGGGGTCTGCTCTGAAGACTCCATGCCTATGGCGAAAGGAGCTCATCAACCTTCCGAACTGGACGCCTCCGCCTCCTCCTCCTCCTCCGGCAAGTCAGGGCACTCCGCCTCCTCCACCGCCTCCTCCTCCGGCGAGTCAGGGCACTCCGCCTCCTCCACCGCCTCCTCCTCCGGCGAGTGACGATCAGGGCACTCGACCGGCTCCTTCTCCAGCGCGTGGCGGCACTCCGCCTCCTTCTCCGCCTGCGCCGACGCGCCCGAGCAGCCAGCCTCCTCCTTCTCCGCCTCGTCAGCAAGGGCGGAAGAGACCTGCCGCCGCTCCGGCTGCTCCGGCGTGTCGTAGTCCTTCTCCTCCGCCTCGTAAGCAAGTAAAGAAGACAACCGCTCCGTCTGCTCGGCCGGCGTCTAGCAGTACAGCCAGAGGCGGGAGGACATACAGATTCGGTCCTTCTCTGAAGACTCTAGAGAAGTTACCATACGAGAGGACCCCGGAGGAGAACGCCGAGATCGCACGAATCGAAGTGGATGACTGGTTTCAAGGGTTGAAAGCAAAGAGACATCCACTTCCGGAGGAGAAGGTAGATCCGGTGGAAGCGAAGCGCACTCTGGCTGCCCAGACAAAACCACCCAAGTCTCCGCCGAAAGGAAACTATGAGCGCATTATTGGAAAGGAATTTGCCGAAGCGGAGCGGTCGGGAAGTACTGTTAGTGATCAAAGGCTGAAAGAACGACGAGCTGGGAAACACATTGCCCAGCTCGGCGAACAAGCGAAGCAATCGTGCCCCCCGCTCAAGGTGCCTAGTGACAATGTCGCTAATGATCCGAGGATGGTGCCCGGTTATAGCAATCTTGCCGATTACCTGCCCGACGATGTACATTATGAACCCATGGAGGTGCAGATAGAAAGATACGAGTACGGGAAGCCTCTCGTCAAAGATGATAGATCTCTATCAACGATGATGTGAAGATTGCATGATTGGTACTTGAAAATCTGCAGAGACTCTGGGGGGAGGAGTACTTTGTATGTGAAAGTTAAAAAGGAGCATGACCTCGTTGGAATTGAACTGTTGCCTGTTCCATTTGAGGAGTTCTTTCAGTTTTTCAATCAATTGGCCCTCGATAAAACAACGGTCGCCTGCTACTGTCTGTAAGTAGTACTACTTCTATCATTAAGTCTCTCTATATAGCTCAGCTCTTTCATTGCATGTATTTATAATCATCCTCACTATATTATGCAGATTGAAGATCGCCGAATTGAAGAAAAGACAAGTCGGTGATATTGGGTTCATTAACACATATCTCATAGATGCAACTCAGGTTAAATTTCATGCCGCAGCTACCGAGGCCAACTTGCTACGATCGTTGGTAATAAATGAAAACAAAGATATAATACTCTTTCCTTACAACTTCAAGTGAGTGTTACTGTCTTGTGCGTATTCGGTTTCCCTTATATATTAGTCAAGATTATAGTAATGTAATTGATGAGTTATGCATGCGTGTGCAGTTTCCACTATATTCTCCTAGAGATTAAGCTTGAGCAGGGACTAGTAACCGTCTTAGACTCAAGACGAAAAGATCCCCAGGACTATGCATACATGACTCAAATACTCGAGAAGTAAATTAAATCGATCATTATCCACCATATCAGCAACTTTGTTCATTTCCTGATATATCAAGTAATTGTTTTCTTTGTCCGGCAGGGTTTGGAGAAAATTCACCAGAAAAGCTCCGGGACTGCCGAAGGAGCTGCAATTTAGACACCCGAAAGTAAGTACTATAGTAGCATGTTCCGCGCATCTACTAGTGATTCAAGCGCTAGTTTCATCAATACCATTTGGCATTCTTGCTTATAAGTTTGATTGACCTCTATTTCTTGTAAAGTGGTTATGGCAGGAACAAAGGAATGATTTCTGTGGATACTACATTTGCGAGTCCATCCGCCACACGACCTGTGAGCGGGGCTACACTGACGAACAATATGAAGTACGTAAATAACAACATTCACAATTTTATTTTATTACCATCATTTGTGTTGAGTTTCATTCATTCACATATATATGTATTGACCCCCTTGTTTAAATTAGATGTTTCGGAAGCGGGATGAACTCCTAGCACCAGCTCGCATGCGAGCAATTCAAGAGGAATTGGCGGCATTCTTTCTTGACCACGTGATCGCTGAAGACGGAGAATACTATGTGGACCCTGAGTCTGTATGATTATATTTGTAAGAGATAATTATTGTATATATGTAGCCGGTAGTGTTGGATAGATATACGAGAACTTGTTGTTCGACCAATCTCTCGAAGGAGAGGTGGTCGATATCACTTCTCTCTGTATGCATATATGTTCATGACGATCTTCTGTTTCCTTCGTTTGCTTACTAGCTAGCTAGCGTGTCTAGTCCTTTCTATACGTATGTATAGTACGTAGCGTCGACCAAGCACGGACATAAGAGAGGATACTTCTCTCTATTAATTATAGCTAGCTAACACAATATATGAAACACCTAAATTAACCCCCCAAAACCTCTGAACCCCCCCCCTTTCAAAAAAAAACAAAAACCCCAGCCACAGAAATGCTGGTGCGTGGATGCCTATTGGTCCCGGTTGGTGCCACCAACCGGGACCGAAGGGTCTCCTGCCTGGGCTCCGCGCACAGGCCACGTGGAGGCCCATCTGTCCCGGTTCTGGATTGAACCGGGACTAAAGGGACTTGGCATTAGTACCGACCCTTTAGTCCCGGTTCCAGAACCGGGACAAAAGGCCCTTACGAACCGGGACAACAGGCTCTTTTTCTACCAGTGGGAACAGAGTGGCCTTGCTTTTCTTCATCTTCGCGGCCACCTTGGCAATGGCGGCGCCGCGGCCGGTGGTTTCCTATCTCTCTTGCCGTCGCCGGAAGTTGCGGGAGGGCGGCCGACCGTTGCCGAAGAGGCAGTGGCCACCCCGACGGACTTGCCCGGGGTTGGAGCCAGTGCTTTCGGTCGGTGAACATTTTTCATCCCCAACCTATTCTTCCGTGCGGGCGGCGGTGCGGGGGTGGTTTTCGATGGGGACAAGCCAGCAGCGGTGGACGAGTTGTGGCGGAAGGCTCTTAGCATCCCATTCTGGCAACAGAGGCGGCCATCGGTGGCAACGGCGGCGCATGGAGCGGCATTGGCGGGAAGGAGGCAGCCGCGAGGGTAGGAAAAATAGGCAGGCAAGATTTTGATCGGCCACATGGGCGCCGAGTATATTTAGGCATCATGGGGGTTCTTTTCGGCGGAGGAGTAAAAATTTTACTTTATAGATTATAGGAGTTTGGCTAGGTGCTGGTTAGAGGAGTATACTGAAAATTTTACTCCATTGTAGACTTTTAGGGGATCGGCTAGAATTGCTATTAGGAATTATTCTGCTATGTCAATCTAAATGATCCTGGGTCCTTCAGGAATCACTGTTAGAGTTGTCAAACAAACCAATGATGGACATATCATGATGTAAATGGTTCTATAAGATATATTTTTTCGTTTTCTAACGACGCAATCTTAGATCTCATGTTCTTAAAACGACAACGGAAAACATAGAAATTTTATTCAAATGGATAAATTCAGTGCTAATTAAAAAAGAACAAAGCCTTTGACATGAGCATGGCATTTATGATGATATTCAATTGGTCCAACCAACATACGAGTCTTTGAGATGACTTTCTACATTCTTGTTGCTTCCGGGTGCCCTGTCCAACAAGGTGTGTATGTAAATGACTCAGTTATGGACTGCTCGAACACTGAAAATACATGATAAATTGTTGGGTACAAGTAGCCTAGATTCTGAACCTTTGAATCCTCCAAATGTTAGGCCAATCCTCTGTATGGGGCCACTCCTCTGTATGATGATACATTCAGAAAGACAACTTCTTTATATGGATGAAATCCAAGGATAGTCCGTCGTGACAACCACCAACCATATATTCATTGTCAAGAATATCATCATTTTCAGAGTCTCATTCAACCTTTGCTTCCACTAGCGTTTCCTTGACGGAGTTTATCAACTTCAATTTCTTTTCTAATAGTTGTTCCACGTCATCGTCAGGTGTTATATTGCACTTCTTGTACTCTTTGAGATACTCATTGCAGCTACTATCCTGTAAGACCCATGAACCAAGAACCGGACCATCATAGGGCATTATAGGTCTAAGGCAATTGTTATGCTTCAAGACCCAATTCATCTGGCCACTCGATTCCTCAAGGACCCAAACCTGAAGACGATATGTAATACTCTCTCCGTTCTTAAATATAGGGTGTATAGTTTTTGGCACGGAAATTAAAGAACGCATGTGAAGAGAAAATTTCACAAGTTTTGGGCTAGATTACACCTGACTAATTGACATGAGAAAATAGAGGAGCTTGCATAATATAAGGAAATGTAATCAAATCCCTAAAAGAATTCCAGACGAGTGGTGCAACGTAATATACCTTATATTTTGATTTTTTTCTCAAAAATCTATGCACCTAATATCAAGGAACCGAGGGAGTAGAAGTATATGGAAACCACGCAAAACGACAAATAGATGCAAGGTACACCCCTTTTTCTGATCGTCCAAGACGAAACTTTCGGCATTCAATTAGTTCACCATCCATAGGTGGTTTAATTACTTCATATGTATCATTTGCCAAATATATCCTGCAAAATATACTGTTAATAAACATGTGAATAAACCATGTAAGTAGAAAATACTATACGTTACTCATGAAGAAATTGGTAGGAAAAAAAAATGAGTTTAAAGAGTTTTAGGTACCTCA
Source organism: Triticum urartu (assembly GCF_056163025.1). Taxonomy (NCBI): domain Eukaryota; kingdom Viridiplantae; phylum Streptophyta; class Magnoliopsida; order Poales; family Poaceae; genus Triticum; species Triticum urartu. The sequence goes on along the minus strand of NC_141874.1, from coordinate 45,825,599 downwards.
TTATGAAATCAGTTTTGCAGTGCACGTAAAGTGTGCCCCCGTGATAGACGGCATAACGTCTCTCGTACAAGTCAGAAGATCGCATATCAGCGATGGTGCCAGCAGCCTTTCCCTGTCGAACAAAAGACCTTTCCTCCCAACAGCCTGACCTTGAGGAGAAACACATGCAAAACACACATAGACGGTGGTCATTCAGATTCCTCCATAGCAGGGTCTACTTCATCCTCTGAGTCTGATATGTTGTAATTATATTCTACGGTATTTCTTTTGTAGCGAGGATGTGGGATCAGAAACACCTCGTAGTGGGGCGACAACGTGGTATCAAACACAAGGTATTGTTGGTATGCGAAGTCTGGATCTGCCTCCTTAAACATAGACGGGCGCGTCGGTAAAGGACCCCAATGCTGCGTGGCCGGGTCAACCACGTAGTAATGGTCCTTGTGAACATCGAGCAAGAGGAGGCCGTTGCAGTGGTCCACAATGCTGCAGCAATCTAGGCTCTCAGGGTACTCATCAGGACGGGGCAAGTAGCTAGTCGAACCTGCCGGAGATCGCAGGGCTGGCCGAGGGGCGGGCAAAGAACTCCGACGGAAGCGTGGCCCGGAAGTTGATGAATATGCCGCCGACCGCCAGCGGGAGGAGGTCCGGGCGCAGCTGGCCACTGGCATTGATGGTGGCACGCAGGGCCTTGCAAGTGCAGCGGCATACGACAAGGGCGCGCGGCGCAACACGGCGGAGGATGTCAGCGAGCACGTCCTCGGGCAGCAGCTGCAGAAGATCCATGGTTCTCTCTACCGTCCTCTGTTTGCTTCTTCCCTGTACGTGGTGCATGGTTTTGGCGAGGGACAAAATTCGGGAGTCACGCTATGGACGGAGGGTAGTGTTGAGTATATTATGTACGTATATATTGTGTATTGAGCCCATCTTCTGTTTCTTTTCTATAATCGAGGTTGTGGTCTTTCTCTATACTCATATATATGTGTCTGGTGCAGCGATCAATGCATTGTGTTTACACAACCTATACTTCATATTCTATATGGTATCTATCGCAGGTCGGTCGACCTAACCCTAACCGTCGCAACCCGCCGCCGCCGCCGTCGCGCGCCTTTCGCGCCGCCGCCACCGCCGCCGGTCGCCGCTGCACTCTGCTCCTCGCTTCCGCAACCTCCTCCTTCCAACCCTAACCCTTGCCGCCGTGGCAGCTCTTCGTAGCCGCCCTTCCCCACCCCCGCTCCTGCCCTCTCTCCATCTAGCCGCCGCAGCCCCTTATCCGCGCCGCCGCAGCTCCTCTTACCGTCGCCACCCTGGCCGCCGCGGCGCCCCCTCCAGCCGCAGCCACCACGCCTCCTTCCCCAGCCACCGTCGTCGCCGCTGCAATGTCTTCTGCTGCGTCGTCTTCCTTCAGCCCCATGTACGCGGGCGCGCCGTCTCCCTTCACCAACATGCGGCCGGCGCCGCCAATGGCCGGCGGCCACGCTCCGCCTGCCCTGGTTCAGCCCCTCGGCGGCTACACCACGCCGCGGGCTTTCCTGGCGGGCCATCTGGTCAACTTCGACGTGCTGCAGCAGCCGACCGATGCCGGCTCCGCGGCTCTGGCCACCCCGCCGATGGCCGGCGGCCATGCTCCGCCCGCCCCGGTTCAGCCCTACGCCGGCTTCGCCTCGCTGCCGGTCTCCCCGCCATGGGGCCCTACTCCTTTGGCTGCCCTGCCCTCGACCTCATCACCGAGCCCCTTCGGCACCAGCGGCGCTTGGTACATGGACTCGGGCGCCACCGCCAAATGACATCTCATCCCGGTACCTTAAACTCATTCACTCCAGTTCGTACTCCTACTCGCATCACTGTTGGTAACGGTTCCTCTCTACCTATCACACATGTTGGTCGTATTTCGTTTCCTTCCACATCTACGCCTGTTACCATGTCTAATGTTCTTGTTTCTCCTGATTTAGTTACGAACCTTGTCTCTGTTCGTCGTCTTGCTCGTGAGAATCCGATTATCGTTAAATTTGATGATGTCGGTTTTTCTGTGAAGGACGCCCGTACTCGAATGGTCCTTCACCGTTGTGATAGTCCCGACGAGCTCTATCCGGTGCACTCCTCCGCCACCGCCTCCACCACCCCAGTCGCCCTCGCTGCAGGTGTCGACCTTTGGCATGCTCGTTTGGGACACACAAACCCCACCACTTTGCGTCAAATTCTTCAGAGTTTTTCATTCTCATGCAATAAGATCGACGACCATACTTGTGAGGCGTGTCCTCTTGGCAAGCACGTTCGTCTTCCCTATAGCGCTTCTACCACTATTTCCACTTTTCCGTTTCAGTTATTGCATAGTGATGTTTGGACATCCCCGGTTGCGAGCAACACGGGCTACCTATATTATTTGGTGATCTTAGATGATTTCTCTCATTATGTGTGGACATTTCCTCTTCGTCGCAAGTCCGACGCCCTTGCCACACTCACCGCCTTTTATTCCTATGTCACCACACAGTTCGGTCATCCTATCCTTGCATTACAAACTGACAACGGAAAAGAGTTTGACAACATCGCTGTTTGTAACCTTCTAGTCTCTCACAGCACTATCTTCCGCCTCACTTGTCCCTACACGTCCCAACAAAATGGTCGTGCCGAGCATATCCTTCGCACTCTTAACGACTGCGTTCGCATGTTGCTCTTTCACTCTAACGTGCATCCCTGATTTTGGCCGGACGCTCTCGCCACCGCCACCCTCCTCATCAACATCCGTCCGTGTTGCCCACGCTGGAACTATGCCCCTCACCATCTCCTTTTTGGTGCGCCCCCATCTTATGATGGCTTTCGCATCTTTGGTTGTCTCTGATATCCTAGCATCGCCGCCACTGCGCCTCATAAGCTTGCACCTCGCTCCGTCGCTTGCATCTTCCTCGGCTACCCACCTAACACCAAATGATACCGCTGCTACGATCCCGTCTCACATCGTGTATTCACCTCCCGGCATGTTCACTTTGATGAGAAGGTGTTTCCATTTCAGCAGATACCTCCCGCCGCCCCATCGCCGCCGGCCACCGGCGGCCCTCTAGCGATCCCGTCAGGTGGACGGCCCCGCTCGGTTCTTGGACCGCCTCCGGGCTTCGGCGGTCCTCGCGTCGTGGGACAAGCTGCGCCTCGCGCCCCCACGTCGCCCTTGCCGACTCCGTCAGGGGCCTCGGCATCGCCCGTCTTGCCGGCCGCCGCTTTGCCGGCATCTTCGCCGGCCTCTTCGCCGGCCGCCGCATCGCTGGTATCTTCATCGGCCTCTTCGCCGGCATCTTCGTCGGCCGCCGCGTCGCCGGTATCTTCACCGGCCACCTCGGGAGCCGCCCCTTCACCGGCCCCATCGTCAACTGCCATGATGGGTGCCTCGCCGGCGGCTTCGCCGGCCGTCTTGCCGCCCGCCTCGCCGGACGTTCCGGCGCTGCCGTCTCGCCCCGTCACACGGGCCCGAGCTGGCGTTCACCGTCCGAGTCTGTGATACTCGAGCGACGAGTACCTCCTCGCTGCCTCCACCGCAGAGCCGTCCCCTATTCCTGCGTCCGCTCGCGCAGCCCTTCGTGATCCTCACTGGCTTGGCGCGATGCAGGAAGAGTTTGACGCTCTCCAGCGGAACCGCACCTGGACACCGGTTCCCCGGCCTCCTCGCGCCAATGTCATCAGCGGCAAGTGGGTCTTTCGCCACAAGACCCGCTCGGATGGTACACTTGAGCGCTGCAAGGCTCGCTGGGGGATTCGTGGTTTTCGTCAACGCGCTAGAGTTGACTTCACTAAGACGTTTGCACCGGTTGTCAAACCGGGCACGATCCGCACCGTCCTCCAGCTTGCGGTGTCCCGAGGCTGGCTAGTTCATCAGATGGATGTCTCCAACGCCTTTCTCCACGGCCATCTTGAGGAGCAGGTTTATTGTGAGCAGCCCATCGGTTTCGTCGACGCATCTCTTCCTGGCCATGTGTGTTTGCTGTCCCGGTCTCTATATGGGCTCAAGCAAGCACCTCGCGCTTGGTACCAGCAGATCGCCGGGTTTCTTCAGACACTGGGCTTCAGCGTCACTCGCTCGGACGCCTCACTGTTTGTCTATCGCCATGGTGACGTGACTGCATATTTGCTCCTCTTGGTCGACGACATCATCCTGATGGCCTCCTCCGCAGCTCTTCTTCAGCAGATTACTCTCCGGCTGCGTGACGAGTTCGCCATCAAGGACTTGGATGCTCTACATTTTTTCTTGGCATTGAGGTCGTTCGGCGACCGGATGGCTTCTTTCTTCATCAGCAGAAGTATGCGCACGAGCTCCTTGAGCATGCTGGCATGCTCAACTGTCACCCTGTTGCTACTCCTGTTGACACGAAGGCCAAGGTTTCTGCTCTTGAGGGCTCGCCAGCGTCGGATGCTCCCTTCTACCGGTCCATTGTCGGTACTCTTCAGTATCTGACTCTCACCCAACTGGATCTACAGTATGCAGTTCAGCAGGTGTGTATCCACATGCACGCCCCTCGTGACTCCCATTGGACTCTCGTGAAGTGGATCGTCCGTTACATTCGCGGCACGATGACTCTTGGGCTCACCCTCACGGGGTCCGCTTCTCTAGAGATGGTGGCCTACTCCGACGCAGACTGGGCTGGCTGCCCCGACACTCGTCGGTCCACCTCCGGCTATTGCGTTTACCTCGGTCCTTCACTCGTCTCGTTGTCGTCCAAGCGACAACCCACAATATCGTGCTCCAGCGCGGAGGCTGAGTACCGAGTTGTGGCTAACGCTGTTGCCGAGTGCACCTGGCTATGACAGTTATTTCAGGAGCTGCATCACGATATCTCCCAGGCTACGGTTGTCTACTGCGACAACATCTCTGCGGTGTACCTCTCCGCCAACCCCGTTCATCATCGCCGGACTAAGCACATTGAGCTGGACATTCACTTTGTGTGCAAGCAAGTGACCCTTGGACGTATTCGGGTCCTTCATGTTCCGAATGCACAACAGTTCGCCGATGTGATGACGAAGGGCCTGCCGACTTCCACCTTCGAGGAGTTTCGTTCCAGTCTCTGCGTCACTGGCGCCGCTTTGACTAACGGGGGGGGGGGGGGGGGGTGTTTAGTATATTATGTACGTGTATATTGTGTATTGAGCCCACCTCTTGTTTCCTTTGTATAGTCGAGGTTGTGGCCCCTCTCTGTACTCATATATGCATGCCTGGCGCACCGATCAATGCATTGTGTTTGCACAGCCTATACTTCATATTCTACAGGTAGGCTATATATGTGGACAGTTTGGGACGGGCTGGTGTCCTGTCCGATCTCGGACACGTGGTGTCGTATCGGTATGAAACTACTGCTAATTATAATTCAGTGCGTGGCCGGAGCAAGACGAACAATTTTCAGTTTTTTAGACTAACCCTGAGACAAAATAGTTCTCATCAAGAACATCATCCACGAAGGCTGATTTATCTTAGCTCCTAATCTCCTACTAGTAGGACCTTTGATTTATCTTTTTCGGTGGAAAACCATACAGCTAGAAGCCGTTCGCCGTCACTCCTAGGACACCACGAGCTGGTCCTCATTCCTCAACCATGGAGCGATGACGATCCACATCACTTAATTTGGTCGGTACGACTCGGTAGCATGGTCCTCACTAAGGCGCAGCTGCTCCTTGGGAGAGTATTGCCGATTCTGGGAGCACGGCAATGCACAATTCTGCAAGGTTGCTTTTCAATCTAGACAGTAGTTGGCGGTTGGCGTCACGTCTAAAGTGGACACTGAAGCAACCGGGGATGCGACGCAGGGTTTTTACACGCCGAGGCGAAAGCCTTGATTTTGGTCTAACGTTGCTGGATCTGATAACATCATTGGCACGGCATTCCCCTCCTAGATGCATTGTCTTGGAGTTTTGAATTCCATGGTGAACATGTGTTCTTTGTTGAATAATGCAGCATTGTCATATGAGTGTTGCATCTTTCTTGAAGGGGTGTGCATGTGCTTGTGGGCTGGCAGGTGCTTGTAAGTGTTGCACTCAGTCCATGATACGCGGTGACAAGATTTCACACACTAGTAAAAGCGTAACATATTATTATTATTATTATTATTATTATTTTCTAAATGAGAAAAGTTTACATTTCAACCCCGAACTAACCACTCGGTTTAATTTATAATCCTCAACTTTGAAACCGGCCAAAACCAGTAGGTTCAGATCTCAACCCCAGTCTCGGTTTCGAGTCGGTCAAGCGGTTTTGATTGCAATCAACACTGACTGGGCATGCCAACTTAGCAGGCACTGCCAAGTAAGCATAGGCTTGGAGGAATTAAGAAAAACAGCATCGATCTTTTCTATCTCCCGTGACAGAGTCGCCTCACCGCCGTGCCCGCCACCACGCTTCGGGCGACCAGCGCCGCTGCATCTTCACCGCCCCACCCCACCACAACCCACCAGAGCCACCTCCACCACCTCCTCTGCTTTGGCGAGCTCCTCCCGCGCCTCCAGCTCATCGCGACAGTGAAGCTGGCCGCCGGCATCCAGGCTGTGAAGGAGGTCCCGTGAGACCGCCTCCCTCCTGTCGACCGACCAGAAGAACCGCGCCTCCATCTCCTGGATGAGCTCGTCGATCGGGTTGGTCCGGCCATCGCCGTTGCCCTGGTACGGCAGCCAGATGGAGATGGAGACTATGGTGCTCGTCTTGGCGCCCGCGAAGTAGTCTAGGACACGACCAGTGTCTCGCCTGGATCAATTGGAGAAGAAGCCATCCTCGCCATGCACGCCTGGGATCGAAGCCATCTTTCTCGCTGGACCGAAGTAGGAGCCCTGGACGATGCTCGGGTCGAAATTGCAGGAAATCAAATCGCAGCACATTGGGTGGCTCAAGATCGAAGAGAGGACTAGCTCGAGGTGATGAGTCGTAGCGCTCCGGTGGTGCTTGCTGTCGGCGCTCGCCTCGGTGATGGGTGCAGAAGGGGAGTGGCATCTCCCCATCAGATTGGGTTGGGGAGGACGCAACTCGTGGTGGGGGTGGATTTGGCGCCTGTCCATTGGTGCAGATCATGGGAATCTCCTGCCCCTGTTCGTCGGGGGCGGCTACAGCTCTGTGGAGGGAAACTCGAGCATGGGCGGAGAGAGTTTTTTTCTAGGTGGGTCCCACAATTATGGAGGGTCAAGGTGGTGTGGCCATGATGAGGTTAGTTCGAAACCGATTCGAATTCAAATTAAAAATCAGGCAAACAACGGAAGTTTTTTCAAACAATGAAACTAAAATGTTCGGGTCATGCCAGATAATGCATAGGTGATTATGGTGGTGAAACCAAACTTTTATGAAATGCTTAACTGCACTAAAAAGATTTAAATAGTAGCAAACCTAATTATTTAAATGCCTTTATTAATTAATAAAATATCAAACTAAATTATTTGGGGACTAAATTGAAATACTAAATTAGATGCCAAGTATATATTTTACAAAAACTAAAACAATAGGAAACAAAGATACAACAGAATAAAAGAAAATAAAATAAAACAAAACGGAATCTGAATCTGAATCTCCGGCGGCCGGCGCCAACCAAACGGCCTAGGCAGCATGCATGTGTTGTTGCAAGGGCTGGGCCTCTCGTACCGTGCCGTGCCGTCCTTCGGAGCTGCGGTGATTAGCAAAGGGTGGAAACAATTTGGAATTAAGATCAGAAAAAAAGTAGCACAGACGAAAACGAAGAACCAAATACTGTAGGTAGGTGACAATATACAAACTGTATAATACAAACGCTTGAGACTACCAAATGCCATAATTGGAACTACTCATTTACTAATAGTTTTCCACCGTAACCTGACAAGCCATCATAGAAATGGGAAGAATTGATCGAACTATTCATTTCTAAGAATTAAACAACTAAGTCCCCGCAAAAAACATTTAAGAGACAACTAAGTAAATCAATAATGTGTAGTAGCACCGCAATTAGGAGTGTTTGACAAAAAACTACCAGAATTGAGGCTTCCGTCCCACAAAACTAGCACTTTTTTAAAAGTGGCTGATAACTACCAAAAAATTGGAAGCGCGTGACTAAAAACTACCAAGTTGACGAATTGACCGTTTTAGAGCGTTTAAACCCGTTTCTGACAGCAGTGGCCCACATGTCAGGTGGACGCCAGCGGTAATGGCTAACGGCACTCCGTCGCAGCCGTTAGACCCGGCCGTCGCGGTCGCACCTGGTCGGACCGGGCCGCATCGGACCAGGTATAAGCTGGCCGACCGGGCTCGTCCCCACCTGCTCCCTCACTCTCCCCCGAGCTCACTGCCCACTTTGCTCTGCTCTGCTTCTTCTCGCTCTCCGGTGACGCCACGACCGACCATGCCGTCCTGGCCCAATAGTAACGAGACCTCGGACGACGATGACAAGTTCATGAGCGAGTTCAGCAGCATGCAGATGGAGTATTTCGTAAGTCAGCTAACTGTATCCTCTCCTCTCCTTCCTGTGTTCTAGGGTTAGGGTTTGAAGATAATCGAGATTTCTTCCATTTAAGTTCATATATGTGAGTTGTAGTTGATACATATATGTTTTTGCTGCTGCAGCAAACTCCTGACACTGTGATAGACCCAAGCTTCTGTGGGCTTGTGACTGAATCTGACAGAAGGTGCATCTTGCACAGGCAGAGGGCAGGCAAGTTTGTGGCATTTGAAGGCACTGACACTGGCAGGAGATTCATCGGATGTGCTACTGAGGTAATGGACCAACTTGGTGTGGATTTGATTACCTTGTTTTTCTGCTATGTAGTGGAAACAGAGTAGCGTTTAGTTGTTGTTTCTCTGAATTTTCCTTAAGTGTGAAAACTTATGTATGTCTGAATATTGTACTTGTAGCAGGGAGCACTGGAAACATATTGATGTGTTGTATTTTGAGTATAGAGCTAGCTAGTGTACCTATGTATAGCACATGTGTTTATGATTTGTTATTCTGAATTTGCTTGTTATCTGTGGTGTTCACTGGAAATATAATTTGATTTTCAGGATGGTGTGAACTCTGGTGTTCTGGAGTGGGTAGATGCCCCCTGGCCTGTAATTCTGCAAAGGTGCTTAACCAAGCTCTGGGATATGTATCATGAGCAGAACCTTGGTAGAGCCCAGGATAATGAGGCTCATGGGATAGAGGTTGCAAAACTGCATAAGGAGCTTGATTCTCTGGCCAATCAGTATAGCCAGCTGGTGGATGATGTGTCCAAGTTGTTTGATTATCAGGATGGAATCAAATCTCATGACATGGATTGCACAAGCCAGGCAATCAATGAACTGAAGGAGAAGAAGAGGAAACTTGAGGAGCAGGCAAAGATTGAGCTTCAAATGGAGAAGTTTAAGCTCAAAAAAGAACAGAGGTGCATCCTTCAGAGTCAAGCTGCTATAATCCAAAACACTAGGAAGGCCATGAAGGAGATAGAGGTGGACAGAGACCACCTTAAAGAAGAGAAGAAGAAGCTGGAGAATGTCATTGCTGAGCTCCTGAAGGTTGGTCATGGGTGCAAGGAAAAGCTGGACAAGATCAAGGAAGTTGTGATGGAGGAGTGAAGTGGCAGCTCTGGATGGTAAGTATATATGAGGCCTATATATATAACTGGCCTTGCTATGTTATCTGATGCAAATATGCATCTTAGCTAGCTATAATACTATATATGAACTGCCTATGAACTGTCCTGGTTTCAGATCATTTTGGGGATTTGTTTTGTGGTGCCCATGGCACTGCATGTGATCTGTAATGCTTTAAGATATTAACTGCCTATGAACTCCAAGTTGTAATGCCAAGTATGGATAGTAAGTTAGCTTATGAACTATAGTCCATGATGATGTTAAATTTCTATATTTGTTTTCATAATCTGTTGCATCCAGTGCTGACCTATATATAGCACATAGATAGCACATAGAATTATCTGATCTTGGATACACCAGAGATAGCACATATTCTCTGTAACATAGATAACACATAGTCTCTCTAACATAGATAGCACATACATGCACATCAAGTTTCAGATAAACATAACTGACGATACTGAACTTGTGAACACTGACAAAACTGAAATAGCTAACATTAACTTCAGAGCAGGTTTCAGAGATAGCTTCACTTAGCCAACTTGAATAACATTGGATCTACTGCTCATCTTTAGGATTTGCTAAGCGTGCAGAGCGACGCATGATTTGCTTGATCTGCCTTAGATCTGTCTACTTCTGCACTTCCTCCTCTTCATCGTCTTCGTCGATGACGATGATGGGAGGGGGACGACGGCGAGCCTGCTCTGCAGGTGGCACAACTATCTGCAAGTCGTCGTCGTCCTCTTCCTGCACTGCTACATCAGTTGCAGCTTGTGTCGGAGCAACATAGCGGCGTGCTTCCCATCGCTTACGCTGGCCGTCATCGGAGGACTCTGCCTCTCTCATTGCCAATAGTAGAGTGTCGATGGGCAGGATACCCTTACCTTTAGTTCCATAGCTCTGCTGCATGCACTTCTTCTCTTGAGGCGTCGCCTTCTTCTGGACTAGGTCAGTAGCATCTACTAGTCCATCCGCGCTGTTGTATCTCGTAGCTATCTTCATGTAGTCCAGGAATAGATCTTGGTCACCGCGCGCCGAACCAAATAGCATGGCAACCCAGCCCTTGCCAGTGGGGAATGGGTTGAGCCATGGGTCTGGTGTGGAGGAGGAACCAACCATGGATGAAGAGAGGATGTGGTTGTGAGAGAAGTGGCGAGTGAGGTGAAGTTGTGGATCCAGTGAGGCTGATGTTAAGTAGTTGAAGAAAGAGGAGATGTAGTAAAGAGAGGTGGAGTGATGCAATAAAGAAGTTGAATTCAGTGAGACTTGGTGGTAGTTGTGCTGTAGTTATTGCGTGGTGAAACTTGTGCTGTTTAAAGTTGACAGAAACTTGTGCAGATTTAGAGGCAGTGCACAATAATTCAGATTCAGAGGTAGTTCAGAGCAGGTTTCATTCACATAGATCAACCATGCTAACTTAAAACATAGTACTTCGCAGGATCACATACAATTGATCTAAGTTGCTAAACTTAAAACAGTTAGATCATACACTGCAGCAGCATCATCTACATTGCAGCATCCTAAGTACTAACGCAGCAGACGAAGACGCTCTGAACGACGAACAGGACCTTGGAAGCTCTGTTTTTTGGCCTTGTTTTTCTTGCTAGATGAGCATGCTTCCTCCTCCTGCATTGGTGGCCGCTCCAGCTCCGGCAGCGCTTGCTCTGGCTGCATCTCCATCATCCTCATGAGGGGCAGCACTGGCACTATGCGTTCAGCTAGGTGATCCACCGGACGCAGATTCAGGCGGTCTTGGTACATATACCAACGGGCTCGCTGAAAAGGGTCCGACGAATCCCTAGCTTCACCCATTGCCCAGATGAGGTTTTCAATCAAGGGGCGATGGAGGTCAGGCAGGCGCTCCCTCTCCTCGTCTGTGGCGGCTGCCCTGACGGCGAGCGCTTGGTTCTGCAGCATGGTAGGGCTGCTGAACCAAGAACTCACCTCACGCGCATACTGCAGCTTCTTGGCATCGCCGGCACATAGCTCCCGTAGGGCCCTATGCCAACCCTCTCCAAATGCCATCGCCGGCGTGAAGGTGGTTTTTTGGATGGGAAGTTGGATAGGCTAATGGTCGAGTAGAAAGAAAGAGAGGAGAAGTGGAGATTACACGTTTTGGGTGTTGGCTTTAAAGACATGGCTGGCCACTACTACTTGTGTATGGATGCTTCTAGACCTACATTAACTACCATGAACCACCACGCACAAACAATTACAGAGCACAAATTAAGAAAATTCAGTTAACTTCGCATACATTCAGAGAAATTGATAAGAATTCATACAAGCTGACATTTATTCAAGAGAGAAATCCATAGCAAGCATTAGTGAGAATAGATTCACCACGCCGAATCAAGAATTCTACTCCACCTCGCCCTGGTGACTTGATATCGATGGAAGTTTGCCCTCTCTCTAGCCCACCAAATGATCAGCTCATCAGTGATGTTGGTTCCAGCTGGGAACACCTCGTTGAACTGCCTCACGTCATTGGAGTTGCGTTCTGCCATGATTCTAGCAGCCAGCCGTCGCCGTCGCTCATGTCGATGGGCCCTCCTTTCTTCTCTTGCAACCCTTCTTGCTGCCCTACCCAACTCCTCCTGGTCATCAACAACCTCTCCATGGCTGGGATCCATCTCTTTGGCTGGCGGCTGGGTTGTAGTGGTGCTGGCGGCTAGGTTTTGGGTAGGGGGGAGAGAGGGTTCGCCTTCTTATAGACAACACGGAAGGCTTCGGGAGTTTGATCCAATAACAAAGCCCAATCAAAGGCCCATTTTCACAGGCTCAGGCAAATTCAGAAATAGCCAAACATGTTTCAGAGCACAGAACAGGTTCAGACAAATTCAGAAATAGCCAAACATGTTTCAGAGCACGGAGCAGGTTCAGACAAATTCAGAAATAGCCAAACATGTTTCAGAGCACAGAATAGGTTCAGACAAATTCAGAAAGTGCCAAATAGGGTTCAGACCACATAATAGGTTCAAACAAATAAAGAAAGTACCAAACAGGTTTCAGACCACAGAATAGGTTCAGACAACTTGACCACATAACAGGTTTCATCTCAGCTTACCTGTCACTTCAGTAGTTAGCACTGCAATAGAAATAACCTTTTAATTTGGAGCTTGTCATTCTCTTCCTCTTGGTCCCAACTTGATTATCTGAAGTGCTTGCAAGTCTTGGAGCAGTAAATCCATGAGTCCTCCCTCTACCTTTAGGCCTACCTCTTTTAGCTCTTGGTGCAGGGTCTGGTGCAGATGCAGAAGGGCCTGGGCCAGATGCAGAAGGGGCTGGTGCAGATGCAGATGGAGTTGCAGCAGGTACTGTTGTGGTTCTTGCAGTTGCAAGAGGAACTGCTCTAGATGAACCAGCTATGTCTTCATAAACTGCCCTGTTTTCCTGCTTGTAACACATAACATTTCTTTTAAAAATTATTTTTGGATGAAAAAGTATGTCTAGAGGAATTGAAATTTTTATAAGAGGTTCAGAAAAATTACCTAATGTCCTGTCTTCCTCATCTGAAGCCTATGCCTTAGAGTCTTGTTGCAATTTGTATACCTATGTCCCTCCAAACCACAATTTCCACAGGTGATAGTACCCATCCTACTAGTGTCTCTAGGAGCTGGAACCTCAAACTCACCCTTCCTCCTTGCTGTCTGTTTTTTCCCTGCCTTTTCTTTGAACACAGGAGGCTGGATATCTGGAGTGTTTGTATCAGGCCAGCAATCTGGACCAGGGACAGGGAAAATTATTGCTTTGTATGCCTCCAGGTACAGTGGCTTCTTGAAGAATTCATTAACATAGTCTTCAGGATGGAGCTTTTGCTTTGTCAATGCAGATATGGCATGACTGCAAGGACAACCTGTCATGTCCCATCTCTTGCAGTCACATGTACATGTTTCCATGTCCACACAATATTGGTTTTCTTTGCTTGTTACTTGCCAAATTGTCTCACCAGCTCTGTCAGCCTGGCAGTGCTTGGCATACTTTTTGTTCTCTTCTAAAATCTCTGAGTAATTTGGTGTGATTGTCCACCTGCATGTCTACAACTTCTCCCTAGTCTTCTACCTCTTTATCATCTGCTTGGTTCTAATCCCTTCAAATATTGTCCTTATTGGTTTTGCTCTAACATCAAGTATCATCTTGTTGAAGACTTCACTAAGGTTGTTCACAACTAGATCTGTTTTGCAAGTATGATCCATAGCATACCTAGCCCAAGCAGAGACCTCTATAGTTTTAAGCCATTTCCAAGCATCCTCAGACTGTGCTTTCAGAGCTGCCATCCCTAATTCATGCCCATGCCTAGTGTAAGAGTAGCTAGCCTGGTCAACACACTGCTTTAGTTCTTTGCTTCTATACCCAGCTGCTTGAAAGTTTCCATATATGTGCCTAAGACAGAATCTTTGAGGTGAATCAGGGAACACCTCATTTATTGCCTTAAGTAACCCCTATACATTCAGAAAACAGGGTCACACATGAACACACTGAAATAATTCCATGAAGTACTATACTATAGCATCAATGATTTACTTGCTAACCTTTTGCCTGTCAGATATTATTGTGTATGTTCCAAATTTGTTACCACTACCAATGCAGCATCTCAGCTGAGTTAAAAACCAAGTCCAACTTTCTCCATCTTCCTTGTCAACCACACCAAAAGCTATGGGGTAGATGTTGTTGTTGCCATCCCTTCCTGTGGCAGCAAGAATTTGCTGTCCAGTGGTTAACTTGATGAAACACCCATCAAGCCCTGGATGCAGTAAAACATTAGCTACAGGCAAAATATGACCCAAAATTCAGAACAGTAAATTCAACAACAATTACCTATAAATGGTCTGCAACCATTCAGAAACCCTTCCTTTGATGCTGCCAGACAATAGAACATGTACTTGAATCTAGGAGTGGGTGCAGGATTTTCTGGGTCAACAAACGTTGTTACAATACATCTGCTCCCAGGGTTTGTGTTAAGAACAGCTTGAAGATAATCCCTCAGTCTCAAGTATTGTTGCTTGTGGGCACCTTGCACCACATCAACAGCCATCCTCCTTGCCCTATATGCCACACTTCTTGAAACATCAACTGAAAACTTAGTCTTAGTCTTTTTTATTAATGCATCCACAGGAGCTCTAATGTCATCTCTCAATGCTGGTTGTACTGATTTGGACAACCACTTTTTAGTAACCTTTGTGTTCTCTGCACATGCTCCACAAGTGTGCAGCATATCACACTTCTTGATGCAGAAAGTTTGCTCATGAGCTATCTTAGAGGCACAGATATAAAAATCACATCCATGTGCTCTCTCTGAGCACCAAACAATAATCCTATCAGGGGCATTTCTGTGATACTGGAAATTCCTCAAAGTCCTGATGTGAAAATCCCTAAGTGCATCTCTGAACACATAAACATTGGTGAAGCACAATCCCTTACAAAACTGTTCTTGTGGATCTGGAAGCTTTTCATTGAACCATACCCTTTCCTTCATCTTCTTCAACCTTCTCTTCCTACCACTTGGTAGTTTGAAAGCTCCTTCAATCTCATCTTCTTCATCACTAATTACAGGATCACTAGGAAAACAAAATTCATCTGCTTCAGGAAACCAGTCTGGTTTTTCCTTCTTCTCAACCTCATGGTGTGATCTACTTGTTGGACCAGGATTTCTCACTGCCTTCAGCTTCTGGACCATTGATCTATTTTGTTTTGCAGCTTCTTCTTCAGAGGAGGAGCCTGTATGTAATTCCACATTGTTGCCATCTTCATCAGAAAGAAATTCAGACACATCAGTGTCACCTTCAAAATGGTTAAGGTCAGCTTCTCTCTGAAGATTGTTCTTCTTAAGCTCATCCTTTCTGTCTTTGGTTGCATCCACCAGCTTCGTGCAATTTTGTTGTGTGTTAATACAATGTTCAGCAAAATAACTATCTCTATTTTCATCTGCATTAGAAGGCTCATCTGCTCTGACAACTCGTATGTTCACAATCTTTTCCTTATCTAATTGGATCAACATCTGCTGCACATCATCTTCACAACCAACATGATCTAGACCTTCTATTCCTTTCTCCTCATCAACAACATAGTACATATAATCATCAGCTCCACATCCCTCAGACGCAATAAGAGAAACCAGAGTAATATATGATATGTCTGACTGGTAAATTCTTCTAACCACAGATTCTCTGGCTAGAAAATGAAACCAAATTTCCCACTTTGGGTCATCAATACTGCAACATAGATTAAGATAGTTATAATTAAACGGCCTGGACAATATTAAGATTTCTCACAGTTAACTGTTTTTCAGTTCTCTGACAGCTTGGATTCACTGAAAACACAACGCAATGTTAAGGTTGCTAACAGATTTCAATTTATGCACAAACAGGGTTGTAATCTGAATCTAAGTGTGCAACTAGCCTATATATCATGCTTCTAAAATTATCCTAAAATTACATAAACATTATGAGAAATCAGATGCCATACCTCGCTCCGCCAGCAGGACGAGGAACCTTGCGCCGGCCTCGACCTACGCTTCTTCTCGTCGACGGTACTACAACCGAAGGCGGCCTCACCGACATCTGGGACGACTGAGATTGCGGTTGGGAAGGCTGTGGAACCACGAAGCTTGTGCTGCCTAGCCAGTTATCAACCTCCGAGAAGCCGGCAACATCGCCTCCCACCACGTTGGGGGGATGCCTCCAAGCGATTCGGCGCCGGAGTTTGCATCCACCGCCACCGTGAACGCCGCCGGCTAGGGTTAGGAGAAGAGCTCGGGGGAGAGTGAGGGAGCGTGGGGACGAGCGGCCCGGTCGGCCAGCTTAGTCCTGGTCTGACCAGGTGCGACCGCGACGGCCGGGTCTAACGGCTGCGAGGGAGCGCCGTTAGCCGTTACCGCTGGCGTCCACCTGACATGTGGGCCACTGCTGTCAGAAACGGGTTTAAACGCTCTAAAACGGTCAATTCGTCAACTTGGTAGTTTTTAGTCACGCGCTTCCAATTTTTTGGTAATTATCAGCCACTTTTAAAAAAGTGGTAGTTCTGTGGGACGGAAGCCTCAATTCTGATAGTTTTTTGTCAAACACTCCCGCAATTAGCTAGCATTTCCAACAGTGAATACTAATATAATGCCATCATCAATTCATTAATTTCCTACCATGATTTTTAACGATAAATTTGTACATGTACAGTATGCAAAGACTTCATGGTTCAAACTATTGAGGTGGTCGCAATATGTGTGACTAACAAAATATTCAAGCGTGTGACATACACTTGCTGATCTGAAAGTCTAAGCATTTCATCACATCTAGAGTAAGAGAAATTAGAAGCATCCACTTTATCTCAAAAGAGTAAGCACTTCTGAAAAAACTCGCACTTTCAGATGATTATATCAATCAATGCTCTAGAACCAATAACATTAGTGGCAGCTTATTTCAAAAACGCAAATATATCTGATACTCCCTCCATCCAAAAAAGTTTGTCCTAAGCTTGTTCTAGATACATCCATTTGAGGGACAACCTTTTTCGGACGGAGGGAGTATATAGTAAGAGTAGTTACAATATATCTCAATGCAGAATTAGCTTTAAAATGTTTCACTAATTCAGAGAAATAATAAAGAATAGAATG
This sequence comes from Triticum urartu, assembly GCF_056163025.1. Lineage (NCBI taxonomy): Eukaryota > Viridiplantae > Streptophyta > Magnoliopsida > Poales > Poaceae > Triticum > Triticum urartu. The sequence goes on along the minus strand of NC_141874.1, from coordinate 45,808,446 downwards.
TAAACATATATAGGGCAGGCTTCAGGCCCACTTAATTTGTTAGCTGAAGAGTTTCTACATGCTCGAAGTCGCAAGCTACTCCCGAGCAGTTTCCCAAACTTCTCGGAGAGGCTAATAGAAATGCTCTCCGACTAGGAACGGTAATTTCAAACAAATGATACTGCTTACCCTCCAAGGCCCAAGCGCCTTACATTTCTCTTCCCTCCCATTCCAGTAAGCCTTGCTCAGAGTGTTTCCACCACGGCAAAGCTGAAGTTCACGGGCATTACAGACTCAACACAGGACAGAAAATAATCCAAAATTACATGGATGGAAGTAATAGGAAAAACAGTTTGTTAGAGCTGCTCTCACCCCCACTGTAGCTTAATTGCACCGCAATCTAAGCATATTTCTGGGGAAGCTTAAGATCAAAAGAAATAACGTAATATAGGCAGAGCAGGAGCCCAAAGTAGATGAAACAGAATAAAAAATACATAGACATTGTTCAATAGTTTAATAGACAACGAAATGGATAACGTAACAGAACAAGTAAACAACTATATATGTTTTTTCAATGATACAGTTTGAGGTTCCATGTTCTCACAACCGCAATCAAAAACATGAAAACTTTACTTAAAAGGATAAATATAAATTCAATGTTGCTAATAAGATTGAACCAGGCCATAAACATGAGTAGATCATTTATTCCGATGGTCAATTAGGTCCCAACCATCGTACAAGTCTCCGGGATGGCCTTCTACATTCTTGTTGCTTTCTGCAGTTCTATCAAACAAGGTGTGTATGGGAATGAATCAGTTATGAAACGCTCGGCCCCCAATGCTAGATGACAAGTTGTTGGGTATAAGTAGCCAAGGTCCTGAACCTTTGAATCTTTCAAATGATAGGCCAACCCTCTGCATATTGATTGATGCAGAAAGACAACCTCTTTATATGGATGAAATCCAAGGATATCAAAGTATCCAGATCCACGACCGTCACCCATATGTTCCTTGCGAAGAATGTTGTCATTTTCAGAGTCCCATTCAAACTTTTCTTCCACTAGCTCGTTCTTGCTGGAGTTCAACTCCAATTTCATTTCCATTAGGCATTCCAAGTTGTGGCCATGTTCATTACGTTCCTTGCATTCTTTTGAGATACTCAGTGAAGTTGATATCTTGTAAGACCCATGCTCCAAGAACAGGACGAAGATCATCTTGTACAATGGGTGTAAGGCAATTGTTATGCTTCAAGACCCAATTCGTGTGGCCACACGATTGCTCAAGGACCCAAACCATAAGACGAGACGTTTCAAAAGTAGTAATTGCAAGGTACACCCCTTTCTCTGATCGTCCGAGATGAAACTTTCGGTACTCGCCCGGTTCACGATCCATGGGTGGTTTAATTACTTGGTACTTATCATTTGACAAACAGATCCTGCAAAACATATCATTGATGAACATGCTAAGAAAGCATGTAGACATGGAAGGAAATTAATCAATAAGCAACTGATAAAAAACTGATTTCTAAAGAGCAATTAGGTACCTCATTACGAAATCAGTTTTGCAGTGGATGTAAAGTGCGCCCCTGCAGTAGACGGCGTGACGTTTGTCGTCAGACCAGTCGAAATGCCGCCTCATTCCAGAAACAGTGCCGGCAGCCTCCCCTTCTCGAATAAAAGACCTCTCCTTCCAACCGCCCGACTTTGAGGAGAAAACATGCAAGTCGAACATTGCTGATGGTTTGCTTTGGAATACAAAGCGGGGGGAAACCCTTTTTCGATAAAGAGGAATTTGAGAAACTAACACCACCAAATGAGTGCGATCAGAGATACATTCCAATTATTGGTTTGAGAAAACCAAGGATCAGAGACACATTGAGGATATATAATACCATTATTCTAAATTTGAAGATGACTCTTGGTCTTTGAATTTAAATCTCATATGGCCATGCCACACTACATGGAACTAGACTAGAATTTAGATCGTATACCACTACTTTAATAGGAAACAGAGGTATGAATGGCTGAAAAATCAGTCGGAAGTGTTGTGGGAATTTACCGAAAAAGGGTTGCCCCCCGCTTTATATTATAAAGCAAACATCACCACATACATCCGAGCGAACTGATACAAACACACCCACCACGACACACAACACACACCCAAGGCAAGATACAAAGGTGCCGGGCACCGACACACCACTCGGACGACAACCAAGCAAACTAGCTACTTGGAGCCATCGAGGAGGGGTGAGACGGACAATGATGAAGCAAGGACTCCAGGACGGTGCCTCCCAAAAGGGTACGACCACAGATAGCCGCCACCGTCCGATCCGAAGATCAAGTTTTCACCCAGAGCCACACGGAGGAGTGGGAGCACGGCGACGGAGCCTTCAAGAAGGATACGACGTCCGTGGACGCCGCCGTCGCCGGCCAGTTCGAGGACTGGGCAAGTGATGGACCCCGGCGATCACACCCCTCCGACACCCCCGCTCCGCCCACCACCCGCAGCCAAGCCCCCCACGAAGCCATGGCTACCCGCCCGCACCTGAGACGCAGGTTCCGCCCTCGAACTCCACGCCTCCCTCCACTAGGGCCGCCGCCCAACATCCAAGCACCCCCAAGACCATCCAAAGAGGCCAGCTTTGTACCAGAGGGACACCCCCGACCAATGTCCCGCGACAGACGACCCGCCTTGAGCATCGCCGGAGTTGCGACAACCTGCACGTGGATGGGGAAAGGGGGAGGTGGGGGAGCGGACGCATCCGGACTGACACACCCCTATGCCAGTGACGGGTGACCCGAGCACGTCGGCGCTGCCCATCCCTCCAGCCAACCTCCCCACCGGACACACCCCTGTGCCGCCCCATCACAGCAGCCGTCACAGAACAGCGCAAAGCCACCGTCGCAGACCCGGCCATCGGCGAGGATGACCCCCAAGGACCGCCACTGACCACCAAGAAAAATCACCGGGGAGCCCATCTGCGCTGCCGCCGTCGTCCAACCGGCGGGACGCCTGGATCCCGACCAGCACGCCCACCAGCCACCGCTGCTGCGCCTCCACCACCACCAGCCTCGGCCCGCGCCTCCTGGGCCCAGATCTGGCCGTCCGTCGCCGCCGGAGCCCACCGCGCACCACCGCTGCTGCGCCCCTTCACGCCGCCGTCTGCTGCCGCCACGCCCTGAGCCAATGTCGCGACGCCGCCCGACCCTGAGGGCCGCGCCCGCTGGGCCGAGCAGGGGAAGGAAAGTGCCCCGCCGCCGCCAGTGCGTCGAGGCGGCGGCGAGGGGAGGGGGGTAGGAGGAGAGGGGAGCTGGAGGCGGCGGTAGGGTCCCCCCCCCCCCCCCCCCCCCCCGGCGCTCGCGGGAGGGAGGGGACCAACTGTGGGAACTTAGGGGAACTGGAAAGATGTAGGCACCTCATTAAATGAATAAAAATGCAGCATAGAATTTCTGAAATCAGACGCTCTTCAGAAAAATCGGACGCTCTTTAGAAAAAAATTATACTTGGTAAGCCAATCCGCAAATAAATGGAAATCATATTCAGATAATATCCAGGATTATATATAACTGTATATCTCAGACATATATAGGGAGAAGGGATTGGGGGCACAGAGATTGTCATATTCTAGTTATTTATTTAGCTGTGTTTTATTGCGTGCAGTGTAAATCAATCGATAGGACCAGTCGTAGTTTCCTTATAAAAAGCCTATCAAAGATTCATGCAAACAACTAATCTTGAAAAATTCAAACCTGAAATTAGCAAAGGGTGGAAACAATTTGGAATCCATATCAGAAAAAGGCAGAACAAACGAAAAGGAAGAACCAAATACCAGTGTCTACACTTCAACATTCTCAATTGTGGAACATGCTGTCCCGTATCAAAGTGCAGACTTATATAGTATAGTTAACTCAATGAGCCTATCCACCAGTCTAATAACGTCTCGTTCGACGTGAGGGGGACCAACCATCAAAGACATGAGAAGTATTAACAAATGTCTAGCCTTTTCAATGACAGCAAGGAACAGCCAAGTCCTGCAAACAAAACGACTAAGGACAACTAAGTAAATAAATCAATAATGGGTAGCAGCAACTAAACTAGCATTTACCATCAGTAAATACCAATATTACTCCATCAAAACCAAACATTTTGCTACCAAGATTCTTACTGTTTTATTTGTATGTGTGGTAAGCAAACACTCCACGGTTCAAACTATTCACACTACTAGGGAAAAGCTTATAGATAAACGCTTATTATAGTAGCGCGGGTTTATACCCCTCGCTACTGCTACTTACTAGCAGCGCGGGTTTTATCCCTCGCTGCTACTAAGTTGATAGTAGTAGCGCGGGTTTTTACCTCTCGCTACTACTAAGCGGTCTCTACCATACCTCCCTGAGACATGCCATAGTGGTAGCGAGGGGTACAAACCCGCACTACTACTAAGTGAATAGCTATAGCGCAGGTAAGATACACACGCTACTACTGAGCGTATCCCTCCCTTGCCGCACCACTCCCACCCCGATCCTAAAGAAAAAAATCCGCTCCCACCCCACCAAACTCTCTCTCTCCAACCTCACCCCCACCCCTCAGTTGACTCATCTCCCCATGACCTCCTTGCTGCCGCCAGCTCCCACGCCGGCCAGTTCCGGCGAGCTCCGGCCGCGCGGAATACGCCCCCAAGCACCCCAAGCTCCGCCCCTCCCTCCCCTCCTCCCAGATCCGTGCCTCAAGGCCTGCACCCTTGCCTTGAGGCGGCGAGGGGGAAGGCGGCGGCGGAGAGGCAAACCGCGAGGGGGAGCAGCACGCGACTCCGCCACCCAACGGCCGCGGCACTACTAGGAAAAGGGCTATAGATGGAATTGACACTAATAGCGCACCAGACATGTGGTGCGCCATTACTAAATACTAATGGCGCACCATGTGTTGGTGCGCCATTAGTGTGCAAATACTAATGGCGCACCACATCCACGGTGCGCCATTAGTAAACATAATTTTCTTTTTTATTTTTTCAAAACTACTAATGGCGCACCGTGGGATGGTGCGCCATTACTAGTTGGTGCGCCATTAGTAATTATGTTTCAAAATGTTTTTCAATTTTTTTATTTTTTAAACTACTAATGGCGCACCGTGGGAGTGGTGCGCCATTACTAGTTGAACTAGTAATGGCGCATTATCCCACGGTGTGCCATTAGTAATTTGGCCCAAACATTCCCCAGAATGCACCCCCCCCCCCCCCGACCGCCTTTTCAGTTTCAAAAAAAATAAAAGACACTGATAGGAATGTCAAAAAAATAAAAGAAAATAAGATTCCCATGTGATATGTGGTCTAGTTGTTAGCAAAATTTACAAACATGAATTTTCGACTTTTTGCAAAATCTCTTGAGAATTTGTAAAAATGGGCATAACTTTTGCATACGAACTCGGATGAAAAAGTTTTTTATATGGAAAATCATCTACTCGAAAAGTTACATCCGAATTTAACTGGGGGAACCCCGTTAAACATTTTTAAAATCCTCAAAAACCTAACAGAAAAAAAGATATGTGGCTTTTAAGATCCGGAGAGGCAAAAAAAATTCAAACTTACTAATGGCGCACCTGCTCATGGTGCGCCATTACTATCTTCCCGCCTTCTAAATTAAAAATAAGTCAAAAAATAAAAAAAAGTTACTAATGGCGCACCTGCCCATGGTGCGCCATTAGTATCTTCCCGCCTTCAAAATTCAAAATAAATAAATAAATTAAAAAAAATTAGTAATGGCGCACCTGCCCGTGGTGCGCCATTACTATGCCGTATATATGGCTGGGCGTGGTCCTCTCCTCCTTACCTCTTCATTCTTCTCCTCCACTCCACCTCTCCTCCACTCCATCTCCTCCTCTCCTTCACTCCATCTTCCCTTCTCTCCTCCACCATACTACCCTCCTCCTCTCCGGCGACCTCCTCCTCCCTCCTCTCCTCCCCTCCCCTCCCCTCACGGTTTCTCCTCCCTCCTCTCCGGTGAGCTCCTCCTCCCTCCTCTCCTCCCATCCCCTCATGATTTCTCCTTCCTCCTCTCCGATGCTCCGGTGAACTCCTCTCCGGCGACCTCCTCCTCCTCTCCGGCGATGTAGGCGAGCGCCTCTCCGGTGACCTCCTCCTCCTCTCCGGCGAACTCCTCTCCGGCAAAAGAACACGGCAAAAGAACGTACAAGCGCTGAGAGGAGGAGGCGCTGTCGGGGCGGAAGGCGTTTCTGATGACGAAGAAAGTGGTGAGATTAATCCTGAGCTGTTCCCTAGTAGCGGAGAGAATCCTGAGCCATTTAATAAATTTAGATCTCCAATCATCTCATTATCCCTCAGTTTAATATATTCTTTTTCAATCGAGGATATGCAATTTTTCTTGAGTTGCTGAAGACATTGGGGTATGCCTCCGGTTAATTAACCCGAGCATAAGGGAAAATGTTTAGCCTGCGAACTTAACATATGTACAGTATGCATGTGCCCTCCATGGCAGAAACTGCCATTTTTTGTTAAACAAGAGTCCATGCTGGCTGAGTCATGGATCATTTAGAACCGTCTAGTTCAGTCCCTGCCTGTTTATGAGCTTCACATGGCCTCCCATGGTAGTTTCTGAAGGCAGGACAAACCATGTGAAAATGAGAACAGATGTACGGGCATGGTTCTGTACAGGTGTTAGGTAGTGTTTTTGCTGATTGTGTGAAATTTTGCAGGTACTGGTAGCATGCTATATTAATGCTTTGGACGAAATTACATTATTCGTCACCCCTGCTCAGCTCAGAGAGGTACCTCATCCTATCGTCCCCTGATCTCTGAATCTCAATGCTTTGGACGAAATTACATTATGAAACTTATATGCAGTAAGGCCTAGATTGGCAGTGTAATTTTTAAAATACCGCAGTATTCGAAAAATTCGGCATCATGTTGAACTAGTGTGGAGCATGCTATGCAGAGGCCTAGTTTGCCATGTTGATAATTGTGAGTTACAAACCAAGCTTTCAGTTTGAGAAAAAAGAGGTCTGGACCTCTTTGTCTAGAAGTTAGAAAAAAACATTGTATCAGGAATACAAGTGAATATGAAACTACTGTTGTTGGTTTAGCCAAACACCTCACAGTTTTCAAAACTACAGTTTTATAGAAACCATAGTATTCTGATTGAGCTAAGCTAGCAGTGTATCTTCACCTGTGGGAATCAAGGTGCATATGCTCCTTGTCTTTTTTCACATTCTAGACTAGATTGAATAACAGGAATTGCCAATCAACTGTAAAAAATAAATTTAATTACCAATCTGCACGCACAAGACATATATCTTTCTCATCATTTTAAACAGTAACCATTGATACTCCACGTATACATTTTCTAAGAATTACTTCATATATGTAGGCCGGCAGCGGTGTTCACAAATCACCGCGGAGAAAGTAAAGATCTCGAGGGGATTCCATTTGTTTGCTCTATGTATTGTCTTTCGAAGCGCGCGCAGGAAAAAACACACACAAAAATGCTAGTTCATTTTACGGCCTTTTGTAGCAAAAGAAAATGAAAAACACAAAAAATGTTTGTTTCTCTGCCTTTTGTAGTAATGGAGAATGAAAGTCACAAAAAATGTTTGAAGGAGTGGTCTCTGTGATTTGGGGGTAGTGGCCCCACTACTAGGAAAAGGCCTACTAATGGCGCATCTAATTTGGCCATTAATGGCGCATTAGTGGTGCACCATTAGTGCCACGCCATTAGTATATTTTACTAATGGCGCACCACTGGTGCGCCATTAGTATCTGGTATACTAATGGCGCACCTCAGATGCGTCATTAGTATATACAACAGTGCGCCATTAGTATGCCTCCCAGGGGGCCATGTATACCCAGGTGCTTTGGCATGCTAATGGCGCACAACAACAAGATGCGCCATTAGTAACTTTGGCATACTAATGGCGCACTGTTTAATGATGCGCCATTAGTATCCTTTGGCATACTAATGGCGCACTGTGATGTGATGCGCCATTAGTATGAATATTAGGTTTTTTTATTTTTTTTATTTTCTATTTTTTGCACAGGTTACAAAATGTATAATTGGACAAAATATAGACAGCACACATCAACAACAGATTCATCGAATACAATAGAAGATTAGTCTCTGAATACAATTCATCATATTAGTCTCCGAATACAATTCATCATATTAGTCTCCGAATTGAAAAGACCGAACAAAAATAGAACATTATATTACAAGTCTCGAGACCGCGAGTAGCGAGTTTGTCTTCACATTACAAGTCGATATCGATCATCTAAACTACCATCACATAGAAGAGAGCTGCGGTCATCACGATGAGCATCATCACGATGAAACTCGTCTTCATCCGGTTCCTCCAACGCTCCCTCCCCTCTCCCGCTAGATAGCGGGCGTATCTAGATTCGGCCTCGGCCCTAGTGGCATTTCAATATTTCTACTTAACACAAGAGAATTACCCCAACCATGTATGTTAAATTAAGAGATGCACATATGGAGGCAATTGGATCACCTACAGTAGCTGTCCATGAGCAAAGTTGAGGACGCACGGGGCAGGGGCAGCAGGATGCAGCTTGGGGACATGGTCGGGGAAAACAACCAGCAGCAGCAACTTGGGGACTCGGTCGGGGAACACAACCAGCAGCAACAGCAGGTCTATGGAACACAACCTGAAATCACATGGGAAGTTATTTATGCTGTAATTTTACTAACATGAGATCATACAAACCTACTTCAGTACTGATTTGTGTATATATAAGTCCCAAAGCCGGTCCAGTTTGAGAACTTAAGATCTGAATTTGAACATTCTAAATTTCACAGTTAGTTGAGGCTAACTGTTTTAGATGTAATGTAACAATTGAGACATCAATGGGGCACAACTTAGTTAGCTACTAATGTTCAGGAGATTCAAAGAGTGTATGTTCTAGCTAACAAAAATATAATACCATGCTTAGGAACTCGGAGCGAGAAAAAGTATGTGTCGCTTAAGAGCTACCACAATTGATACTGGTCAAGGATAAAAACAGGTAGATATCATATAATTCTCATCAGGATCATACATTGAATTCATTAAAGTCTATAGATTCATTTCTTAGATATTGAATTGGGAAATCACAAGAAAAGTAGATTAACCAATGTGTCCAGATAACACAAGAAGGCAAGCACTAGTAAATATTGACTCTCGTGCCACTACATGTACATAACAAGTATTTGACACATTCCTGCAAGCATGCAAATATAGGCAGTATTATTTTTCTAATGAAATACATGACATATTCTCCTCGTGTATTCTCCAATCAACCACTTGACGGTGGCCAGAGCGAAACGAACAAAGGGAGAGACAAGTCGTCACCTTGCAACAAGGGGACTCATACCCAGCCAAATCGAAACAAATTGAACCCGTGGCGGCAACTTCTATATAAAACATTTGCTCAAAATGATGCTCAAGAGGAAGACACACTTTCTCAATATTGCATTCAATCATATAGACCAAATTGCAAAAGTAAGAACACTGGATAATCATAGTCTAGATCACGCTGCAAAAAAACATCAAAATCATAGAACATATAGGTTGCATCATGATTCTAAGAAACAATGTGCTAGAGAAGTAGGCTTGCAATGCAAACTTTTTGCAAAGGGTTGCAAAACAAACTACCAACAGCCGCAAAAGCATGTGAACTAAATAAATCCTAATAACAAAGAGAGGGCACCAAGAAAGAAATACAATAAACGTGTGAAGTAAATCCTACTAGCAACTTCATTTTAGCACCAACAATCAGAAGAATGAGCATGTTAATTAGATTGTACACGCCTACACACACAAAATTCAAAACAATAACTAAGGCGAGAGGGGAAAGATATGGGGCGGTAAGTGTCGACGAAGGACTCGTCCATCTCCCTCCGCTCCTCCTTAGTCTTCCTCATCCATGGCTTATTCTCCTGAACCTGCATGCAGCACTGCCCCATTCCTGCAGACAACCAGACAAGATGTGCACAAACTGCACAAATCAGATGCAGAGATAATAACAAAACAAACAAGAAGAAGGCAAGGGGAGGATGGTTTCAGGCACTAGGAGAGATGGAGAGAGGCGGCATCCACACAGTTCACTGAATATCTCAGACACTGCATCTTCAGGTCTAACAAGGCAGGGAGTGGGAGGGGGTTACCTGCAGCTGCAGGGTGGGAGTTGGGCGAGGTCCATGGTGACCTTCCTTGCTTCCTCCCTCCCTGCTCGGGTTTTTTCTTCTTCTCCTGCAGCAATGGAAAGGGAGGACCATGGCATCACCAACAGTACAGAACTGAGCAACAAACAAAAGCAGAAGAAAATCAAAATCAAAACGAATCAGGCACCTTGATGATGGAGCTCCATGGATGGCTTGGAGAAGGTCGGAGCAGAGGAGGCGCAGCGAGCACGGGGTCTTCGAGCGCCCCGAGGGAGGAAGGAAGGAGGCGGTAGCGGGGCAACGTAGCCGATCTCCGTCGCTTCGCGTGGGTCCTGGCCGCCGGGTCGATCTGGGACTGGGAGAGAAGGTGCACGCGACGGATGTAGGGGCTCGCCGGTGGGGAGGTCGCCGGGGTGGGGGTGCTGGGCGGCGGCGGCGCCGTGGGATGGGCATGAATCGGGAGGGGAATGGAAGAGACAGAGAGCTGCGCGGGCACGACACGGTCGAAGGGCGAGGAGAAGAAGGGGAGGGGTCGGAGGAGGTGACGGAAGCGGCGTGTCGATCTGGATCGGAGGAGGCAACCAGTCCGGCGGTGGCGACCAGTCCACGACGGCCAGTGAAGGGGTGGGCGGAGGCGAGGGGAGGGATCTGAGGTGGGAAGGGGAGAGGTGGGTGGCGGCAGCGAGGATCTGTGGTGGGGAGGGGAGGGGTGGGTGGCGGCGAGGGGAGGGATCTGGATCGGGAGCGCTAGGGTTCGCTGCGCGGGGAGAGAGAGGAGTGAGAGGGTGAGGTGCGGGCCGTTGGATCCAGGAGCTGCCCACTTACTAATGGCGCACCAACCCTAAATGCGCCATTAGTAATCCAGGTTACTAATGGCGCACCTTCTGGTGGTGCATCATTAGTAGTTTTGCAAAAAAAAAACATACTAATGGCGCACTGCTCAACAGTGCGCCATTACTAGTTTAAACTAGTAATGGCGCACGGTGGAACAATGCGCCATTAGTAGTTTTGCAAAAAAAATATAATAAAAAAACAACATTAGTGGTGCACTTTCCGACAGGTGCGTCATTACTAGTTACAACTAGTAATGGCGCACTGTGTCTGGATGCGCCATTAGTATGTTTGGACAGGCGCACTAGTTCAAAAAAAAATTTGATGCTAATGGCGCACCCTGGGCCAGGTGCGCCATTAGTAGTTTCAACTCTAATGGCGTATCAGAAGGTGGTGCGCCATTAGTATATACTAATGGCGCACCGCTTGTCTGGTGCGCCATTAGTGTCAATCCCATCTATAGCCCTTTTTCTAGTAGTGCCCGGGTGTGGTCGGGCTCGAGTTCTCTGCTATGGGTTTGGAGGAGTAATGTTTCTGGTTCTACAAATATCCAACCTCTGGCGGACAGAGTGTCTGTGCGTGAGCAGTGAGACGGCGGCTAAGGCTAGCGTGGAAGAGGTACTCTTCAGTTGCTTCATTCGGTTTTACTTAGTTTTGTGTCCTTGTTGGATGTACATGTACCCCAGTTAAACATGTGTGGTGCTCGCTTTGCCCAATTTTCTGTTTAAGGATTAGCTATTGTAGGGCAGATGCTATGTAGAGAATCAATTAATTTCCTCTAGAAATGCTCGAGTGGTGATTTGGCGAAATTTGGAAATACTAGTTCTGCATCATGGCATGGATACTGTTAAGGGAGATATCATCTATTTATCCGGCCAAAGCGCATATGCGAAGCCTTTGATTCGAGGTAAAAATGGTGCATCGCCTCTCCCTACAAGGTGTTAGTTTTAGCATCTAGTTCTGCATCATGGCTGTAAACTGAACTTGGTTCAGTTAAAAACTGCACTGTCCAATTTGGACAGCAAGCTTAGATCTGAAAAATGAGTTACCTAGGCTTAGAATTTTGAGTTGGCCCCTTTACATAAGTTTTAGATAAAGTTCCAAGGTTTCTTTAGAGTATTTATTTGTGTCGTTTGGATGTACGGTTTGAGAGCAGCCATCAATTTAGTTTGCTGTCCCGAAATATATGTTCCTGGGTACAGTATTTTGATATGGGAGATTAGGCCCTGTTAGAGGTGGTATTAAAATAAAGTTACAACATGAAAATTTTAGAGGCTGTTCTGTAGATACTTAAACACATATCACTTGTCAGGTTTCGTTCGTTATATTAAATACTATAAAATTATCAAAGTGGGCTGTACTATGTTGGACAGAATTTTATGTTTGGACTTGGGTGAATGTAACCAGACTTATACTCTCAGATTTTGTCATAGTTGATGGTGTGAGGACTTATAATGTGATAAAGTATATACGTTGTTGCAACACCAAAATCAGTGAAATATATTTCCTTTTTTTGCTGCCGATGACATCTCGATAAAGCAAGGATTTAGATAACATCATATGTTCAGAGTTCAGTTCTTTTCTTATCTGAAACTAACATATTTTACAATGGGCATGATGGATGTTGCAGGTTCATTGATGACAGCCAAGGGTTCATGCTCGGAAACGACTACATCTTGCTCCATGTTGTTGGCTCAGCTAGAGTCCTTAATCATGAGGAGATGGGACACGTCGATTGTTAGAGTACACTTGACAGGTGCATTTGTGAAATTCTAGCCAGAAGATTGATAGCATGCTTGCCTGCTTGTTCTTTTCAGTTCAAATAAATGTTCCTTTTCTTGTTGAATCCAATGTAGCTAGCGGAGATCAAGCGGAAAGGTTGTTGATTGTCCCAAAGTTCCTGGACCATTTAGTTTGAATAGCCAGTGAGGAATTAAGCATATATTTTCGGCATGAGCCCCTTTAAATTGCTAGATGAGAAAGAATCTTAACTTAATTAATGGGTCTTGTGAATTGGAATATACCATTTAGTTGAACTGATGCAATTTGCGTACTAACAAGTTTTCACTTTCTGGACATGGGCGCATGGGTGATCGACGCTGACTAGCGCAGCCAGTGGGCGCTGTGCTCTTCAACCACTCAGAGGCGGACTTCTCCATGAAGCTGGTGGCCATGTCGCGTAGATGATTGTCCAGGTGATTCGACGCCGGAGGTCGCCAAGGTGGTGAACCTCGACGCCACCGTCCGGGGGAGGGAAGATTCGGGTCCACCGGCGTCTAAGCTCCGAGCCTTGGTAGATACATCTAGGGAAGTTGTCTGTTTAGGTTGGTGATGGAACACCAGGGAAGGTACCCACCTTTCGATGATCATTGTGTGTGTCTGAAGTTAAATGGAATCTTGAGAATGTTATGTGACGTTGGTTTGGTTTGCACTGGACGTATTGCCATCCATGAATACTACATCTAACTTTTATTTTTTTAATTCCTAAATTATTAGTAGTAGCGTGGGAAACAAATGAGCGCTACTAGTAGTTAGGTTAGTAGTAGCGTGGGAAATAAGAAATGAGCGCTGCTAGTAGTTAGGTTAGTAGTAGCGTGGGATATAAATGAGCGCTACTAGTAGTTAGGTTAGTAGTAGCGCGGATGCACCCGCGCTGCTACTAACTTTTAGGTGTAGCGCGATACTAGTAGCGCGAGTACCCACGCTACTAGTAGCATTTTACCCGCGCTGCTAGTAGCCTTTTTCCTAGTAGGGTCAGGTGATCGCAAAATATGTACGAGTAACAAAATAATTGAGCTCGTGACCTAACATCTGCAGAACTGAAAGTCTAAGCACTTTATCAGATCTTGAGTAAGAGCAATTAGAATATATTATGATTCAAAGGCATCCACTTTATCTCAGAAAGAAAAATAAGGCAGCAAACCAAGAGAAAGAACCAAATAGTCTCTACACTATAACAAACTCAATTATGTAACAAGCTGCAGAATGATCTGCTCCTATATCAGAGTTCAGACCTGTGTTGTTAACATGTAGGTAGATGACAATATACAAATTGTTCTGATACAAATGCTTGAGTACCAAATGCAACAGTAACCTGACAAGCCATCATAGAAATGGGAAGAATTAATTGAACAATTCATTTACTAAGAATTAAACAACTAAGTTCCTGCAAAAAAATTTAAGTAACAAGTAAATCAATAATGTGTAGTACCAGCGCAATTAGAACCAATAAGATTAGTGACAGCCTATTTCAAAAACGCAAATATAACTGATATATAGTAAGACTAGTTACGATATATCTCAATGCAGAATTACCTTAAAAAGGTTTCACTAATTAAGAGGAATAATAAAGAATAGAATGAAAAACATATATAGGGCAGGCTTCAGGCCAACTAAATTTGCTAGGAGTTTCTACATGCTCAAAGTCGCAAGCTACTCCCGAGCAGTTTCCCAAACTTCTCGGAGAGGCTAATAGAAATGTTCTCCGACTAGGAACGGTGATTTCACACAAATAATACTGCTCACCCTCCAAGGCCCAAGCGCCTTACATTTCTCTTCCCAAGGTCCTGCTCAGAGTGTTTCCACCATGGCAAAGCTGAAGTTCAGGGGCATTACAGACTGAACTCAGGACAGAAAATAAGCCAGAATTACGTGGCCAGAAATAATAGGAAAAACAGTTTCTTATAGGGACAATCTATAAGCATATTTCTGGACAAGCATATTTCTGGGGAAGCTTAAGATCAAAGTAACACAATATAGGCGGAGCAGGAGCCCAAACTAAGGAAAAATCAAGATGAAACCAACCACCAAATTGATTGGGGAAACAACAACGGAACCACCGCTGAGTGAAATATTTGTCCCCAATGTAGATGAAAGAGAATAAGAAATGCATATAGGTTGTTCAATAGTTTAATAAATATAAAAACAGAACAAGTAAACAACTCTATATGTTGTTTTTAATGATACAGCTTGTGGTTTCATGTCCGTACAACAGCAATTGAAAACATGGAAACTTTATTTAAAAGGATAAGTATAAATTCAATGTTGCTAATAAGACTGAACCAGGCGATAAACATGAGTAGACCATTTAATCCGATGGTCAATTGGATCCCAACCATCGTACAAGTATCCAAGATGGCCTTCTTCTACATTCTTGTTGCTTTCTGCAGTTCTGTCCAACAAGGTGTGTATGGGAATGAATCAGTTATGAAACGGTCGGCCCCCGATGCTAGATGACAAGTTGTTGGGTATAAATAGCCAAGATCCTGAAACTTTGAATCTTTCAAATGATAGGCCAACCCTCTGCACATTGATACATGCAGAAAGACAACCTCTTTATACGGATGAAATCCAAGGATACCAAAGTATCCAGATCCACGTCCGTCAACCTCATCTTCCTTGTGAAGAACGTTGTCATTTTCAAAGTCCCATTCAAACTTTTCTTCCCCTAGATCTTTCTTGACGGAGTTCAACTCCAATTTCTTTTCTATTAGCCATTCCAAGTCGTCGCCGTGTTGATTACGTTCCTTGCATTCTTTGAGATACTCATTAAAATTGATATCTTGTAAGACCCATGGCCCAAGAACAGGACGAAGATCATCTTGTATAGGTGTAAGGCAATTGTTATGCTTCAAGACCCAATTTGCGTGCCCACACGATTCCTCAAGGACCCAAACCATAAGACGAGACGTTTTAAAAGTAGCAGTTGCAAGGTACACCCCTTTTTCTGATCGTCCAAGATGAAGCTTCTGGTAGTCGTCCGGTTCACGATCCATGGGTGGTTTAATTACTTGGTACTTATCATTTGACAAGCAGATCCTGCAAAACATATAGACATGGAAGAAAATTAATCAATAAGGAACTGATAAAAAAACTGATCTCTAAAGAGCAATCCGGTACCTCATTATGAAATCAGTTTTGCAGTGGACGTAAAGGTTGCCCCGGCAGTAGACGGCATGCCGTCTGTCATCAAACCAGTCGAGATGCCGCCGCATTCCAGAAACAGTGGCAGCAGCCTCCCCTTGTCGAAAAACAGACCTCTCCTTCCAACTGCCCGACTTTGAGGAGAAAACATGCAAATCAAACACTGGTGGTGGCCATTCAGAATCAGATTCAGGTTCCTCCAATATAACAGGGTCTACTTGGTCCTCATGTCCGTTGTAGCGAGGATTTAGGATCACAAACACCTCATAGTGGGGCGACACCATGGGATCAAACACGAGGTGATATTCGCATTTGAGGTCTTCATCTATCTCCTCGAACACGGACGGACGCGGTGGTAGAGAATCCCACTGCCACGTGGCCGGGTTAACCACGTAACAATCCTCCCAATCCCAATAATCAGCAAGCAAGAGGAGGCCATTGCAGTGGTCCTTGATTTTGCGCCAATCAGGACGGCTGGGATAGGGCACGTAGTCGAACCTGCCGGAGATGGTGGGGCCGGTGGAGGGACTGGCGAAGAACTCCGACACACGTTCGCAGTAGAAATTGATGAAGACGCCGCCGACCGAGAGCGGGAGGAGGTCCGCGCGCAGTAGGCGGCTGGCGTCGATGACGGCGAGAAGGGCCTTGCAGACGCAGCGGCATGCGGCGAGGCCGCGCGGCGCGACGCGGTGGAGCACGTCGGCGAGTATTTCCTCCGGCAGCACCTGTGTCAGATCCATGTCGCTGGAAGGCGCCGCCTGTGAAGACCTGGGCAGTTTTGGAAGTGGAGAGAGAGAGAGGGTGGGGGTGCGAACTGTCAACTGTGGAGAGGCAGGCGGCTAGGGTAAATTTTGGGTGCTACGATTAGACATCAGATGCGCTGTGTGGCCTGTGTCTGTGGACTATTTGAGAGTACGCCCTTTTGTGGTGCTGGTGTTGGACTGTTGGTAAGACAACCCAGTTTGCTTCGCAACAAGTTTACTTCACAAGTAAGTTGAACTTCACAACTAAGTTTACTTCACAACTAAGTTTTTTTTTTCGAAACGGAACTTCACAACTAAGTTTCAACTTCACAACCAAGTTTTCTTGTGACTTTATGAGGAAAGGATTTCCATGTCGGGCCACCGATCTCGTCTTTCGCCGGTCGCATGGTCACGTGCCATGTTGCCACCGTTTCCCTTTCTCCCTTTCCTTATCATCGACCGAGAAACCCGGTCCTCTCGTTCCCATCTCATTTTTCCCCTTCATCATTGTGTGGGGATCATCATGGACGCCCGTCCTAGCACGCTTCTTCTCTGCTCTCTCTTGCCACCAGAAAGGCCGACGCGCATCTGGACTACCGCAAATCGCAACGCTGCTACGGTTTCGCTTCCAACTTGTGACGAGAGTGACCATGCTGCTCCACGCGTACGCTGCCCACCGAAGGAGAGAAGAGCTGACGACGTAGGAGGAGGTAGAGGAAGATGATGCCGCGACAGGGGTGCCCCGCCTACAACCTCTTTATGACCAAAGCACATGGGCGTTGTAACAACCGCACGAGCCTCCGCGGAGAAGCTGCAACTGCCCGTCTGCGGCGCTGCGACCTACTAGCGAAAAGCTAACTTGAGAAAACATATAAGCACCCCCCATCAAATAAATGTAAAAAAAATGTTTTAATGTTTCTTACCTGGCTCAAGTCACTCCAACTTGAGAAAGCTAACTGAAGAGATAGTCACATTCTGCTCTCCTCCCCCACTCCTGTGCTCTCTTTCTATTTAACCAGTGTCTGGCACCTGATTGAAATGGAACAAGGGACTAGGTAGTTTCTACTTTCTACAGGATTTTGTTTGTTGTATATTTTCCGTGTAACTCAGGTCCTAAACAGTCTTTATATTTTGTAGTTGTCCGAGCTTTCTATATTTCTTTTGATAATTAATAAATTGGTTCAAACTGATCCAATGCCCGCCATAATTCACTGGAATAATATAATTGCAAAATCAAATATTGTTACAATATAAATCTCACTGAATATATTTCATACTTGTAATAGTAAGAAAGGGATGTAGTGTATTAGAATGAAAAGCTAGTTTGTCTATGAAGCATGATAGATATTTCCTATTCATGTGACAGACCATGAAGTATGATTTAAAACCTTGTGTCTACTAACCATTTTATTTAAAGGAGAAGTTCCCTCTGTTCGGTTTTCGAGGATGAAATAACTTTTACACGAAAAACATTGTGGATGTTGTTCATGCAGCTTCAGCTAGCGAGGGCATCGGGGAACTATAGTCATGAAAGAACTTCTACGTGAAAAACATGGGTCAGATAACTTCCTAGAAAGCTTTAGCGAGTGCATTGGGGACATCTTATTCTGGCAAGTACTGCCTATTATGCATAGTTCGTTTGCCTGCAAATAGCTGAACTTAGTATTATAAAAAGCAAATAATTTGGGTAAGAAGACCCTAAAATTCTTCTGTAAGCTGGGAAAATACATACATAAACAACACTTGAAAAAGTATTCTTACAAAACTTGAAAAGTATTCTTCAGATTTAAAAAGTACAGTAAGTTTTAACTTCACCTTGATTATGTTGCATATGTCCAAGATTTATATTTTTACAAGCCAAGTTGTATTTGATTTCTGTTCCCAAAAAAATCAAGGTCATAAAAATCAGGTTAATGGGATAGTTACCAAGGAGAAGAAAAATAAAGCTCCGAAGAAAGAGTGCCATCTCCACGAGTTCATCTGAAGGGCACATGCATAATGCTGATCAAGGATACAAATCAGAAAAAGAGAGGCAGGAAACCGAAAAAAGAATCAAGTAGTCCTTACAATACAACATACTCAACTGTGTAACATGCTGCAGAATGATCAGCTCCAATATTGAAGTGCAGACCTGTATAGTTAACATCGAGCTAGGTGACAAGTTACAAACTATTCTAATACAAATGCTTGAGTACAGTACCAAATGCCGTAATTAATTGAACTATTAATTTACCAATAGTTTTACTTATAAGATTAGTTAGCACCTATTTCAAATACATAAATTTATCTGATATATAGTCACAATATATCTCAGTGCCCAAGTATATCGAAACGCCCTCCACCTAGACCTAGGAACTGTAATTTGCAAAGATTACACCGCCTAACCTCCAAAGGTCCAAGAGGCCTGAGAGCCAAACTTTCTTTTCCCACCCGTTCCACTCGGCCTCGCTACCAGCTGGTAGGATTTCCACCAGCCACAAAGTTGAAGTTCTGTGGCATTACAGATTTAACACAGTGCAGAAAAATAAGCCAAAATTCGAAAAGATGAAAAGAATCGCAAAAAAGTTTCTTAGAGCTCCCCCACCCTCACCGGAGCATGTTTCTCTAGAGGATGAAGCTCAAAAGAAGTAACACAATATCGGCATAGCACGAACCAAAAGTAAGGAAAAATCAGGATGAAACCAACTATTAAATTGATCATGAAAACAAGGATGAAACCAAGAGGGGGGGAAAGATACCGCTGAGCGAAATATTTGTTCCCGATGTACATGAAACAGAAGAATGTTAGAGTTAACCACGATGTGGTATTCCAATCCGGCACGGTTTGGAAGCAGTCACTGGAAAGGTTTAGTATTAACTAGCCTATGTGCTATATATAGATATGTGCAAACCGGCCCCTGTAAATCAACTAAACCCAGATCAATACAGCTCGCATAGCTCGCGGACGGCCGGAGAGTACTCGACCAGATCGTGAGCTGCGACGAGTCAGGACCTGCGCCAACAAAGAAGACATACAAGCGTGTAGTTTGATAGTTTATTAAACAAAGAAGTGAAGGACATAACGTAACAGAACAAGTAAACGGCTCTATATGCTTTTTTAGTGATACATTGTTAGGTCTCATGTTTTTAGTACCACAACCGGAAACATGGTAACTTGATTCAAATGGATAAGTATATATAATGGGAAACAATGCTAGTAAGATTGAACAAGGCCATAAACTAGGCCATTTATTTATGAAGGTTGCAACAAATCGGTTGAACGGGGTGGCTGACCATGTGGTCAAACCCACTCAAACAAAAGCAAGGACGCAACATACTAGATGGAATGGTTGTGTTGCATGAAACTGGACATGAGCTTCACCGTAAATTGACTTCGAAATGGCCTATGATAATGTTGCCATGTCATTAGTGGTGTTATACTAGATGGAGTCAACGTTCTTGCTTTTCAAAGTCAATGATGATGTTGGCAACTATTTTCAGGCTAAGAAGGGTCTTCGCCAAGGGAACCCCATATCCCCTATTTTGTTCAACATCGCAGCCGATATGTTAGCTATCCTTGTTCAGAGGGCTAAGGTGGCTGATCAAATTAGTAGTGTTATTCCTCATTTAGTAGAAGAAGGTCTGTCTATTTTACAATACGCGGATGACACTATTCTTTTTATGGATAATGATCTAGATAAAGCAAGAAACCTCAAGCTGTTTTTATGCGCATTTGAGGAGCTCTCTGGTCTCAAAATTAATTTTCATAAGAGCGAGCTTTTCTGCTTCGACGACGCTGTAGAGTCCGCAGCTGAGTATGCTGACATTTTTGGCTACCAACTTGGGCAGTTCCCGATTAGGTATCTAGGTATTCTGATTCACTATCGGCCCTTAACTATCGTTGAGTGGAAACATGTGGAAGAGAGACTTGAGAAACGGCTAGCTAGTTGGAAAGCCAAACTCTTGTCATATGGGGGAGATTGATATTGATCAATTCCATCCTCAGCAATATGGTTCTATACATGTTGTCATTCTTCCACTTACGAAAGGGGTTCTTCAGTGTTTGGATTACTTTTGATCCAGATTTTTTTGGCAATGTGATAATGAATCTATGAAATATCGACTGGCTAGGTGGACTATATTATGCCGACCTAAAAGTCAAGGGGGCTTTGGAATTCAAGACCTTGAGATTAAAAACATAGCTCTTCTGAGTAAATGGGTTTACAAATTACTCACTGAGAATGGAGTATGGCAGGAAATCATTTATAACAAATACGTGGGGTCCAAAGCCATTTCTCAAGTTCATTGGAAACCCGGTGATTCACATTTTTGGTATGGTGTCATGAAGGCCAAGGAATTATTTTTTCAGTTTGGTACTTTCTTAGTTAGGGATGGTTCGCAGGTTCGATTCTGGAAAGATACCTAGCTAGGTGCGACCCCACTTATGGTGCAGCACCCTAGCTTGTACAGGGTTGTCAGACATAAACTTGTAAGGATCAAACAAGTTTTGGGACAAGAAAACCCCGATATTTCTTTTCGTAGGGACCTCTTTGGCCCTCGTCTGGCAGCATGGAATGAGTTACTCACTCGTCTGGAGGACATTCAACTGACAAGAGAACCGGACAAGTTTCGATGGAAACTGCATTAAAACGGCAGTTTCTCGGTCAAGTCCTTGTACGATGCGATGACTCATATTGATGTTCCCATTGATAACAAAAAATTGTGGAAGCTAAAAATTCCTCCAAGTGTGAAGATATTCCTCCGGTTTTTAAGCACAGGGGTCATCTTAACTAGAGATGATCTGGCACGACGTAACTTGCAAGGTAGCAAGACATGCCTCTTTTGCCAACATGACGAGTCTATTAAACACTTATTTTTTGAGTGTAAGTTTGCTCGTGCAGGCCATAGTTCAAGTAGTTTCAAATCTATACCCCCCCCCCCCCCCCACATAGTGCGTGTAACATGTTTGGCAATTGGTTGCGGGGTATTGATAAACAATTTTCTACGCATATTCTTGTTTGGGCGGCTGCCTTATGTTGGGCATTGTGGCTTACCAGGAATGATGTGGGTTTTAATAATAAATGTGGTTCTTCTCATGTGCAGGTTATTCATGCATGTACACGATGGCTCTGTACTTGGTCTATCCTGCAGAAGTTGGAAGACATAGACCTTTTTATGATGGCGTCTACACGGCTGGAGAGTACAATTAGGGAGGTTTTCTCCCTTCAAGGATGGCGGTGTAATCTCCGTATAGGATCTGCCCCATCCTAGGCTGGGTTGATTTATTTTTGCTGGAAAACTATGCTTATTTTTTGGTCGTTTGGACTTGTTGGCTGTGTGCATCATGTTATGCAGAGGTCGGGCATGCTTTAGATGCGGTTGTATCACCTTGATAAATTAATTCAATGAAATGTCCTTTATAAAAAAACTCAGTTATACTCAGCATAAGAGTGGATGTTATTTCCACTGCAATCCGTAAACCTTTTCCTGGAGTAGGTTAGGCATACAAGAGTACCGCACTATAAGCAGGACAAGAATTCAGACAACAGACAAGGATGAGACTATCCACCAACTGGACCCGGAAAACAACAACAAAACTAATAGGGGGAAATGATACTGCTGAGGGAAATATCGGTTTCCGATATAGATGATACATAAGAAAGAAACGCATTGGCGTTGTTGAACAAAGCAATGAAGTATATTTGATATACTTTCCCATTTTCTGATGATACACTATTACGTCACATGTTCTTAGAACCGACATGGAAAATATGGACACTTCATTGGATAAGTATAAATCCAGTGCTAAATAAAAATGAACAAGACCTTAAACATGATTAGGCCATTTATTGTGATGTTCAATTGGGTTCCAACCAGCATACCAGTCTCTAAGATGCCCTTGTACATTCTTGTTAATTGCTTACTGGTACCCTATCAAAGAAGGTGTGTATGGGAATAACACGGTTATAAAACACTCATTCTGCAATGCCAAATGACAAGTTGTTGGGTATAAGTAGCCAAGGTCCTGAACCTTCGAATCTTTCAAATGATAGGCAATTCCTCTGTACATTGATACACCCAGAAAGACAATTTCTTTATATGGATGGAATCCAAGGATATCAAAGTATCCATTGCCACGAGCATCAACCACATCTTCCTTATGAAGTATGTTGTCATTTTCAGAGTCCCATTCAAACTTTTCTTCCACTAGTTGTTCCTTGCCGGAGTTTAACTCTAATTTGTTTTCTTTTAGGTATTCCATGTATTCTGTATCTTCGCCACCTTCAATGAGCTCCTTTCTCTCTTTGAGATACCCCTTATAGTTAATATCTTGTAAGACCCATGGGCCAAGAACAGGACGATCATAATCCAGTATGGGTGGAAGGTATGCTTCAAGACCCAATTCATTTGGCCACACGATTCGTCAAGACCCATACCATAAGAAGAGATGCTTTACAAGATGCAAGGTAGACCCCTTTTTCTGATAGTCCAAGATGGAGCTTTTGGCACTCCACTACTAGGGAAAACCCTAGTAGTGGCGTGGGTTTAATGCCCACTAGTAGCACGGGACACCGTGCTACTAGTAAGGCGCTACAGCTATTCCTTAGCAGTAGCGTGTGCGACACGCGCTACTGCTAAGACATATAGCCGCATCGTTTGTTCACTCTCGCGCTACTGCTAATATAGCTAGTAGTAGCATGTTTACTCTCCATCGCTACTAGTATTCTTTTTCTCATTTTTTTTAATTTTTAGTGTATTTGTTGGCACGGATTTTGGTCAAAGGGAATATAGTGTGATTAAAACAAATGAATTATTTTAAATGGTGAAAATGATAAAATACACCATTGAGTGTAAATAAATTAATAAAAGAGTTGATATCTGGAAATTTTGCAAAGTGAATAAAGATCTCCATGAAAATTTTGTCCTGACTAAAATCACACATAACTTCCATCCATGCACACCATCACCTACGGCGGGTGTCAAATACCTACATAAAATCATAATGTTTTCGAAATATCGACCGTAGGGTAAATGCGAGGCCTATTCCATCAATAATGTGAAATATCAATGCGGTGGATAAAATAAGACATGCTTCGGTATATATATCTAAGGAAATAAGAAGAAAATGCCAGGCCATCATATAATTGTCCATGAAAGAATATTTGCATATATCTTTTTTTATGGCACGACAAAGAAATTGGAATGAATTTTCCAAAAAAACCATTTTAATTAGTCATTATCAGCTCATTTATACAAATGTCTACGTACATGCATGCATAGTGGGTGAGACTAATTTACAAGGTGGCAATGGATCAGTTAATCACCACAAGCAAAATGATGGGCTAGTGTCCAAGCCCACACGTTAATAAAAAAACTACATGGGCTAATTAGACTAGTGGCCGGTTCAAAGCTTGGTCAAAGAGCAATTAATTAAAGAAAGGAAATATAAGAAAAGAAGCATGCAGGGACTCCCACGACCCATGCACTCCCACGATTACACGAATGCATGCCACGATCAGAGAACGTGGGCGCGCGCCAGAGAGCCTTCGCTGCTCTCCCCACGCCTATAAATATAGGCGTTCCTGGGCGTACAAGGCTGGTCCCTTTTCCCCTAGATTGGACTGGTTATTCTCTCTTGTTCTGCTGCTGCTACACACATATACTGCTAAAAAAAATTTCCACACACACATACGTGAGGAGAGGGAGATTTGGAGGAGTTTCGCAAGAAGGTGAGATTCATTGTTCTCTCCTAATCCCTTTGCTTCTCTGATTGGTGATCTTCCCTATGCTTGCTCAATCTTTGCTATTGGTTTGGTCATATTGACATGAGCCAAGTAGCTTCTCCCCATATGATGATTCTTGATTTGGTCACATTGACACAGATCATGAATTCTTTTCCATGTTGCCCAAATTTTGCTCTTGGCTTGGTCATATTGACATGAGTCAAGTAGCTTTTTTCCTCATATAATGGTTCTTGATTTGGTCATATTGACACAGATCTAGGACTTTTCTTCAATTAGCATGATCCTTGCTTTTTCCTCCATATGATGGTTCTTGATTTGGTCATATTGACACAGATCTTGAAATTTTTTTCTCCAATTGACATGATTCTTGCTCTTGGCTTGGTCATATTGACACATCCCAAGTGGCCTTCATCCTCCACAAATTTGGCATTCTACTCTTGGCATGGTCATATTGACACATGTCTAGTATTTTCACCATATTCGAGAGCTCACTCTTGGCATGGTTATGTTGACACATGTCAAGTAGTATTCTCACAAGTTTAATATCTTACTCTTGGCACAGTCATATTGACACATGTCAAGACATGTCAAGAGGTATTCTCACAAATTTGATAGTTTTTTCTTGCCATGGTCATGTTGACACATGTCAAGAAATACAAGTTGCATGATGAGTTCCTCTGGTTTGGTCATATTGACACAAATCAAGGTATTTCTTCCCTTATGTAGAGTGAAGGCTTTGTTCTCAACAAAATCACGACAAAGGTATGACTCGGGGAAAATCAACATAAAAAAATGAGGAACAAACTATATACTATAAGATGCATATAAAAAATATTGCAAAACAATAGGTGCTCGTCAAAAGACACCATACTTAGTCGCATGTTCGATGATCACATGTGTGCATGATATGCTAAAATTGAGTCATGTAGCAAAACTTAATTAACCATGTTCAAAGTTGGGTGCGTAGAAAATTGACATCCCACTTCATGGTGCATAAACAAAATGCCGCCCAAATCATAAATGCTATTATATTAACCAAATGTCTCTAAAATAGACTAAATGGGTGCACTTTATAAAAATGTGTTGGCCCTAAATAATGCTAGCCGTCATCATCGATAAATAACTAGATATTGGCCCTAAATAATGCTAGCCGTCATCATCGATAAATAACTAGATATTGGCGAATCTAGTGTAGGCGCATGCAAAGTAAAATGGACACGTCCTACCTAGCTAATTCTAGGTGAATTGGTGTACATCCACCCAACCAAAATAAATTGTATGGTCCCTTCATATGGACATACATTAAACAAAAACTAAAAGATGACCAGAGTCATAATATGAGTTTGACCTCACTCGAAATATTGTAGTGCACTTGCATATGCCACCAAAACAAATTAAATATCTTTTATCTGCTCCATATATGCTCAAAAAGGTCGCATCTAGCTTATCTTCGCATAAGATGAAAGTTAGATCATGCATCCCCCGTACGGCTTGCAAATATTAAGAAAACATAGATGTCATCTACTTATAAAACAAAGAGTACTACAATTGTTAGTACTAAAGTAGTTGCATTGCACAGAGCACGTGCATGACTGTATGTCCCATACGCATGCATCATGATGTTTGAAGACTCATTTAACAGATTGGTTAACCATTAAGATGACTTTCTCATACAAAGTAAAGAAAATAAATCAAAGTCTATATATTGGTTAATCAACAAGGAAAAGTAAGTGAAGTCATTCTAGCATGCACACACGTATTGTCAATACCAGTACGAGTCAAATGAAAGCAAATATGAATGAAAGTCATCGCATATGATAATATCAACAAAGTCCAAGGCTCCCCCGAGCATGCCGGCGTCGACGATCGCGAGGAGGAATTTCTTTTTTTGTAGCATGTTGTAATAGGAATGTGTTGCAATCTTATGTAATAACTATGTTGGAATTCTTAATCAGGGGTTTTCTCTTCGGAGATGTAATTAACAGATCTTTTATGTAAATGTAAGAGTTTTGGAAATAATGTACCTGCAATGTTTGATCTCCTTTTTATTGTATGCATTTACGCATTTAAATATATTCATTCTGTATCAATGACGTGGACGCGTATTCTCACGCCCGCCATTTTCCCGTCATCAGTATTTATACGCTGTTATACAAATTTTGGTACAATACCAATTATGAGGTTGCTATATCAATATGTCCATAACAGTGTGTCAAATGAAGGTGGATTAGGTTCAAGTGGAGGCAACATGTGGTGCATGTCAAAAGTATACTACTAATCCAAACTTGATCTAGTTTGGATTATTTGTACTTTCGATGTGCACCGCATGTTGCCTCCACTTGAATCTAATCCGCCAACACAAGCTATTTAATCATCATCATAGTCATTACCACCAACAGTAGCAATTTAATCATCATACTCATAGTGTAGCACACATCATCATCTTCAAACTCATTCTAGCTAGCTAATCACCACCAACACTAGCTGCGGTAGCTATCTAATCACCACCAATACTAGCTAATAATAATCATCATAGTCCCAACACTAGCTATTTAATCATCATAACTCATTTCTAGCTAGCCAATCACTCCTGCTACTCTCTATCAGGTAAAATAGCATAAAACATGTGTAGCACTCCTGCTTCATCATGTTGGAGCACGCAGATGAACCTGTCTCCTAATAGTGGGATGCACTTCTGATTGCTGCCCCCTAGTACTTCTCCGCGAGCGTTCACAATTTTTCTCCAGTCTTTCACTATTAAGCATTCCTCGCTTTTAGAAATCCTGAATGCACTAAAGTGCATTGTAGGATATCTTGGCCGTAAGCTAACCATTCTCATGCGACCTTTAGTCTCGATCCAATGAGGCACAACATTCATCGGGAGTCCCTATTGAAGAACATTGTATATTAACATACTTAGCAATGAAGTTTAGCTTAAAAAATAATGTATGCAAAAGATGTACCGAGGAGAAATAGTAAACATTTTACCATCTTTCCTAAATAGATGTGACCGTAGTTCAACACGAACACTATTGGTCACATGTTTTGAGTACTAAGATTTTTAAGTCCAGGAAAATAATTTGTCTTGATAGTATGAAGATCCTCAAGCCATGAAACATAATGACCTATCTCCTCACAGTTTAGTTCAGCCCCGGGACAGTGGACGGTCATGTCTACCAAGCGCCGGACATGTTTGCTTGAATGGAAATAAGCTGTCCATAGAAATTAGTTGTCAACTATTTTTGAATAAACAATATCGAAGACATAAATATGGTTGAGAAACTCACATAATGGTATAACTGGAGGCGTCTGCACATCGACCCAGATGTTAATATTACCTTCAATATTATCTTCCGGACGAATATCAAAGGTGATAACCATATCAGGCTCAAATGCATAAGTTTTGCATAGTGCTTGCCAAGTTTTGCATTCAAAATAGGCGTAGGTGTCTGCGTTGTATAATTTTGCGTGGAAAGTATAACCATGCTCACTCTTCAAGTAAACTCTCTTTACCTCCATAGTAGTTTTTATAGGACTGAAACCTATCTTAACCAAGACAAAAACTCTTGTATGGCAGGGGATACACTAGTACAATAGTAAAAATTTAAATTATAAGTTAAGTAAATGAAGCAGATGTCATTCTTAATTACGAAAAAAGACTTGTCGTTGTGACTTACTGTATCAACTTCGAAGCTCTCGTCCAGCTTGATGCTGAAGCGCCTATCATCATCTAGGAAGATTCTATCGCACAGGCCGCGCTCGTCCTTGCAGTATTCGCAAATACCAAAATCCTTTTTGTCGTCAGACATTTCCTATGTTCATAGTTGAAACATTAATTGAAAATCGATCGAAGGAAACTACCAGGATACTCAACACACAAATCCGGGGCACTCGATATTTCCTACATATTTTGGCACAAGTCATGCCAAAATTCACGGAAAAATCCGGCATGACCTTTGCTAAAATAGAACATATCGAGCGCCTGAAATTTGCCGGAACGGAAATGAATCAACACTCCGGCAAAACATAGGCCACTCGGAGGTGTAAGCTGCAAACATGACCGGCCACTTGGGCAAGCACATATCCTATTTGAGCAACACAAGATATACATTTCAAAATATCTTATAGGACTCATATTGACATGAGCATTCAATAAGAAAAATCAAATCGTAAAATAAATAAGTATTCAAATTAGCATGCATTCAATAAGCAAAAGTAAATCATCTCATGCGTCCGTACTTCATCGAATATTATCACTAATACATCCCGAATAGTATCATACATATAACATCACTAATACAACTAAAACCCTAGCGCACGACGGGTATCGACGTGGGCGGTGGACACCCAAAGAGAAGGAACCATCACAGGATCATAGCTCCAGTGAGATCCCTGGAGAACCTGCCAGGTATTGTAGAACCTGTGCTCTAACGCAGACAAGTAGCGACGGACGTGCACGTCCTCCTCACTGACACGGTGACATACCACCTCCACGCGGTCCTCAAGGCTCTGCACCGTCACTGGCCCACGCGGCCGCCACCAAAGAAGGTTCAGGTCAATGATGGGCTGGCTCCTCACCAAGTTGTGCCCCCGGTAGGTAGCACCTCCCAGTACCAGCCCGGCAGAGCCCAGTCCCGGACATGGCCCATCTGGTCAAGCAGGTGTCCTCCGCCGAGTCGACGACGAGGATGCGGGATAGGCATCATCGACGTCGATGCGGGAAAAATTGCTTTAACTAAAAAATAACAACAAATGTGAGAAGTTCAACTAGTTTTATTAATTCAACTAGTTCTTACTAAAAATAAACTTACTATAAATAAAAATAAACTAGTACCTAATTAGTACCTAGTTCTTACTAACTAATTAGTACCTAGGAACTACTGCCCTAATTACCATCTAATTTGATGAACCTAGGGGTGGAAAGTGGTAGCGGATATTCCAATTATCCAACTTAAAAGTGAAACAAGTGGTCAATTTTACTCGTTTTATTATGCATTACAATAGTGTTTATTCATCATCTAAGAAAGCATCATCTAAGAAAACATCCGAGCCGCATCCGTATGCGATAACATCCGCACCCGATTCGTTTCCACCCATAGATGAACCCTAACTAATTTGATACAACTAAAATTTGAAGAACCCTAGGCAGAGGTAGGGGAGGGGAGGAGCAGGCGTGCTCACCTTGGGTGCCTGCGGCAAGGGAGGGGCAGGCGGCGTTGAGGTCGGGGTTGGGGCTTGGGCGCGCGGCGGAGGGCGGCGTCGAGGTCGGGGTCGTGGGCGGCGTCGAGGTCGGGGTGGGGGGCGGCGTCGAATCCAGGGTCGGGGGCGGCGTCGAGGGTGTGCGGAGAGCGACGGGAGAGCGCGGCGGCCGACGGGCGACGACGGCGGCGACAGCGGAGGAGTTTGATTTGGGGGAAGTGGCTGTGGGGAAGAACGAACCGCGCGGTTAAGTCAAAAGTAGCAGTAGCACGTTTCAGGAAGTGCGCTACTGCTAAGCTAGCTACAGCGCGTTCCTCGATACGTGCTACTGCTATTCATTTCTCTTTTCCCCCCTTTTCAGTTATTTTTCCTTAGATTTTATTTTTTTTCCTTTCACCTTTTTCTATTTCTTTCATTTTCATTTACTTTTCTATTTGCTCTCCATTTAATTTTATTTCCTTTAGCAGTAGCGCCTTTCAGCGTAAACGCGCTGCTACAAAGCAAGTAGCGGTAGCGTGGTTCGACGTAGATCACTACTACTATTTGTAGATTATTGGCTAAGCCGTGGGAATTTTAGTAGTAGCGTTTTTATCTTCAGGCGCGCTACTGCTACAACTGTATCTGTAGCGCCGTTTACCTTAGCGCTCTACTGCTATTTAGCACCAGCGTGTTTTTTAACACGCATGATACGTCTCCCATGTATCTATAATTTTTGATTGCTCCATACTATATTATATTCTGTTTTGGACATTATTGGGCTTTATTATACACTTTTATACTATTTTTGGGACTAACCTATTAACCGGAGGCCCAGCCCAGAATTGATGTTTTTTTGCCTATTTCAGAGTTTCGCAGAAAAAGAATATCAGACGGAGTCCAAACGGAATGAAACCTTCGGGAACGTGATTTTCGGAACGAACGTGATCCAGAGGACTTGGACCCTACGTCAAGACATCAACCAGGACAGCACGAGGTAGGGGGCGCGCCTACCCCCGGGGCGCGCCCTCCACCCTCGTGGGCCCCCTGTTGCTCCACCGACGTACTCCTTCCTCCTATATATACCTACGTACCCCCAAACTACCAGATACGGAGTCAAAAACCTAATTCCACCACTGCAACCTTCTGTACCCATGAGATCCCATCATGGGGCCTGTTCCGGAGCTCCGCCGGAGGGGGCATCGATCACGGAGGGCTTCTACATCACCTCGTGTGTTGTTTGCTTGTTTTGATGAATCTATGGCTAGTAAAATAGTTTATAAACCATACAGAAGTTGGAATACAGTAGGTTTAACACCAATATAAATAAAGAATGATTTCATTACAGTACCTTGAAGTGGTCTTTTATTTCTTTCGCTAACGGAGCTCATGACATTTTCTGCTGAGTTTTGTGTTGTGAAGTTTTCAAGTTTTGGGTGAAAGATTTGATGGATTATGGAACAAGGAGTGGCAAGAGCCTAATCTTGGGGATGCCCATGGCACCCCCAAGATAATCTAAGGACACCTAAAATCCAAAGCTTGGGGATGCCCCGGAAGGCATCCCCTCTTTCGTCTACTTCCATCGGTAACTTTACTTGGAGCTATATTTTTATTCACCACATGATATGTGTTTTGCTTGGAGCATCGTGTATTATTTAAGTCTTTGCTTTTTAGTTCACCACAATCATCCTTGCTATACACACCTCTTGAGAGAGACACACTTGATTCGGAAATTATTAGAATACTCTATGTGCTTCACTTATATCTTTTGAGTTATATAGTTTTTGCTCTAGTACTTCACTTATATCTTTTAGAGCACGGTAGTGGATTTGTTTTATAGAAACTATTGTTCTCTCATGATTCACTTAGATTATTTTGAGAGTCCTACAAAACAGTATGGTAGTTTGCTTTAACAATAATAGGCATTCAAGATTAGTAAAAAAATTCTTATGAGTGTGTTGAATACTATGATAAGTTTGATGCTTGATAATTGTTTTGAGATATTAAGATGGTGATATTAGAGTCATACTAGTTGAGTAGTTTTGAATTTGAGAAATACTTGTGTTAAAGTTTTTGATTCTCTTAAGCATGCACGTATGGTGAACCGTTATGTGATGAAGTCGGAGCATGATTTATTTATTGATTGTCTTCCTTATGAGTGGCGGTCGGGGACGAGCGATGGTCTTTTCCTACCAATCTATCCCCCTACTTTGCTTCAATAACTTGTAGATTTTTGCAATAAGTATATGAGTTCTTTATGACTAATGTTGAGTCCATGGATTATACGCACTTTTTCTCCTTCCACCATTGCTAGCCTCTCTAATACCGCGCACTTTTCGCCGGTATCATACACCCACCATATACCTTCCTCAAAACAGCCACCATACCTACTTATCATGGCATTTCCATAGCCATTCCGAGATATATTTCCATGCAACTTACCATCGTTTCGTTTACTATGACACGCTCCATCATTGTCATATTGCTTCGCATGATCATGGAGTTGACATTGTATTTGTGGCAAAGCCACCGTTCATAATTCTTTCATACATGTCACTCTTGGTTCATTGCATATCCCGGTACACCGCCGGAGGCATTCACGTCGAGTCATATTTTGTTCTAAGTATTGAGTTGTAAGTAAATAAAAGTGTGATGATCATCATTTTTAGAGCATTGTCCCAAGTGAGGAAAGTATGATGGAGACTATGATTCCCCCACAA
This sequence comes from Triticum urartu, assembly GCF_056163025.1. Lineage (NCBI taxonomy): Eukaryota > Viridiplantae > Streptophyta > Magnoliopsida > Poales > Poaceae > Triticum > Triticum urartu. Next base: position 45,776,192 of record NC_141874.1, on the reverse strand, counting down.
GTCGGGATGAGACTCCGGACGAAATAAATAAATAAAAAGAAAAAAGAGGCCATAAAAAAAGAAAAGGCCCAAAAAAATATTTGAGAGAAAAAGAGAGAAGGTACAATGTTACTATCCTTTTACCACACTTGTGCTTCAAAGTAGCACCATTATCTTCATGGTAGAGAGTCTCCTATGATATCACTTTCATATACTAGTGGGAATTTTTCATTATAGAACTTGGCTTGTATATTCCAATGATGGGCTTCCTCAAAATGCCCTAGGTCTTTGTGAGCAAGCGAGTTGGATGCACACCCACTTAGTTTCTTTTGTTGAGCTTTCATATACTTATAGCTCTAGTGCATTCGTTGCATGGCAATCCCTACTCACACACATTGATATCTATTGATGGGTGATACGTCTCCAATGTATCTATAATTTATGAAGTATTCATGCTATTATATTATCCATCTTGGATGTTTATTGGGATTTACTATGCACTTTTATATTACTTTTGGGACTAACCTATTGACCCAGAGCCCAGTGCCAGTTTCTGTTTTTTCCCTTGTTTCAGTGTTTCGCGGAAAAGGAATATCAAACGGAGTCCAAACAGAATGAAACCTTCGGAAAAGTTATTTTTGGAAAGAAAGCAATACAGGAGACTTGGAATGCACGTCAGGAAAGAAACGAGGGAGGCACGAGGCAGGGGGGCGTGCCCACCCCCTGGGCACGCCCTCCACCCTCGTGGTCCCCTCGTGGCTCTCCTTACCGACTTCTTTCGCCTATATATCTCCATATACCCTAAAACCATCGAGGAACAGAGTAGATCGGGAGTTCCGCCGCCGCAAACCTCCAGAGCCATGAAAAACCAATCGGGACCCTGTTCCGGCACCCTGCTGGAGGGGGGATCCCTCACCGGTGGCCATCTTCATCATCCCGGCGCTCTCCATGACGATGAGGGAGTAGTTCACCCTCGGGGCTGAGGGTATGTACCAGTAGCTATGTGTTTGATCTCTCTCTCGTGTTCTTGAGGTGATATGATCTTGATGTATCGCGAGCTTTGCTATTATAGTTGGATCTTATGATGTTTCTCCCCCTCTACTCTCTCTTGTAATGGATTGAGTTTTCCCTTTGAGGTTATCTTATCGGATTGAGTCTTTAAGGATTTGAGAACACTTGATGTATGCCTTGCCGTGCTTACCTGTGGTGACAGTGGGATATCACGTGATCCACTTGATGTATGTTTTGGTGATCAACTTGCGGGTTCCGCCCATGAACCTATGCATAGGGGTTGGCACGCGTTTTCGTCTTGACTCTCCGGTAGAAACTTTGGGGCACTCTTTGAAGCACTTTGTGTTGGTTGAATAGATGAATATGAGATTGTGTGATGCATATCGTATAATCATACCCACGGATACTTGAGGTGACATTGGAGTATCTAGGTGACATTAGGGTTTTGGTTGATTTGTGTATTAAGGTGTTATTCTAGTACGAACTCTATGATAGATCGAACGGAAAGAATAGCTTCATGTTATTTTACTACGGACTCTTGAATAGATCGATGCAAAAGAATAACTTTGAGGTGGTTTCGTACCCTACAATAATCACTTTGTTTGTTCTCCGTTATTAGTGACTCTGGAGTGACTCTTTGTTGCATGTTGAGGGATAGTTATATGATCCAATTATGTTATTATTGTTGAGAGAACTTGCACTAGTGAAACTATGAACCCTAGGCCTTGTTTCCTAGCATTGCAATACCATTTACGCTCGCTTTTATCATTAGTTACCTTGCTGTTTTTATATTTTTAGATTACAAAAACCTGTATCTACCATCCATATTGCACTTGTATCACCATCTCTTCGCCGAACTAGTGCACCTATACAATTTACCATTGTATTGGGTGTGTTGGGGACACAAGAGATTCTTCGTTATTTGGTTGCAGGGTTGCTTGAGAGAGACCATCTTCATCCTACGCCTCCCATAGATTGATAAACCTTAGGTCATCCACTTGAGGGAAATTTTCTACTGTCCTACAAACCTCTGCACTTGGAGGCCCAACAGCGTCTACAAGAAGAAGGTTGTGTAGTAGACATCAATGGGCATCTCCATAGCCCGTTGATATGCCTAGTTAATGTGAGACTATCTTCTCCTTTTTGTCTTCTTCACAACCACCATTCTATTCAACAAATAGTGCTATGTCCATGGCTCACGCTCATGTATTGCGTGAAGATTGGAAAAAGTTTGAGAACATCAAAAGTATGAAACAATTGCTTGGCTTGTCATCGGGGTTGTGCATGATTTAAATATTTTGTGTGGTGAAGATAGAGCATAGCCAGACTATATGATTTTGTAGGGATAACTTTCTTTGGCCATGTTATTTTGAGAAGACATAATTGCTTAGTTAGTATGCTTGAAGTATTATTATTTTTCATGTCAATATTAAACTTTTGTCTTGAATCTTTCGGATCTGAATAATCATACCACAATTATGAAGAATTACATTGAAATTATGCCAAGTAGCATTCCACATCAAAACTTCTATTTTTATCATTTACCTACTCGAGGACGAGCGGGAATTAAGCTTGGGGATGCTTGATACGTCTCCAAGGTATCTATAATTTTTTATCGCTCCATGCTATATTATATTCTGTTTTGGACATTATTGGGCTTTATTATACACTTTTATATTATTTTTGGGACTAACCTATTAACCAGAGGCCCAGCCCAGAATTGTTGTTTTTTGCCTATTTCATAGTTTCACAGAAAAAGAATATCAAACGGAGTCCAAACGGAATGAAACCTTCGGGAACGTGATTTTCGGAACGAACGTGATCCAGAGGACTTGGACCCTACGTCAAGACATCAACCAGGAGGGCACGAGGTAGGGGGCGCGCCCTCCACCCTCGTGGGCCCCCTGTTGCTCCACCGACGTACTCCTTCCTCCTATATACCTACGTACCCCAAAACTCCTTCCACCGCCGCAACCTTCTGTACCCGTGAGATCCCATCTTGGGGCCTGTTTCGGAGCTCCGCCGGAGGGGGCACTGATCACGGAGGGCTTCTACATCAACACCATAGCCTCTCCGATGATGTGTGAGTAGTTTACCTCAGACCTTCGGGTCCCTAGTTATTAGCTAGATGGCTTCTTCTCTCTTTTTGGATCTCAATACAATGTTCTCCCCCTCTCTCGTGGAGGTCTATTCGATGTAATCTTCTTTTGCGGTGTGTTTGTTGAGACCGATGAATTGTGGGTTTACGGTCAAGTTTATCTATGAACAATATTTGAATCTTCTTTGAATTCTTTTATGTATGATTGGTTATCTTTCCTAGTCTCATCGAATTATCAGTTTGGTTTGGCCTACTAGATTGATCTTTCTTGAAATGGGAGAAGTGCTTAGCTTTGGGTTCAATCTTGCGGTGTCCTTTCCCAGTGACAGTAGGGGCAGCAAGGCACGTATAGTATTGTTCCCATCGAGGACAACAAGATGGGGTTTATATCATATTGCATGAGTTTATCCCTCTACATCATGTCATCTTGCTTAAAGCGTTACTCTGTTCTTATGAACTAAATACTCTAGATGCATGCTGGATAGCGGTCGATGTGTGGAGTAATAGTAGTAGATGCAGGCAGGAGTCGGTCTACTTGTCTCGGACGTGATGCCTATATACATGATCATACCTAGATATTCTCATAACTATGCTCAATTCTGTCAATTGCTCAACAGTAATTTGTTCACCCACCGTAATACTTATGCTCTTGAGAGAAGCCACTAGTGAAACCTATGGCCCCCGGGTCTATTTTCCATCATATTAATCTTCCAACACTTAGTTATGTTTGTTGCCTTCTATTTTACTCTGCATCTTTATCATAAAAATACCAAAAATATTATCTTATCATATCTATCAGATCTCACTCTCGTAAGGGACCGTGTAGGGATTGACAACCCCTTATCGCGTTGGTTGCGGGGATTTATTTGTTTGTGTAGGTGCGAGGGACTCGTGCGTGGCCTCCTACTGGATTGATACCTTGGTTCTCAAAAACTGAGGGAAATACTTATGCTACTTTACTGCATCACCCTTCCCTCTTCAAGGGAAAACCAACGCGGTGCTCAAGAGGTATCAAGAAGGATTTCTGGCGCCGTTTCCGGGGAGTCTACGCAAAAGTCAACATACCAAGTACCCATCACAAACCCTTATCTCTCGCATTACATTATTTGCCATTTGCCTCTCGTTTTCCTCTCCCCCACTTCACCCTTGCTGTTTTATTCGCCCCCTCTTTTCTGTTCGCCTCCTTTTCGCTTGCTTTTTGTTTGCTCGTGTGTTGGATTGCTTGCTTGTCACGATGGCTCAAGATAATACCAAATTGTGTGACTTTACCAATACCAACAACAATGATTTCCTTAGAACTCCGATTGCTCCTCTTACCGATACTGAATCTTGTGAAATCAATACTGCTTTATTGAATCTTGTCATGAAAGATCAATTCGCCGGCCTTCCTAGTGAAGATGCCGCTACCCATCTAAATAGCTTCGTTGATTTGTGTGATATGCAAAAGAAGAAAGATGTGGATAATGATATTGTTAAATTGAAGCTATTCCCTTTTTCGCTTAGAGATGGTGGTAAAGCTTGTTTTTCGTATTTGCCTAAAAATAGTATTGATTCTTGGAATAAGTGCAAAGATGCTTTTATCTCTAAATATTTTCCTCCCGCTAAGATCACCTCTCTTAGAAACGATATTATGAATTTTAAGCAACTTGATCATGAACATGTTGCACAATCTAGGGAGAGGACGAAACTAATGATACATAATTACCCTACGCATGGTTTGAATTTGTGGATGATTATACAAAAAATTTATGTCGGATTGTATTTTGCTTCTAGAAACATTTTAGATTCGGCCGCGGGAGGCACTTTTATGGAAATCACTTTAGGAGAAGCTACTAAACTCCTAGATAATATTATGGTTAATTATTCTCAATGGCACACTGAAAGATTTACTAATAAAAAAGGGCATGCGATAGAAGAAATTAATGTTTTGAGTGGAAAGATGGATGAACTTATGAAATTATTTGCTACTAAGAGTGTTTCTTCTGATCCTAATGATATGCCTTTGTCTACTTTGATTGAGAATAATAATGAATCTATGGATGTGAATTTTGTTGGTAGGAATAATTTTGGTAACAACGCGTATAAAGGAAACTTTAATCCTAGGCCGTATCCTAGTAATTCCTCTAATAATTATGGTAATTCCTACAACAATTATTATGGAAATTTTAATAAGATGCCTTCTGAATTTCAGACTAGTGTTAAAGAATTTATGAATTCACAAAAGAATTTCAATGCTTTGCTTGAAGAAAAATTGCTTAAAGTTGATGAATTGGCTAGGAACGTTGATAGAATTTCTCTTAATGTTTATTCTTTGAAACTTAGATATATTCCACCTAAGCATGATATCAATGAGTCTCTCAAAGCCATGAGAATTTCCATTGATGAGTGCAAAGAAAGGACCGCTAGGATGCGTGCTAAGAAAGATTGTTTTGTGAAAGCGTGTTCTTCTAGTTTCTATGAAAATAAAGATGAAGATCTAAAAGTTATTGATGTGTCCCCTATTAAATCTTTGTTTTGCAATATGAATCTTGATAATGATGGGACTGAATATGATCCACCTTTACCTAGAAGGCGTTCCAGAAATACGGAGTTTTTCGATCTTGATGCTAAAATTGATAATAGTGGGATTGAAGAGATCAAAACATTAGATATTAATGAACCCACTATTTTGGATTTCAAGGAATTTAATTATGATAATTGCTCTTTGATAGATTGTATTTACTTGTTGCAATCCGTGCTAAATTCTCCTCATGATTATAGTCAAAATAATGCCTTTACCAAACATATCATTGATGCTTTGATGCAATCTTATGAAGAAAAACATGAGTTGGAAGTTTCTATCCGTAAAAAACTTTATAATGAGTGGGAACCTACTATTAAAATTAAAATTAAAGATCATGAATGCTATGCTTTGTGTGATTTGCGTGCTAGTGTTTCCACGATTCCAAAGACTTTGTGCGATTTGTTAGGTTTACGTGATTTTGATGGTTGCTCTTTAAATTTGCACCTTGCGGATTCCACCATTAAGAAACCTATGGGAAGAATTAATGATGTTCTTATTGTTGCAAATAGGAACTATGTGCCCGTAGATTTTATTGTTCTTGATATCGATTGCAATCCTTCATGTCCTATTATTCTTGGTAGACCTTTCCTTAGAACGATCGGTGCAATTATTGATATGAAGGAAGGAAATATTAGATTCCAACTAGTGTTAAGGAAAGGCATGGAACACTTTCCTCGAAAGAAAATAAAATTACCTTATGAATCTATCATGAGTGCCACTTGTGGATTGCCTACCAAAGATGGCAATACCTAGATCTATCCTTGCTTTTATGCCTAGCTAGGGGCGTTAAACGATAGCGCTTGTTGGGAGGCAACCCAATTTTATTTTTAGTTTTTTCCTTTTTGCTTCTGTTTAGGAATAAATCTTTGATCTAGCCTCTGGTTAGATTTGTTTTTATGTTTTAATTAGTGTTTGTGACAAGTTTAACCTATAGGATCTTCTTGGGTGATAGTTACTTGATCTTGCTGTAAATTCCAGAAACTTTATGTTCACAAAAATAATTGTTGAAAATCACCAGAACGTGATAAAATATTGATTCCAATTGCTGCTGATCAATAAAAAATTGTCTAGGTCGTCCTATTTTGTCTGAATTTTTGGAGTTCCAGAAGTTTGCGTTAACTACAGATTACTACAGACTATTCTGTTTTTGACAGATTCTGTTTTTCGTGTGTTGTTTGCTTGTTTTGATGAATCTATGGATAGTAAGATAGTTTATAAACCATAGAGAAGTTGGAATACAGTAGCTTTAACACCAATATAAATAAAGAATGATTTCATTACAGTACCTTGAAGTGGTCTTTTGTTTTCTTTCGCTAACAGAGCTCACGAGGTTTTCTGCTGAGTTTTATGTTGTGAAGTTTTCATGTTTTGGGTGAAAGATTTGATGGATTAGGGAACAAGGAGTGGCAAGAGCCTAAGCTTGGGGATGCCCATGGAACCCCCAAGATAATCAAAGGACACCTAAAAGCCAAAGCTTGGGGATGCCCCGGAAGGCATCCCCTCTTTCGTCTACTTTCATCGGTAACATTACTTGGAGCTATATTTTTATTCACCACATGATATGTGTTCTGCTTGGAGCTACTTGTATTATTTGAGTCTTTGCTGTTTAGTTCACCACAATCATCCTTGCTGTACACACCTTTTGAGAGAGACACACTTGATTTGGAAATTATTAGAATACTCTATGTGCTTCACTTATATCTTTTGAGTTATATAGTTTTTGCTCTAGTACTTCCCTTATATCTTTTAGAGCATGGTAGTGGATTTGTGTTATAGAAACTATTGTTCTCTCATGCTTCACTTAGATTATTTTGAGAGTCCTACAAAACAGCATGGTAGTTTGCTTTAACAATAATAGGCATTCAAGATTAGTAAAAAAAAATCTTATGAGTGTGTTGAATACTATGAGAAGTTTGATGCTTGATAATTGTTTTGAGATATGAAGATGGTGATATTAGAGTCATGCTAGTTGAGTAGTTTTGAATTTGAGAAATACTAGTGTTAAATTTTGTGATTCCCTTAAGCATGCACGTATGGTGAACCGTTACGTGATGAAGTCGGAGAATGATTTATTTATTGATTGTCTTCCTTGTGAGTGGCGGTCGGGGACGAGCGATGGTCTTTTCCTACCAATCTATCCCCCTAGGAGCATGCGCGTAATACTTTTCTTTGATAACTTGTAGATTTTTGCAATAAATATATGAGTTCTTTATGACTAATGTTGAGTCCATGGATCATACGCACTTTTTCTCCTTCCACCATTGCTAGCCTCTCTAATACCGCGCACTTTTCGCCGGTATCATACACCCACCATATACCTTCCTAAAAACAGCCACCATACCTACTTATCATGGCATTTCCATAGCCATTCCGAGATATATTGCCATGCAACTTACCATCGTTTCGTTCACTATGACACGCTCAATCATTGTCATATTGCTTCGCATGATCATGTAGTTGACATTGTATTTGTGGCAAAGCTACCGTTCATAATTTTTCATACATATCACTCTTGATTCATTGCATATCCCGGTACACCACCGGAGGCAATCTTGCGGTGTCCTTTCCAAGTGACAGTAGGGGCAGAAAGGCACGTATAGTATTGTTGCCATCGAGGACAACAAGATGGTGTTTATATCATATTGCATGAGTTTATCCCTCTACATCATGTCATCTTGCTTAAAGCGTTACTCTGTTCTTATGAACTTAGTACTCTAGATGCATGATGGATAGCGGTCGATGTGTGGAGTAATAGTAGTAGATGCAGGTAGGAGTCGGTCTACTTGTCTCAGACGTGATGCCTATATACATGATCATACCTAGATATTCTCATAACTTTGCTCAATTCTGTCAATTGCTCAACAGTAATTTGCACCCACCATAATACTTATGGTCTTGAGAGAAGCCACTAGTGAAACCTATGGCCCCGGGGTCTATTTTCCATCATATTAATCTTCCAACACTTAGTTATTTTTGTTGCCTTCTATTTTACTTTGCATCTTTATCATAAAAATACCAAAAATATTTTCTTGTCATATCTATCAGATCTCACTCTCGTAAGTGACCGTGTAGGGATTGACAACCCCTTATCACGTTGGTTGCGAGGATTTATTTGTTTGTGTAGGTGCGAGGGACTCGTGCGTGGCCTCCTACTGGATTGATACCTTGGTTCTCAAAAACTGAGGGAAATACTTACGCTACTTTACTGCATCACCCTTTCCTTTTCAAGGGAAAACCATCGCAGTGCTCAAGAGGTAGCAACGCGCTACTGCTAAAGTTCTATGTATAAGGTTTTCTGTAGTACTGCTCGCCCAGTTCACCATGTATCGGTGGTTTAATTACTTGGTACTTGTCATTTGACAAAGAGATCCTGCACAACAAATTGTTAATAAATCATATAAGTGGTAAATATTTTAATCATTGATGAACTAATATAAAAAAATGTTGTGTAAGTGATTATAGGTACCTCATTATGAAATCAGTTTTGCAGTGCACATAAAGTGCACCCCGGCAGTACAACATAATGCTTGTCATAATACCACTCCGAATGCTGCCGCATATCAGCAATGGTGCCTGCAGCCTCCCCATCTCGAATAAAAGACCTCTCCTCCCAACGGCCCGACCTCGAGGAGAAAACGTGCAAAGCGCACACAGATGGCAGCCATTCAGATTTCTCCATAACAGGGTCTAATTCATCCAACGTTCTGCCATAACCAAAATCTCCAGGCTCCGTTTTGCGCCTAGATTTTGGGATCACAAACACCTGATAGTGCCATAGTGGGGTGATATCGTGGGATCAAACACGAGGTACTCTTGGTATCTGAAGTCGGCATCCCTAACCTTGGACTTCGACCTGGATCGGTGCGGCGGCAAAGAATCCCACTACCTCGTTGCCGGGTTAACCACATAATAATTCTCCAAATAATCTTCGAGTAAGGCAAGGCCATTGCAGTGATCCTCTACTTTACCGCGATACTGGGAGCGCCCATCACTTCGAGTAAAGCTATCCTTGTTCAGAGGGCTAAGGTGGCTGACCAAATTAGTGGTGTTATTCCCCATTTAGTAGAAGAAGGTATGTCTATTGTACAATACGCGGATGACACTATTCTTTTTATGGATAATGATCTAGATAAAGCAAGAAACCTCAAGCTGTTTTTATGCGCATTTGAGGAGCTCTCTGTTCTCAAAATTAATTTTTATAAGAGCGAGCTTTTCTGCTTCGACGACGCTGCAGAGTCCGCAACTGAGTAAGCTGACATTTTTGGCTTCCAGCATTGGCAGTTCCCGATTAGGTATCTAGTATTCCGATTCACTATCGGCGCTTAACTATCGCTGAGTGGAAACATGTGGAAGAGAGACTTGAGAAACGGCTAGCCAGTTGGAATGCCAGACTCTTGTCATATGGGGGGAGATTGATATTGATCAATTCTGTCTTCAGCAATATGGTTCTATACATGTTGTCATTCTTCCACTAACCGAAAGGGGTTCTTCAGTGTTTGGATTACTTTTGATCCAGATTTTTTTGGCAATGTGATAATGAATCTAAGAAATACCGACTCGCTAGGTGGACTATATTATGCCGACCTAAAAGTCAAGGGGGCCTTGGAATTCAAGACCTTGAGATTAAAAACATAGCTCTTCTGAGTAAATGGGTTTACAAATTAATCACTGAGAATGGAGTGTGGCAGGAAATCATTCGTAACAAATACGTGGGGTCCAAAGCCATTTCTCAAGTTCATTGGAAACCCGGTGATTCCCATTTTTGGTATGGTGTCATGAAGGCCAAGGAATTATTTTTTCAGCTTGGTACTTTCTTAGTTAGGGATGGTTCTCAGGTTCGATTCTGGGAAGATACCTGGCTAGGTGCGACCCCACTTATGGTGCATCACCCTAGCTTGTATAGGGTTGTCAGACATAAACTTGTAAGGATCAAACAAGTTTTGGGACAAGAAAACCCCGATATTTCTTTTTGTAGGGACCTCTTTGGCCCTCGTCTGGCAGCATGGAATGAGTTACTCACTCGTCTGAAGGACATTCAACTGACAAGAGAACCGGACAAGTTTCGATGGAAACTGCATTAAAACGGCAGTTTCTCAGTCAAGTCCTTGTACGATGCGATAACTCATATTGATATTCCCGTTGATAACAAAAAATTGTGGAAGCTAAAAATTCCTCCAAGTGTGAAGATATTCCTCTGGTTTTTAAGCAGAGGGGTCATCTTAACTAGAAATAATCTGGCACGACGTAACTTGCAAGGTAGCAAGACATGTGTCTTTTGCCAACATGACGAGTCTATGAAACACTAATTTTTTTAGTGTAAGTTTGCTCGTGCAGTATGGGCCATAGTTCAAGTAGTTTCAAATCTATACCCCCCCCCCCATGTAGTGTGTGTAACATGTTCAGCAATTGGTTGCGGGGTATTGATAAACAATTTTCTACACATATTCTTGTTTGGGCGGCTGCCTTATGCTGGGCATTGTGGCTTTCCAGGAATGATGTGGGTTTTAATAATAAATGTGGTTCTTCTCCTGTGCAGGTTATTCATGCATGTACGTGATGGCTCTGTAATTGGTCTATCCTGCAGAAGTCGGAAGATAGAGACTTTTTTATGATGGCGTCGACACGGCTGGAGATTACGGCTATGGAGGTTTTCTCCCTCCATGGATGGCGGTGTAATCTCCGTATAGGATCTGCCCCATCCTAGGCTGGATTGATTTATTTTTGCTGCAAAACTATGTTTATTTTTTGGTCGTTTGGACTTGTTGGTTGTGTGCATCATGTTATGCAGAGGTCGGGCATGCTTTAGATGCGGTTGTATCACCTTGATAAATTAATTCAATGAAATGTCCTTTATAAAAAAACTCAGTTATACTCAGCATAAGAGTGGATGTTATTTCCACTGCAATCCGTAAACCTTTTCCTGGAGTAGGTTAGGCATACAAGAGTACCACAATATAAGCAGGACAAGAATTCAGACAACAGACAAGGATGAGACTAACCACCAACTGGACCCGGAAAACAACAACAAAACTAATAGGGGAAAATGATACCGCTGAGGGAAATATTGGTTTCCGATATAGATGATACATAAGAAAGAAACACATTGGCGTTGTTGAACAAAGCAATGAAGTATATTTGATATACTTTCCATTTTCTGATGATACACTGTTACGTCACATGTTCTTAGAACCGACATGGAAAATATGGACACTTCATTGGATAAGTATAAATCCAGTGCTAAATAAAAATGAACAAGGCCTTAAACATGATTGGGCCATTGTACATTCTTGTACAATTGGGTTCCAACCAGCATACCAGTTACCCGTCAAAAAAAAAAAACCCAGCATACCAGTCTCTAAGATGCCCTTGTACATTCTTGTTAATTGCTTACCGGTACCCTGTCAAACAAGGTGTATATGGAAATGACACGGTTATGAAACACTCGTTCTGCAATGCCAAATGACAAGTTGTTGGGTATAAGTAGCCAAGGTCCTGAACCTTCGAATCTTTCAAATGATAGGCAATTCCTCTGTACATTGATACACCCAGAAAGGCAATTTCTTTATATGGATGGAATCCAAGGATATCAAAGTATCCATTGCCACGAGCATCAACCACATCTTCCTTATGAAGTATGTTGTCATTTTCGGAGTCCCATTCAAACTTTTCTTCCACTAGCTGTTCCTTGCCGGAGTTTAACTCTAATTTGTTTTCTTTTAGGTATTCCATGTATTCTGTATCTTCGCCACCTTCAATGAGATCCTTTCTCTCTTTGAGATACCCATTATAGTTAATATCTTGTAAGACCCATGGTCCAAGAACAGGGCGATCATAATCCAGTATGGGTGGAAGTCGAACCTGCCGGAGATGGTGGGGCCGGTGGAGGGACTGGCGAAGAACTCCGACACACGTTCGCAGTAGAAATTGATGAATACGCCGCCGACGGAGAGCGGGAGGAGGTCCCCGCGCAGCAGGCGGCGGGCGTCGATGACGGCGAGCAGGGCCTTGCAGGCGCAGCGGCACACGGCAAGGCCGCGCGGCGCGACGCGGCGGAGCACGTCGGCGAGTATTTCCTCCGGCAGCACCTGCGTCAGATCCATCTCGCTGCAAGGCGCCGCCTGTGAAGAGCTGGGCGGTTTTGGAAGTGGAGAGAGAGAGAGAGGGTTTGGATGCTACGCGTGAGACATCAGATGCGCTGTGTCTGTGGACTATTTGAAAGTACGCCCCTTGTGGTGTTAGTGTTGGTAAGACAACCCAGTTTGCTTCGCAACTAAGTTTACTTCACAAGTAAGTTCAACTTCACAACTAAGTTTACTTCACAACTAAGTTTTCTTGTGACTTTGTGAGGAAAGGATTTCCATGTCGGGCGACCGGTCTCGTGTTCGGCCGGTCGCACGGTCACGTGCCATGTTGCTGTGGACACATGCCACCGTTTCCCTTTCTCCCTTTCCTTATCGTCGACCGAGAAACCCGGTCCTCTCGTTCCCATCTCACCTTTCCCCTTCATCTTTGTGTGAGGATCATCACGGATGGCCGTCCTAGCACGCCTTTCCTCTGCTCTCTCTTGCCACCACAAAGGCCGCCGCGCGTCTGGACTACGCTAATCGTAATGCTGCTACAGTTTTGCCTCCAACTTGTGACAGAGCGACCATGCTGCTCCACGCGCACATTGTCCACCGAAGGATAGAAGAGTTGACGACGTAGGGAGGAGGGAGAGGGAGACGATGTCGCTGCATGGGTGAAGGGGGTGCCCCGCCTCTCGCCATCGGGCACGCCAGTGGCCTCCCCCACCTCCCCACCCCCCTACAACCTCTTTTATGACCGAAGCACATGGGGGTTGTGAAAACATCACGAGCCTCGGCGGAGAAGCTCCAACCGCCCGTCTGCGGAGCTGCGGCCTGCTGGAAGAAAGCTACACAACTGTGACACCAGCTATGAGATCTGACGACAGCGACCAAGGGATGCAATGGTGCTGGAACCAGCAGAGGGGCATCCTCAGACTACCTGACGAGCGGTGCTGGGATGTCGGAACTAGCAGTCGGGTGTACTACAACCAGCAGGAGCCGAAGCTTTGACCGGTGGCGCAGGATGCCGAAACCAACGGTAGGGATGCAACCAGCTAGCGGAAAGTTGAAACCGTGGCACCTACGAGATGCGTCAACGGCGACGAAGGGATGTGACAGTGCAGGAACCAACAGTAGGAATGCCGGAACCAGTAGAGGCCTTAGGGTGTTTGAACTAGTAGTCGGGTGTGCTACGGCCGGCAGGAGCCGAAGTTGTGACCCGTAGCGTGGGACGTTGGAACAAACAATGTAGGGCGTGTTGCGACCGACATGAGCGTTGACCGCGAATGTTGCAACCGACAGCGCAAAATGCTGTGGGCGATGGTGCAGGGTGCTAGAACTTGCATCGAGCGTTGCTAGAACAGGCATCGGCAACGCTTCAACATGCGGATGTTGCAACGAACACGACAGCCAATATGATACCTAATCATGCCTCTAAAACTAGCTCATTTACTGATGATGATCATGAGCATTGTTATAGTAACAAGGTTGTTATCAATAATGAGATCACATTGTTATCAGAACAATGGTGTTGAGCACTTGACTCTCAGCTTCAAGATGATCTAGTCGAGCACATTATACAAGTCATATTACAAAGTTCAAAAGCGGCGCAACACTGGCATGAGTGCAGAAGATGAGCTCCGTAGACATGTCCTCTAGTGTTGTGAAGGTGGGGTTGGAGGTGGAGGAGGCAGCTCCTTAGTAAGAGCTAGCACTTGTGCACTCAGCGCCTGTAGTTGTTTCTATGTTTCCTCCAACATCTGCGCATGTTCCTGCTCATGTGCACTCCGTTCTGTCACAGCCCTAGAATTTGATTGCAATTAGTTTCATAAGCATCCTGCATCATATTTAAATTCAAGAAACTTGAATTGAGGAAATTTGAAAGCCTCAAAATTTTATTTTAAAAGAAGGGCAAAAACCCTTTAAATTGCATTCAGTGTTTCCAAAAAATGCCCTAAAATAGTTTTGGAAATTTTGGCAAGGGTTATATACCAAACCAAAATTTTGGAACATTTTTTTAAGGAATCATTTGGTCTCTGAATTTAAGACAATATTCTATTTGAATTTGAAAATATATTCAAATATATATGGGATATATCTTCAAATGCTCTGCGATAAATTATGTGCCTCTGGAAAAGTCCATGAAGCAACATAAAAATACCCAGAGGATGTTTTTGGCATTGTTTGAAATCTGTTGAATTCAAAACAGTGGCAAAAGATTAAATAATAATAAAAATAGCAGAAACAAAAAGGAAACAGGAGCTCACCTGAGCAGCCCACCCACCTGGCCAGGAGAGAAGCCGGCCCAGCCCACTTACCTCCTCGCTCGTCGTCTTCCTCCTGCCAGTAGGCAGGAGCGAACACACGCGCGCACCCGCGGAGCCCTCCACCTCCTGCTTCGCGCTGGAGGCCGCTCCTTCGTCCTAGTCCGCGCCCGGAGACGCCTAGCACCCCCTCGCCCACTTCCCCGCCTCTCTGGCCTCTCCCCACCGCTCTGGCTCTCTCTCCGCAGCCGCCCGAGCACACCCTCAGCGCGCAGCTCACCGCCGCCGTGCCTAGTGGCCTCCCCTCGCCTCCCCACTTGTCTGGAAGCTCCGCACTCGTCGCGTACGTCATCTCCGTCAACGCACACGACGCCGGGAGCCCTAGAGTAACGTCACCGCCATCTTCTTCACCACCGGCCGCCGGAGATCGCCTTCACTGCCCCGTCGACCTCAGCGCGTCCCCGAGCCCGCTGAGCACCTCGTCGCACCCGCTGTGAGCTCCTGCTCCTGCTTCCCCTCTCCGTTTTTCCCCTCGAGCGCTGTAGCCGTTGCCTCACCTACAACCGAACGCCGGCGCCGCCCCGAGCTCGTCTCTGGCGAGCTCCGGCCGTCCCCGCTGCCACCACTTGCCGCGCTAGATGCGGGTGAGCTCCAGCTCCCCGTAGCTGCCCTCGGCTGCTCGTTTGGGCGCCGGGGGAGTGAACCCGAGCCCCTCCGCCGCGGCCTGTGGTTGCCGGCGTTTAGCCGTCGGTTAAACGCGTCGTTAGGCACTAATTACCCACCTTAATTACCCCCTGACCCACTTACAGACGGGCCCCACCCGTCAATTAACCACAGGGTTATTCCCTGTTTAATTTAAGCTAATGGTCGTGGCCCCACCGGTCTGTTTTGACCATGCCACCTCAGCGTTGACCGACCCCACTGGTCAGCCTCTGCTGCTGCCACTGTTACACTGACATGCGGGACCCATTGGTCAAGGTTGACCTGGGTCAGCGCTGCTGACCTGCTGACGCAGGCATGACACAGTGCTGATGCAGTAATTGACTTTTGGGTTTTAAATAAATCAGGAAATTTTAGAAATAGCCAAAACTTTAAAAAATCATAGAAATTAATCTATAGCTCCAAATGAAATAAATTATATATGAAAAATTATCAGAAAAATTCAAGAAATCCATCTGTACCATTTTCATGCATGTTTGAACAATGTTTGTCCTCTGTTTTGGACAAAACAAATAAAGGGCATTTAATTAATCATATATGGAATTGGAATTTGAATCATGTATTCAAACCAACTTCATTTAAATCATAGCTAGATGCATTAGCTCAAATCATAACATTATTGCCATGTCACATTCATGCATCATACTGTTGCATTGCATTGATTGTATTTCTTCTCTGTTGCCGGTATTTGTCCCCTCTCGGTAGACGACGTTCTGACGATGAGTTCGATGACACCGATGAAGATCTATTCTATCTTCAGAAGTGCCAGGCAAGCAAAACCCCCCTTGTTCATTCCGATATGATCCCACTCTCTCGCTCCTGCTCTCTTTTACTGCATTAGGACAACACCGTTTCAACTGTTACATGTTGCGGTAGCTGAACCCCTTTCCTCTGCATGACCTGTCATTGCCACAGTAAATAGATGAAACCCACTAGCATGAGTAGGAATTGTTTGAGCCCTGATGTGCCAACTCATTCGTGCTTGTTGTCATGCCTGCTACTGCTTAGAGTTGAGTCCGGTCTGATTCATCGGGAATGAATTGGAATGTGGTGAACATGTCCTACCGTTGAGAGCTAAGTGTGTGAACACGATTTGGTAAAGGTAGCGGTGAGAGGCCATGTAGGAATACATGGTGGGTTGTCTCATTGCAGCCATCCTCAGGAACTGAGTTCTGTGTTTGTGATCCATGAACAGTTACTACCACACATTGGGTTCCGGTAACTCGGCCCCTCTCGGCTTATTAATCAACTCGATCTCTGTCCAGGAGTTGCAATTAGTTTCTGGTGTTTGTAGGTAGTGTTAGTAGTCTACCAAGTGGCACCCGGTACAGGTGGGCTTGGGACAGACTAGGCACGGTGGCACGGTGTACCAAGTGGCACTCGGATGGTGGGCTTGGGAACCCTGCACACATCGTTTGGGGCCGTGAGCGACACCCCGGCCGGATCTCCTTGCGGATGGAACCCGAATAGGCGATAAACCTGGACTAGAGACTTGTTGGTTAGTCAGGTCGTGGCCGACTCCCTCGCCCGGCTTCCGCTTGAAGGTTGCCGAGGTACATGACGTGTACATGGCGATAAGTGGCGAGAGCGTGTGTGAAGAAGTACACCCCTGCAGGGCTATCATTATCTATTCGAATAGCCGGATTCCTCGGATATGAAAACTTGGACCCCTTGCATAGTTCATAGACAAGTGAAAGTGGATACTCTAAAACTCACAAGATAAGCGTGAGTGCTATGGATGGCCTTCTCGTAGGGGGACGGGAGCGGATCCATAATGGTGTATTGATATGGTGAGCATGTGGACTCGTGTGCGCCACCTCAAAAGAGTTGCTTCCAGTCGTAGTTTAGGATAGCCACCGAGTCAAAGCTGGCTTGCTGCAGTTAAACTCCACCACCCCCTTTGTTGATACCGATGCATATGTAGATAATTCTGATGTAAGTCTTGCTGGGTACATTTGTACTCACGTTTGCCTATTTTATGTTTTTGTAGAGAGACGACAGTCTCGCTAGTAGTTCCACGTGGACTTCGACGTTTAGCTTGTTACCTCAGCTACGATCTTGTACCCTTGGGAGGGTCTTGTAGATAGTCAGGTTTCTGAGCCTTCTTCATTTGTAGTTGTCTGTACTCAGACAAGTTAAGCTTCCGCATGTGCTTGTTGCTTGTATGCTCTGTATGTTGGGTCATGAGACCCATGTTTGTAATATCTCGCTCCTCGGAGCCTAATGAATAAATACTTTGAGTCGTAGAGTTATGTTGTGATGCCATGTTGTATTTGCACATATCGAGCATATTGTGTGTATGATTGAAATGCTTGATTTGTGTGGGATCCGACAACCTAGTGGTTTATCCTTGATAGCCTCTCTTATGGGGAAATGTAGTCTTGTGCTTCCATGAGCCATAGTAGTCCGCTACAGCCCGGTTCACCGGAGTCCTGCTAGCCCAGCACTACTGCTCAGGACACTTGACTGGCCGGCATGTGTTTCACTTCGTTTCTGTGTCTGTCCCTTCGGGGAAATGTCACGCGGTGACATCCGGAGTCCTGCCTAGCCTGCTACAGCCCGGGTTACCGGAGTCCTGTTAGCCCAGTGCTCCAGCCCGGATTCACACGCTGCTGACCGACATGCTCGAAGTTGATTTATGTATGCCTGTCCCCATGGGTTAGTGCCGCTTTGGGTTCACGACTAGCCATGTCGGCCCGGGTTCTCTGTCATATAGATGCTAGCAAAACTACCATATACGTGAGCCAAAAGGCGCAAACGGTCCTGGGGCATGGTAAGGCGACACCCGTGGGAATATCATGCGTGAGGCCGCAAAGTGATATGAGGTATTAACAGCTAGATCGATGTGATTTGGAATCGGGGTCCTGACACGTTCTTTGTCATGTTGATCCCTTACGACTTCAGATTCCTGCCTTAGCCTCCTTTCTTCCTCTAACTGGGTCTGTCATATGTCATCGCAATCTCGAATGAAGTTTGGAATGCATGAATGTAAATACATGGGAGGATGAATGAATTGGCGGAAAGTGATGTTATGTGGCTTGCCGAGTTGCTGGCGCAACATGAGGCTACGACGGTTAGTTCCTGCCCGTAATGCCTTCATGGTAGTATTAGTTTCATATTAATGTTTTGGACCTAAAATCAAGGCAGATGCATTAGTAATTTAATTAAGATAGTATGCTCATATTAGTGACAATGCAAGCTTAAGATCTGAAAGTTATATTGTCAGAAAACTTATATGCACCCCCCATGAAATAAATGTAAAAAAATGCTTTAATGTTTCTTACCTGCCTCAAGTTACTTCAACTTGAGAAAGCTAACTGAAGAGATAGTCACATTCTGCTCTACTCTTCCACTCCTGTGCTCTCTTTCTATTCAACGAGGGTCTGGCTCGAAACAAAGCACATACTTACCATAGTGAAGACATGTTTAGGCGGACCAAGCTAGCACCTACTTGAATAGGAACAGAGGACGGTCGACAATACCTCCAACCCCACCTCAGTAGAGGACATGTCTACGGAGTCCCGAAGTGTTGAAAATATGTGCATAGGTGTGTGTGTGTGTGGGGGGGGGGGGGGGGGGGGGTGTTAAGTTGTTACAATATAAATCGCAGTTAATATATTTCATATTTGTTCATATTTGTAACAGTAAGAAAGGGATATAGTGTAACTGAAAAGCGAGGTTGTCATGAAGCATGATAGATTTTTCCTATTCATGTGAGAGACCATGAAGCATGACTGAAATGTATCGAGAATTAAAGGATGTACTACATGAAAATAGCTATACTCTCTCCCAAGCTTAGCAAATCTGGATTCAACTACACATATGTAATCTTGACCTACTGGGATCACAATCATACAAGCAATTTAAGAAAATTATATTCAGCATACATGTCAAACTTGACAAACTCCTATGCCCTCCCTGATCAATTTGCACCAAAAACACCAGAGCACCAAAAACTCCTATGTGTAGTTGAATCGAGAACCAGGGCGCACAACAGCGGCTGATGGAGGATGGGGAGGCGTCGTCCTGCAGGAGCTGCGGGGAAAACGAGATGAGCGGCGGCGGCGACGGCAGCCATGCGGTGGGGGAGAGAAGTGGAGAGGAAGAGGCGGCGCAGTGGAGACGACGAGGCCGAGGCGGCGGCGGCAGGAGAGGAGGCGGCGGCGGGGGTTGCGGGGAGTGACGCAGGCTAGGTCTTTTCTTCTGGCTGCTTTTCTCTCGCTGCTCGCTCGTTTTTCCTCTTTTTGTTTTCTCTCGCTGCCCACTCGCTCGCCGGCACTATTCATAGCGCTACGTGGACGCAGTGGTCCTGCCAAGCACCCCTTTCATCCTTTGTATGTTCGATGCTTCCTTGTGCCGGTTTCTTTAAAAACTGGAGATCATTTATCTGTGTCAAGGTGAACTGGAGATCATTTATCGGTGTCGTTCCAACTCGATCACGTATCGATCACATGTCCTGTCTCTGAGCTTTTGGACATATGCTTCCTTGTGCCGGTTTCTACTCAATGGCTTCCACCGGCGGGTGACTGTGCCAAGGTGAACGTAGATGCTGCAACCAGAGCAACGGCAAGGGCAGGCTCTGCCGTCGCGATAAGCAGGAACAAAGAAGGCTTGTTTCTGAGGGCTTCAGCTCTGGTGGTTAAGGGCGTCAATGATCCTACTACATTGGAGGCGCTGGCAGTCCGAGAAGCGATGGCACTAGCAGATGATCTGGGCTTACACTCCATCCATGTGGCGTCGGATTGCAAGATAGTGGTTGATGATATCAAGCAGAGGAGTGGAGCAGCTTATGGAGCAATAATACATGAGATCATAGAATACTCCAGTAGTTTTACTACTTGTAATTTTTTTCATGAGTTTAGGAGCTCGAATTTCGAGGCTCACAATTTCGCGAAGCATACTTTACAACTAGGAGTTGGTCGCCATGTCTAGTTAGGCCATCCTAGTGAACTTAATTTCGTCCCTGTAAACATTGTGACGGTTCAATAAAAGCTTTGTAAGAGTGTCTCAAAAAAAAGAACATCTCCTGTCTGATCCTCAAAAAAAAAGATCACATCTCCTGTCTCAACTCGATCATGTACTTTTTTTTTAACACAGAACTCGATCATGTACCTGTCATGCCCCAACATGGCATAATTGATGTGGCCACGATGGAATACATGGCATGCCGAGAGAGGCTCTCTCATTGACAGATGACTTGAAGGTACATGACTTCGTCGTAGCATCGGATTAGAAGCAAGTGGTGAGTGATCTTTAGAATGGAAGCAATGGGTCATATAGCAGTATCATCACCAAGGTCAGAAGTACATCTATGTTTAATTGTATTTTTACCTTTGAAGGCCGAGTAAATAGTGACGCTGATAGGTTAGCCAAGTTTTCAAATTATCTTGATCAGGGACGGCATGTTTGGATGGTCCACTGATCCACATGATCCTTTTGTAATCCCACTCCATGTGGATTTTGAGTAATAAAACTTGATAATACCCTTAAGAAAATCTATCCAGTAATAGGAAAATTCTAAAAAGGAAAATCTATCCGATAGTTGAGAGCAAGATGGTTCCTTTTTTCTTTGCGCAAAGTTTGAAGGTCATATGTCAAAAAAAACACCATGATAAAGACATTGTTTTTAAGAAAATAAAAACAGTTTTGCTAAAGCACATCTAGATGTGCCATAAGTATTGCACATCTAAGTCCTATGTCACTGATCTTACATACAGATTCGTGTGGGTACTTTATTTTTTTTCTTTTCCTTTTGATGCTTAATTGAGTCACTTAGATGTGCAATAACTAGAATACATCTAGATGTGCCCTGGGCATTCCCAAAAACAAATGTACATACGAGTACCCGAGGAATTCCATCGTCTTCCTCCTGCACCTGCTGATGCACCATGAGTGATGCTCGATGCCGCCTCTGGACCTCCAACTACGCAAGTCCGGGAGATTCCCGCAGTTGGGTACTGGATCCCTTCAGACCTAGGGAACATCTGACACTGAGTCGGGGTTTGGTAAACCAACAGGTCTCTCCTTTAATTGAAGTACATGCCCCTTTTTCATTGCCTAGATAGGTTACACCTTTGGAATACTCCGGACAGGGATTTCGCTCTATACCTTCCTTCCAATCTTCACTTTACACCATGCCGAAAACTATAGCCCTCCATACTAATGCTTTGAAAAATGCATGACTCATCAAGTGAAAGACGCTAATGGAATAGTAAGACATGCCACAAGGAAAGACCATGCAGTCTAATTGACTGCAAGTTGGATAAGTTATGCCGCTCATTAGATCATTCTGTGATATTCCAGTGGTTGCCACAAAATAAAGGGTAGCACCTTTCTATCATGAAAACGTGAGTAGTGACCATACTAGCTTCATGAATCAAAGAAGATGTTGGAGTTGGACCCTCCATTACATAAGTAACAAAGCAGATTTGTATTTTACTCTCTTATTTGGTGTTGTTGGGAAATATATACATATAGGAAATCTGCAATATGACCCTCCATGTAGGTTATTCAAGAAACTTTGAATATGCTTGGCTTGTTGAATCAACATATGGATCACTTCATTGAATTTCACGGCCCAAACTCTTGTGATCAGTCCACTCAGCAGGTGAAGTGGATCCTCGGAAGGATCACCATCGGAGCCATGAACACATTGTTGAAGTAGCCAGGAAGACATCGGTGTAAGATAGAAGACGTCGGTGACCACGGTTTAGCGAACACACCGCCGCAACGGAGAAGAAAGCAACAAACAGGGTCAAAAAAACACCCCAGATCTAGCCAAACAAAGCTAGGGGCAAATACCTCACTAGCACCGCGACGAAGCCAAAACTGGTCGGGCTTTATTGGTCGGAGACATAGCCGATAACTAAACTCGTCACTTCACCACCACCCTTCACAGGACAACATCGTTAAGAAACACATGCAAGACCAATACCTAAACTCACCAATCCGACTTGCCGACATGGAAACTGGCCTCTAGCTCCTCGATGTCACTCCGAGGGACGCATCGATTCGAGAACAGTCGGTGAAACCTTATTCGCACCACCACTGCCACACCCCAACTACACCAGCGGCAAACGAGTCTCTAATCGTATTTCGTAAACACCGGACGCATAGTTCCAAGGTTCAGCCGCCCTCCTGCTGCTAAAGTGGCCCATCTAGGGAAGGGGGCCCACAACGGCACCGGAGGGGAAACCATTGGTTGCTTCCTTTATCTCATCTCTGGATCTAATTGGCTATTCCCTAATTTCTTATTATCTATGCTTAAGAGAGGTTATTCACCCTTTTGTACTTACTGCTTACTTTGAACCATTATATCCTCATCGAAACAAGATGATCATCCACGAGGACTGACTTTTGGCCTGCTTCCATTTTATCACCCAACCGTTGCTTCACAAGTTTAAATACGTATTGCTCATAACGACTAAGTTTGCAGAGTACTTCTCCACATTTTCTACGAAGAATAGTCAAATCTCGGGGAAACAAATCCCCACCATGACAATTGTGTCATTCAAAAAGCTATGAAGGACAACAAATTTCCAGATTGAAGAAATGACAAACATGCAATGATTGTTGTTTGAGCACATGTTGCAAGCAAAATGATGACTTCTACACATTTTCTATGAAGAATGGTCAAATCTCAAGAAAACAGATCCACACCATGACAATTGTGTCATTCAAAAAGCTATGAAAGACAACAAATTTCCAGATTGAAGAAGTGACAAACATGCATTGATTGTTGTTTGAGCACAGTTTGCGATCAAAATGGTGACTCTGATACCATTCATAAACCAAGGAATAGTTTTTGTTGCTATTGCGGCATTATAGTGCTTCGAGATTACAATCTCACCGAATATGACCAAACTGGAAAACTTTCCAGCATAATCCACTTCCACTCTACAAGCTTCAGCAGTATTCATGATTCATTAACAGTTCGTCCCAAAAGGTTCAATACTTCTAATTAACTGTATCCTTGAGCCTAGGAGAAACAGACAATCTGCAACAGATGCAACTCATCATCATCATCGACTCAAAATCTCATTTTAGAATGAGCTGACAAGTGCTGGATCGACATATTGGCTGCTGCCACTGGATCGTTCATAGTTTCCCTTGTGGTCCGATGATGTAAATTAATATCAACTTGCATCATATTAGAAAAAACGAATAACTCCTCAGAGTATCAACTTGCATCATATTAGAAAAAGCGAATATCTCAGAGAAACAAAAAACGACTAGCATACCACCAAATACAGAAGCAGTTGGGGACAACATCAAGAAAAACACACCATGTATTCCCAGTGCAAGAAAGTATATTCCCTCGTTTTTTGTGCCTATTTAAAGCTACACCCCGGACATATGCAGACCAATGAAGCAGCTTTTGGCTTTTGCTCAAAGATTAATCACAAGTACTGTGAGAGCAGATGCCAATAAAAGAAAGCCCATAGTATCACTAGATTTCTACACCATCATTCAGGATTTTTCTTGCGAGGTAGGCTACAGGAAGTGATATTTCTACACTTAGTTTTGTTCACTGCGATAAAGAATATCACAGTGCCTAGGCCTACACATCAATGTCAGCAAAGGTGTGTCGTCAGATGATAACAAGTTGCCACTTCCAATCTCCTGTGGTTCAGGGGTTGTGATGGATGACCAGTAGCTTTCAACCAAATGAAGAGGGCCCTTCCCCGATACTGATCGGGGGAATAAATCAAGGCGCTTCACTTGAATTCCACGATTCAAACCATCGTCCACAGTTTCGACACGCAACGGAATGCCAAGTGCATATGTTAGAGCCCTCATTGGTAGCACCTCGGCTTCAACATCCAGAGGACGCAGCTCCTTGCAGCAATACTGTTACCAAAACCAATAATATGCAACAGTGAGCGTAATCTGTATTGGTTGACTTATTTCGTCATGATTATCTCATTTCAGTTCAAAGTAAAATTGTCCAGAGTGGCACAATTTTAACACTGAGGTTTACACGTTTATGCACAGAAAATACTCAACGTTGATATTGAATTAAAATATTACAACATAAAGGACAGATAATCTATTAGTTGAGTCAAGAATATATAGTGTAGGAAACTCTAACCGTAAGGGAATCCATTTCTTTTGGGAGAAGTGATTTGTAATCGTCTTCTCGTGATCGGATCTCAGTCTCTGCCAGCAATCTTAGCAAAGAAATAACTAACAAAAAAATGTGTTATACAGAGAACAAGTAGACAAAGAACATATCTCAGCAAGTATGTATACTCACTCCTGAGTGGCACGAACTCTTGTATACTTCTATTGTACAGCTCATTAGAACTCAGACTACAAAATATAAAAGCACTTGTGTTAAAACTAAATGTAACAACAAAGAAACAACAGGATTTTGAAATTTATTGCCATGTCTTTCAAGGAATATCACTACAGAAGATTGAGTTAAGAACTCATACCCATTTGCAACTGAGTTGACCAAATGACTGAACTCCTGAAAGAACATGAAGACAGTTTGTTAGGCATATAATTTAAGCTATATCATGAAATGAAAATCTATAATTTAGCAAAATGCTGTTGTAACTGCTCATAATCCGGCACTATTTTTGTAGTCAGTACTATTTGTAGTGGATGTTATTTCAGGACTTGGTACTTAAGCTGCGAGACAGTGGAGGCTTTAGTCAAATGAACCAATTTACTGTACCCATAATGAACCAATTTACTCCAACATTTATCAAGGCAAAAAAAAACGTTCCAGAAAGTGGAGGCTTTAGTCAAATGGAAAATGATGATATATCACACATGTACTATTTTGATCTCTGAAGTCTGTTTTGTCTACATACTCTATGCTTCAAATAGCCGGCTAATTCTTTACAAACATGAAACCCTATGGTATTGACTAAATTATGTGATCACAGCTATGGCAGCTATTCTAGTAGCAGCAATAACTCCGTTATACATGTGCCAAAAACCATCGAACTCATAAGTATTGTTTCCTCTATACTCTTCTTACATATTACATATGCTATCCAATAGATTGGTTCAGGCAAGGCTCACTGTAGTTCAATCAAATAATAAATATGTGCTGAAAACATTGTGGTGGTGTTGTTCTTTATCAAAGATATTTTCTGGTGATGCAGCATGGGGTAAGATAACTGCAAGTTAATTTGGCAAGTATTTTTTCATGCAGAGTTCGTTTGTCTGTAAATGTCTGAAGTATTACAAAAAAATAGGGGTTACAGATCATAAAGGAAGTAAGATAATGTAAGCTGGGAGAATACGTACAGAAACAACACTTGAAAAGTATTCTTCAGGATTTAAGAAGTATGCTTTATCCCATTTCAGACGACAGAAATTCTCTCTGGACATAGCCACATGTTCTATT
The DNA here is from genome assembly GCF_056163025.1 of Triticum urartu. Lineage (NCBI taxonomy): Eukaryota > Viridiplantae > Streptophyta > Magnoliopsida > Poales > Poaceae > Triticum > Triticum urartu. Next base: position 45,750,130 of record NC_141874.1, on the reverse strand, counting down.
AGACGAGTAACTTCAGCTTGACTATCTTGCATTAATCCAAGGTTTTCCTGTTTAAAAGCCTCCAGGTATTAAACTTCTGTGCAAAATAAAACAGCGACATCATCAAAAACAAGTAAATGAGATAGTTACCAAGTAGGAGAATAAGAATGCCCTGTAGAAACAGTTGCCATCTCCACGAGTTCTTCTGAAGTGCGCATAATGCTGACAGAGAATCTATAAAAGGAAGTTAGATGTGCACAATAAACTAAATAATGTTTCTAGCCTTCTACCATGAAATTAGTTGCCTGCAAACAAACCTTGATCTTTTCCTTGAAGAAATTCTTTGAATGTTTCTCAACCAAACGCGAGAGTCGTTTCTACCATAGCAAAAACCAGTATCACAAAAATGGCGTAAATGATTTGTGTGATTTTAAATTTAAAATGGATTCAAATAAGTAATGCTGAAGCATGAGGCATAGAACCGGTAAGCCTAACAGAATATTTTATAGTTTTCAGAAACGAATCAGCCACTAAATTGGGTGGAAAAATGATTTGAGGACTTCATGGGAAAAAGCTATGTTTCAACATTCAAGGGTCATCGATCATAACGTGCAAACAGACTAGATAGATGAAATATGCCTGCAGTAAGAACTTATAAGAAGTTAAGAACTTCTGTACCCAAACTCTCATTGTTCGCAAGACACATTACGACCTTATCTACATCTGAATGCGAAGAGAAAGTTCCAGTTTCCATTCTAATTGCACAGTATAACGACTAATGTCTAACAAAATGATTTTTCCAGAAGAAGAAGAAACGAATATCAAAGAATTTCAGAAAGTATCCAATGTCTTCCCCAGATGGTATAGCAGGATAAAATGACACATTTTATTGCCGCAAAAAAAGTGACAATTTTAGGATAGTAATATTTGTCTTAGACAAGAAACAGAGACTGTGATACTGAAAAAGCTCACTAGAAATGTTATAGATTTAATTGTTGAATATCTAGTTATCTACTGAAGTGTATCGCTAGGAGGTTCAGGAGGTCAGATGGTATGAACATCAGCACAATAAAAGAATGCACTGCATTGGGGTGAACATGCAATCTATGACTGATGAGCTTGAAAAACAGAGGAGAAACGATATTCACACCTGGCGTCCTAATGCAGCTTTACGAGTATCCGGACACTTGAAAACATCACTGAGAACATGGTGCCCCCTTGGTGGTCGGAGGTATGTTCGCTTCCCATCCAGAAGTTGCTTCCAGTTTTTGCGCTGTGAAAAAATATTCATTTTGGTTGAGCGGCACTGAATCATGCCGAAGAATATCATGTAGGAGGTTTTTGCTTTGACCGCTCATGAACAACAAAGTGTAGATTTTCTCATCATCTGGTACTTCATCCTAAATAATTGCTGATCCATTATTCTAGCACAAATAAGGCCGATAGTATGCTATGATATTACACAAAACAAGAGTGGTTACTGATTCGGACTCCAGTGAATACAATCAACAAGTACAAAAGGAATCGCACACTGTTATGACTGACGAGACATCCTTCTCTAGGTTCAGATTCAGAACAATTGGACAAACAACTCAAGTGTAACACAAATTTGGGTAGTGAAGTCATGGAATTGAACTAAGAACTAGCAGCAAGGGAACACAAATTTTCACCTCATCATCTGCCACCTCCTGCGAATTCTCATCGTCCGGTCCTTCATCCTAGAAAATGGCAGAGCATTACTTCACTTGTAAAATGTTCTTTTCAGCACAAATGGGGTGAACAGGGAAACAGGAAAAATGTTCAGCCAAAACCAGAACATGCCGTCCGGACTACAGAGAAAAATCCTTAGGTTCTCTTGCTATAAATATCCTTAGGTTGCCAAGTCAACCAATTATAGCAAGAAGAACTAGCAGCAAGTGAACACAAATTTTCACCTCATCATCTGCCACCTCCTGCCAATCCTCATCGTCCGCTCCTTCATCCTACAAAATGGCAGAGCATTGCTTCACTTGTAAAATGTTCTTTCCAGCACAAATGGGGTGAACAGGGAAACAAGAGAAATGTTCAGCCAAAACCAGAACTACAGAGGGAAATCCTTAGGTTGTCTTGCCATGTCGAGCGACTATACCAAGAAGAACTGGCAGGACACAATTTTGGGTAAATTAGAAAATCCGACCATTTTTCCCTCGGCAACGGCAAGAAATTCAGAAACTACACAAGGCAGGAAGAAAGAACTTGCAGAAGGGTCCGCGAGTATGCAGCAATCCATCCAAGAATTCAAAGAACCGCGCCAGAACTACATGAGGCACAAGAACTAGCACAACACTGACTAGCAGAAGGGCCCGCGAGTACCAAACCTATCCATCCAAGAATTAAACTAATTATTATAGGAACCTACGACCGCGGCCGATGCTACAGCCAAGAAAGCATCCCCACGAACTGGGCACCACGCCCGATCCGACATGCGACAGCCAAGAGCACATGTCCACCGCGAACTGTGCACAAGAAAGACGCGGAAACATAAAGAACATCCAGAAGCACCGAATTTCACCAGACAAATGAGATCTCGGCGAAAAGGTCGCTGGAACTCACCGTGTCCTTGCCGGCGGGTCGCGGAGGGGCTCGTGGCGCCTGAAGCGGGGCCGGCGAGGTGGGCGACGCGGCCGGTGGTGCGAGCGGAACCCGTGGTGGCGTCGTCGGTGCAGCCTCGGCGGCGGCGGCGGCGGCGCCGCCGTATCGGCTGCTTCCCGTGGCGCGCAGTAGGTTCTTGAATTTTATCTTGAACCCCATTTCTTCCCCTCCGAACTGCCTTTTCTGCCCCTCCGACCTTGGATTTTCTCGCTTCTCCCCTCGTCTCGTGTGGAATTTGTGTACCGCTCCTCTCCAGGGACCCAACTGCTGCATATTTATTTATACTGCTGTGTTGTCCCGAGGGTATGCTGTGGGAAGTCACGGAAAGCTGGAGACATTTTTACCCTGGAAGGACACAATATTTGTTCAAACTTGTGCAGTACAAAATTTCCCATGTGACAAACTTACGCGGTGAAAATATATTTTTTCTATCCAATGGAAACCAAAAACATTTTGCACAGCGAAATTTTGTTGGGCAAAATGCCACAATCAGGCTACAAATGTTCCCTTTTTGATTAATCCATGTATTTGTCCCAGCAGAACTTGCCATGTTCCCGAAATGTAAAATGTGTCGGACATAAATTTACTCAGTCCTATGAATCTCAAGGTTGGATGCGGATTTACTTACCAACTACACATATTTGCACCGGCATTCTATTTATTTCGTTAAATCCACGAGAAAGGGGTGCTTGCAATAGATGCGACATGTCGTCGTCGTCGTCATCGTCGTCATCGTCGATTCAAAAATTCATTTTAGATTATAATGTTTAGCAAGAACTGCAAAGCTTCCATTGCATTTTTCATAGTTTTCATGATGCCCTATTACTTATTGCAGCTCACAAAGAATTGCGCATAGTTGCATCATTACTTCTGGTTACTGCCTTACTGGTGCGATAGCATGCCTTCTCAAGGTGGGGTTCCAGGTCGATGCTTGATACATAATGTTACCATTAAGGTGTCGATGAAAAGACATATGAGAACATGAAGCAGTTGGATAATCAAGAGGAAGAAAAGGGAAGGAACATGAGATGGAGTAGGGAAGTATAGATAGACCGTGCTTGGGGTACATAGCCACTCCGTATGCCCAACAAGCCAGTCTAACACATCACCTCATGCTAGTAGCCTATCTGGCAGCCAAGACCAGCCACTCACATTACTACATACTAGGGGAAAGGGCGGGTTCCTGACCAATATTACCACAAAACAATCGTAATGTATTAATTTTACAGTCAATGGCGAACTAATAGAGGAGTTTAGCAGGATGAACGGGCCGCTACTTGAGCTGCCTATTTGTTCCGTCATACTATATGAATCCAATATGTATGTGATGTGGTGACACGTAGTGCGGGGCCCTCCGGGTGCCTATGATGACGAGAGATGACGATGTCCATGTCAAGATGCACAACCCACCTAGTGCAAAGTCCCAGTCACGCTCCTCCAGAGCACTTTGTTCCTCGCAGCACACACCCAAAGAGTTCTTGGTTCTTGCTTCTCCGGCCACTCACCTTCTCCTCTCTAGTGTAGCTCCAACCACACCGAGGACCATGGGTTCTTCCGAGAGCCTGCCTCAAGGAGATGTTGTCATCATTGTAGTCATCTGCCCTGATCACGGCGGCGATCGGCCTTGGCTGCTGGGCATATTGCCGCCATCTCGTAGCGGCAGCCCCTCGCCACCACCTTCACCCGAAGTGCCCTGCCAGGGCCGACCTAGCATTATGGAGATCCTAGTGCGATTGAGGCACAATGAATATTAACATATTAACATATATACTTTCAACAATATATATCGTACATCATGAAAAAATAAAGGCATTAAGATAAAAACATAATTTTAGTTGGAAAATAAAGTCTCGATACATCATCTATATGTGATTATATGATGCAAATAATATGATTATAATGTACTCAACTACAACTAACTAGTGAATACATACAACATGGTGAAGTGCGCCAAGGAGGGGGGCATATGCCCCCCTGCACATGCTGTTTTTCTGTTCTGCAAATCGATTTGCTTTTTGTAATTTATTTAAGTACTCGGGCGGCGTCAAGATCCAGGAAGATGACCCCCTAAGCCTAAGGTAATTATTTTCAATTTGGACATATCTTTTCAATTTGGCAAGGTCTCACTTTGATGGACGTATCTTTTCAATTTGGTATGAGCCCATTATAACAGTTCAAAAATTTCAAAAAAAATGAGATTACATTTATTGCATGCCTACTCATTTGAGCTTACTGAATGTGATATGTTACATAACCGGGCATTACAAAGAGAGCATGAATCTTGGAGCCCTAAAGGAAACAGTGGGTACTGAAGTAGATGCTCTCAATACTAAAAAAAAAGGTAACACTTGTTGCTTTATATTCTTCTTTAGCTTTCAGCAAAATTATTGAAAATGCATCTGAACTCTATAAGCAGCAACATGGGTGCTGACACTGCATATGAAGAATATGTTGGGGAACGTTGCAGAAAACAAAAAAATTTCTCTACGTTTCACCAAGATCTATCTATGGAGTCATCTAGCAACGAGAGGGGAGTGAATCTACATACCCTTGTAGATCGCGAGCGGAAGCATTCAAGAGAACGGGGATGAAGGAGTCGTACTCGTCGTGATCCAAATCACCGGAGATCCTAGCGCCGAACGGACGGCACCTCCGTGTTCAACACATGTACGGTCAGCGTGACGTCTCCTCCTTCTTGATCCAGCAAAGGGGAAGGAGAGGTTGATGAAGGTCCAGCAGCACGACGGCGTGGTGGTGGATGCAGCAGTCACCGCAGCAGGGCTTCGTCGAGCTTCTGCGAGAGGGGAGGTGTAGCAGGGGAGAGGGAGGCGCCAAGGCTTTAGGGTGCGGCTGCCCCTCCCTCCCCCCCCCCTTTATATAGGCCCCCTGGGGGGGCGCCGGCCCTGGAGATTGAATCTCCCAAGGGGGACGGCGGCCAGGGGGGTGGAGTACCCCCCAAGGCAAGTGGGGCGCCCCCCCCCCCACCCTAGGGTTTCCAACCCTAGGCGCAGGGGGTGGGCCAAGGGGGGCGCACCAGCCCACTATGGGCTGGTTCCCCTCCCCACTTCAGCCCATGGGGCCCTCCGGGATGGGTGGCCCCACCCGCTGGACCCCCCGGGACCCATCCGGTGATCCCGGTACAATACCGGTGACCCCCGAATCCTTCCCGATGGCCGAAACTGCACTTCCTATATGTAATTCTTCACCTCCGGACCATTCCGGAACTCCTCGTGACGTCCGAGATCTCATCCGGGACTCCGAACAACTTTCGGATCACTGCATACTCATATCTCTACAACCCTAGCGTCACCGAACCTTAAGTGTGTAGACCCTACGGGTTCGGGAGACATGCAGACATGACCGAGACGTCTCTCCGGCCAATAACCAACAGCGGGATCTGGATACCCATGTTGGCTCCCACATGCTCCTCGATGATCTCATCAGATGAACCACGATGTCGAGGATTCAATCAATCCGTATACAATTCCCTTTGTCAATCGGTACGTTACTTGCCCGAGACTCGATCGTCGGTATCCCAATACCTCGTTCAGTCTCGTTACCGGCAAGTCACTTTACTCGTACCGTAATGCATGATCCCGTGATCAACCACTTAATCACTTTGAGCTCATTGTGATGATGCATTACCGAGTGGGCCCAGAGATACCTCTCCGTCATACGGAGTGACAAATCCCAGTCTCGATTCGTGCCAACCCAACAGACACTTTTGGAGATACCTGTAATGTCCCTTTATAGTCACCCAGTTACGTTGTGACGTTTGGTACACCCCAAGCACTCCTACGGTATCCGGGAGTTACACGATCTCATGGTCTAAGGAAAAGATACTTGAAATTGGAAAAACTCTAGCAAACGAACTATACGATCTTGTGCTATGTTTAGGATTGGGTCTTGTCCATCACATCATTCTCCTAATGATGTGATCTCGTTATCAATGACATCCAATGTCCATAGTCAGGAAACCATGACTATCTGTTGATCAACGAGCTAGTCAACTAGAGGCTTACTAGGGACATGTTGGTGTCTATGTATTCACACATGTATTACGATTTCCGGATAACACAATTATAGCATGAATAAAAGACAATCATCATGAACAAGGAAATATAATAATAATCCTTTTATTATTGCCTCTAGGGCATATTTCCAACAGTCTCCCACTTGCACTAGAGTCAATAATCTAGTTACATTATGATGAATCGAACACCCATAGAGTTCTGGTGTTGATCATGTTTTGCCCTAGGGAGAGGTTTAGTCAACGGATCCGTGACATTCAGATCCGTATGTACTTTACAAATATCTATGTCTCCATCTTGAACATTTTCACGAATGGAGTTGAAGCGACGCTTGATGTGCCTGGTCTTCTTGTGAAATCTAGGCTCCTTGGCAAGTGCAATAGCTCCAGTGTTGTCACAGAAGAGTTTGATCGGCTACGACGCATTGGGTATGACTCCTAGGTCAGTGATGAACTCCTGCACCCAAATTGCTTCATGTGCTGCCTCCGAGGCTGCCATGTACTCCGCTTCACATGTAGATCCCGCCACGACGCTTTGCTTGCAACTGCACCAGCTTACTGCCCCACCATTCAAAATATACATGTATCCGGTCTGTGACTTAGAGTCATCCAGATCTGTGTCGAAGCTAGCGTCGACGTAACCCTTTACGACGAGCTCTTCGTCACCTCCATAAACGAGAAACATTTCCTTAGTCCTTTTCAGGTACTTCTGGATATTCTTGACCGCTGTCCAGTGTTCCTTGCCGGGATTACTTTGGTACCTTCCTACCAAACTTACGGCAAGGTTTACATCAGGTCTGGTACACAGCATGGCATACATAATAGACCCTATGGCTGATGCATAGGGGATGACGCTCATCTCTTCTATATCTTCTGCCGTGGTCGGACATTGAGCTGAGCTCAATTTCATACCTTGCAACACAGGCAAGAACCCCTTCTTAGACTGATCCATATTGAACTTCTTCAATATGTTATCAAGGTATGTGCTTTGTGAAAGACCTATGAGGCGTCTCGATCTATCTCTATAGATTTTGATGCCTAATATATAAGCAGCTTCTCCAAGGTCCTTCATTGAAAAACTTTTATTCAAGTAGGCCTTGATGCTGTCCAAGAGTTCTATATCATTTCCCATCAAAAGTATGTCATCTACATATAATATGAGAAATGCTACAGAGCTCCCACTCACTTTCTTGTAAACGCAGGCTTCTCCATAAGTCTGCATAAACCCGAACGCTTTGATCATCTCATCAAAGCAAATGTTCCAACTCCGAGATGCTTGCACCAGCCCATAAATCGAGCGTTGGAGCTTGCACACCTTGTCAGCATTCTTAGGATCGACAAAACCTTCCGGCTGCATCATATACAATTCTTCCTTAAGGAAACCATTAAGGAATGCCGTTTTGACGTCCATTTGCCATATCTCATAATCATAGAATGCGGCAATTGCTAACATGATTCGGACGGACTTCAGCTTCGCTACAGGTGAGAAAGTCCCATCGTAGTCAACCCCTTGAACTTGTCGATAACCCTTAGCGACAAGCCGAGCTTTATAGATGGTCACATTACCATCCGCGTCTGTCTTCTTCTTAAAGATCCATTTATTTTCTATGGCTCGCCGACCGTCGGGCAAGTCAGTCAAAGTCCATACTTCATTTTCATACATGGATCCTATCTCGGATTTCATGGCTTCCAGCCATTTGTCGGAATCCGTGCCCGCCATCGCTTCTTCATAGTTCGAAGGTTCACCGTTGTCTAACAACATGATTTCCAAGACAGGGTTGCCATACCACTCTGGTGCGGAACGTGTCCTTGTGGACCTACGAACTTCAGTAGCAACTTGATCTGAAGTTTCATGATCATCATCATTAACTTCCTCTCTAGTCAGTGCAGGCACCTCAAGAACATTTTCTTGAGTTGCACCACTTTCCGGTTCAAGAGGTAATACTTCATAAAGTTCTACTTTCCTCCCACTTACTTCTTTCGAGAGAAACTCTTTCTCTAGAAAGGATCCATTCTTGGCAACAAAGATCTTGCCTTCAGATCTGAGGTAGAAGGTATACCCAATAGTTTCTTTAGGGTATCCTATGAAGACGCATTTTTCCGGCTTGGTTCAAGCTTTTCAGGTTGAAGTTTCTTGACATAAGCATCGCATCCCCAAACTTTTAGAAACGACAGCTTAGGTTTCTTCCCAGACCATAATTCATACAGTGTCGTCTCAACGGATTTTGACGGAGCCCTATTTAAAGTGAATGCGGCAGTCTCTAAAGCATAGCCCCAAAATGATAGCGGTAAATGTTGGGGAACGTTGCAGAAAACAAAAATTTTCCTACTCGTTTCACCAAGATTATCTAGGAGTTCATCTAGCAACGAGTCATCGGATGCATCTACATACCTTTGTAGATCGCGCACGGAAGCGTTCAAAGAACGGTGATGATGTAGTCGTACTCGACGTGATCCAAATCACCGATGACCAAGCGCCGAACGGACGGCACCTCCGCGTTCAACACACGTACGGGACGGGAGACGTCTCCTCCTTCTTGATCCAGCAAGGGGGGAGGAGAGGTTGACGAAGATCCAGCAGCACGACGGCGTGGTGGTGGATGCAGGGCGTCACAGTAGCAGGGCTTCGCCTATACTACGAGGGAGAGACGTAACGGGGAGAGAGGGAGGCGCCAGGGGCTGGTCTATGAAGTCCCTCCTCTCCCCCACTATATATAGGGGTGCCAAGGGGGGTTGGTGCGCAGCCTAGGAGATCCAATCTCCTATGGCCGGCGGCCAAGGGGAGGTTTCCCTCCCCCCCAAGGCACCTAGGGGTGCCTTCCACCACTTGGACTCTTCCTTGGTGGAAACCCTAGGCGCATGGGCCTAGTAGGGCTGGTGCCCTTGGCCCATGTAGGCCAAGGCACACCCCCTACAGCCCATGTGGCCCCCCGGGACAGGTGGCCCCACCCGGTGGGCCCACGGGACCCCTCCGGTGGTCCCGGTACAATACCGATGACCCCGAAACTTGTCCCGATGGCCGAAACAGCACTTCCTATATATAATTCTTTACCTCCGGACCATTCCGGAACTCCTCGTGACGTCCGGGATCTCATCCGGGACTCTGAACAACATTCGGGTTACTGCATATACATATCTTCACAACCCTAGCGTCACCGAACCTTAAGTGTGTAGACCCTACGGGTTCGGGAGACAAGCGGACATGACCGAGACGACTCTCCGGTCAATAACCAACAGCGGGATCTGGATACCCATGTTGGCTCCCACATGCTCCACGATGATCTCATCGGATGAACCACGATGTCGAGGATTCAATCAACCCCGTATGCAATTCCCTTTGTCAATCGATATGTTACTTGCCCGAGATTCGATCGTCGGTATCCCAATACCTCGTTCAATCTCGTTACCGGCAAGTCACTTTACTCGTACCGTAATGCATGATCCCGTGACCAGACACTTGGTCACTTTGAGCTCATTATGATGATGCATTACCGAGTGGGCCCAGTGATACCTCTCCGTCATATGGAGTGACAAATCCCAGTCTTGATCCATGTCACCCAACAGACACTTTCGGAGATACCCGTAGTCTACCTTTATAGTCACCCAGTTATGTTGTGATGTTTGGTATACCCAAAGCACTCCTACGGTATCCGGGAGTTACACGATCTCATGGTCTAAGGAAAAGATACTTGACATTGGAAAACTCTAGCAAACGAACTATACGATCTTGTGCTATGTTTAGGTTTGGGTCTTGTCCATCACATCATTCTCCTAATGATGTGATCTCGTTATCAATGACATCCAATGTCCATAGTCAGGAAACCATGACTATCTGTTGATCAACGAGCTAGTCAACTAGAGGCTTACTAGGGACATGTTGGTGTCTGTTATTCACACATGTATTACGATTTCCGGATAACACAATTATAGCATGAATAAAGACAATTATCATGAACAAGGAAATATAATAATAATGCTTTTATTATTGCCTCTAGGGCATATTTCCAACAGTCTCCCACTTGCACTAGAGTCAATAATCTAGTTACATTGTGATGAATCGAACACCCATGGAATTCTGATGTTGATCATGTTTTGCTCTAGGGAGAGGTTTAGTCAACGGATCCGCTACATTCAGGTCCGTATGTACTTTACAAATCTCTATGTCTCCATCTTGAATATTTTCACGAATGGAGTTGAAGCGACGCTTGATGTGCCTTGTCTTCTTGTGAAACCTGGGCTCCTTGGCAAGAGCGATGGCTCCAGTGTTGTCACAGAAGAGCTTGATCGGCCCCGACGCATTGGGTATGACTCCTAGGTCGGTGATGAACTCCTTCACCCATATTGCTTCATGTGCTGCCTCCGAGGCTGCCATGTACTCCGCTTCACATGTAGATCCCGCCACGACGCTTTGCTTGCAACTGCACCAGCTTACTGCCCCACCATTCAAAATATACACGTATCCGGTCTGTGACTTAGAGTCATCCAGATCTGTGTCGAAGCTAGCGTCGACGTAACCCTTTACGACGAGCTCTTCGTCACCTCCATAAACGAGAAACATTTCCTTAGTCCTTTTCAGGTACTTCTGGATATTCTTGACCGCTGTCCAGTGTTCCTTGCCGGGATTACTTTGGTACCTTCCTACCAAACTTACGGCAAGGTTTACATCAGGTCTGGTACACAGCATGGCATACATAATAGAACCTATGGCTGATGCATAGGGGATGACGCTCATCTCTTCTATATCTTCTGCCGTGGTCAGACATTGAGCTGAGCTCAATTTCATACCTTGCAACACAGGCAAGAACCCCTTCTTAGACTGATCCATATTGAACTTCTTCAATATGTTATCAAGGTATGTGCTTTGTGAAAGACCTATGAGGCGTCTCGATCTATCTCTATAGATTTTGATGCCTAATATATAAGCAGCTTCTCCAAGGTCCTTCATTGAAAAACTTTTATTCAAGTAGGCCTTGATGCTGTCCAAGAGTTCTATATCATTTCCCATCAAAAGTATGTCATCTACATATAATATGAGAAATGCTACAGAGCTCCCACTCACTTTCTTGTAAACGCAGGCTTCTCCATAAGTTTGCGTGAACCCAAACGCTTTGATCATCTCATCAAAGCGAATGTTCCAACTCCGAGATGCTTGCACCAGCCCATAAATCGAGCGTTGGAGCTTGCACACCTTGTCAGCATTCTTAGGATCGACAAAACCTTCCGGCTGCATCATATACAATTCCTCCTTAAGGAAACCATTAAGGAATGCCGTTTTGACGTCCATTTGCCATATCTCATAATCGTAGAATGCGGCAATTGCTAACATGATTCGGACGGACTTTAGCTTCGCTACCGGTGAGAAAGTCTCATCGTAGTCAACCCCTTGAACTTGTCGATAACCCTTAGCGACAAGTCGAGCTTTATAGATGGTCACATTACCATCCGCGTCTGTCTTCTTCTTAAAGATCCATTTATTTTCTATGGCTCGCCGTTCAACGGGCAAGTCAGTCAAAGTCCATACTTCGTTTTCATACATGGATCCTATCTCGGATTTCATGGCTTCTAGCCATTTGTCGGAATCCGGGCCCGCCATCGCTTCTTCATAGTTCGAAGGTTCACCGTTGTCTAACAACATGATTTCCAAGACAGGGTTGCCGTACCACTCTGGTGCGGAACGTGTCCTTGTGGACCTTCGAATTTCAGTAGGAGCTTGATCAGAAGTATCTTGATCATTATCATTAACTTCCTCTCTAGTCGGTGCAGGCACCTCAGGAACATTTTCTTGAGTTGCGCCACTTTCCAGTTCAAGAGGTAATACTTCATCAAGCTCTACTTTCGTCCCACTTACTTCTTTCGAGAGAAACTCTTTCTCTAGAAAGGACCCATTCTTGGCAACAAAGATCTTGTCTTCGGATCTTAGGTAGAAGGTATACCCAATAGTTTCTTTAGGGTATCCTATGAAGACGCATTTTTCCGACTTGGGTTCGAGCTTCTCAGGTTGAAGTTTCTTGACATAAGCATCGCATCCCCAAACTTTTAGAAACGATAGCTTAGGTTTCTTCCCAAACCATAATTTATACGGTGTCGTCTCAACGGATTTCGACGGAGCCCTATTTAAAGTGAATGCAGCAGTCTCTAAAGCATAGCCCCAAAAAGATAGCGGTAAATCGGTAAGAGACATCATAGATCGCACCATATCTAATAGAGTGCGATTACGACGTTCGGACACACCGTTACGCTGAGGTGTTCCAGGCGGCGTGAGTTGTGAAACTATTCCACATTTTCTTAAGTGTGTGCCAAACTCGTGACTCAAGTATTCTCCTCCACGATCTGATCGTAGAAACTTGATTTTCCTGTCACGTTGATTTTCAACCTCACTCTGAAATTCCTTGAACTTTTCAAAGGTTTCAGACTTGTGTTTCATTAAGTAGATATACCCATACCTACTTAAATCATCGGTGAGGGTGAGAACATAACGATAGCCACCGCGAGCCTCAACACTCATTGGACCGCACACATCAGTATGTATGATTTCCAATAAGTCGGTTGCTCGCTCCATTGTTCCTGAGAACGGAGTCTTGGTCATTTTACCCATAAGGCATGGTTCGCACGTGTCAAATGATTCATAATCAATAGACTCTAAAAGTCCATCTGCATGGAGCTTCTTCATGCGTTTGACACCTATGTGACCAAGGCGGCAGTGCCACAAGTATGTGGGACTATCATTATCAACCTTACTTCTTTTGGTACTCACATTGTGAACATGTGTAGCATCACGTTCGAGATTCATAAAGAATAAACCATTCACCATAGGAGCATGACCATAAAACATATCTCTCATATAAATAGAACAACCATTATTCTCGGATTTAAATGAGTAGCCATCTCGAATTAAACGAGATCCCGATACAATGTTCATGCTCAAAGCTGGCACTAAATAACAATTATTAAGGTTTAAAACTAATCCCGAAGGGAGATGCAGAGGTAGCGTGCCGACGGCGATCACATTGACCTTGGAACCATTCCCGACGCGCATCGTCACCTCGTCCTTTGCCAGTTTCCGCTTATTCCGCAGCCCCTGCTTTGAGTTATAAATGTGAGAAACTGCACCGGTATCAAATACCCAGGAGCTACTACGGGCACTAGTAAGGTACACATCAATTACATGTATATCACATATACCTTTTGTTTTGCCGGCCTTCTTATCCGCTAAGTACTTAGGGCAGTTCCGCTTCCAGTGACCGCTTCCCTTGCAATAAAAGCACTCAGTCTCGGGCTTGGGTCCATTCTTTGGCTTCTTCCCGGCAGCTTGCTTGCCGGGCGCGGCAACCTCCTTGCCGTCCTTCTTGAAGTTCTTTTTACCCTTGCCTTTCTTGAACTTAGTGGTTTTATTGACCATCAACACTTGATGTTCCTTCTTGACTTCTACCTCCGCTGATTTCAGCATTGAGAACAACTCAGGAATGGTCTTTTGCATCCCCTGCATGTTGAAGTTCATCACGAAGCTCTTGTAGCTTGGTGGAAGCGACTGGAGGATTCTGTCAATGACCGCATCATCCGGGAGATTAACTCCCAGCTGAGACAAGCGGTTATGCAACCCAGACATAGTGAGTATGTGCTCACTGACAGAACTATTTTCCTCCATCTTACAGCTGAAGAACTTATCGGAGACTTCATATCTCTCGATCCGGGCATGAGCTTGAAAAACCATTTTCAGCTCTTCGAACATCTCGTATGCTCCATGTCTCTCAAAACGTTTTTGGAGCCCCGGCTCTAAGCTGTAAAGCATGCCGCACTGAACGAGGGAGTAGTCGTCAACACGTGTCTGCCAAGCGTTCATAACGTCTTGGTTCTGTGGGACGGGAGGATCACCTAGCGGTGCTTGTAGGACATAATCTTTCTTGGCAGCTATGAGGATGATCCTCAGGTTCCGGACCCAGTCCATATAGTTGCTGCCATCGTCTTTCAGCTTGGTTTTCTCTAGGAACGCGTTGAAGTTGAGGACTACGTTGGCCATTTGATCTACAAGACATATTGCAAAGATTTTAGACTAAGTTCATGATAATTAAGTTCATCTAATCAAATTATTAATGAACTCCCACTTAGATTAGACATCCCTCTAGTCATCTAAGTATTACATGATCCGAGTTAACTAGACCGTGTCCGATCATCACGTGAGACGGACTAGTCAACGTCGGTGAACATCTTCATGTTGATCGTATCTTCTATACGACTCATGCTCGACCTTTCGGTCTTCTGTGTTCTGAGGCCATGTCTGTACATGCTAGGCTCGTCAAGTCAACCTAAGTGTTTGCATGTGTAAATCTGTCTTACACCCGTTGTATGTGAACGTCTGAATAAAACACCCGATCATCACGTGGTGTTTTGAAACAGCGAACTGTCGCAGCGGTGCACAGTTAGGGGGAACACTTCTTGAAATTATTGTGAGGGATCATCTTATTTACTACCGTCGTTCTAAGTAAACAAGATGCAAAACATGATAAACATCACATGCAATCAAATAATAAACGTGACATGATATGGCCAATATCACATAGCTCCTTTGATCTCCATCTTGGGGCTCCATGATCATCTTGTCACCGGCTTGACACCATGATCTCCATCATCATGATCTCCATCATCGTGTCTCCATGAAGTTGCTCGCCAACTATTACTTCTACTACTATGGCTAACGCGTTTAGCAATAAAGTAAAGTAATTTACATGGCGTTTCTCAATGACACGCAGGTCATATAAAAGAATAAAAGACAACTCCTATGGCTCCTGCCGGTTGTCATACTCATCGACATGCAAGTCGTGATTCCTATTACAATAGCATGAACATCTCATACATCACATATAGATCATTCATCATTCATCACAACTTTGGCCATATCATATCACAAACCACTTGCTGCAAAAACAAGTTAGACGTCCTCTAATTGTTGTTGCAAGTTTTACGTGGCTGAATTACGGTTCTAGCAAGAACGTCTTCTTACCTACGTTAAAGCCACAACGTGATTTGTCAACTTCTATTTACCCTTCATAAGGACCCTGTTCATCGAATCCGCTCCAACTAAAGTGGGAGAGACAGACACCCGCCAGCCACCTTATGCAACTAGTGCATGTTAGTCGGTGGAACCGGTCTCACGTAAGCGTACGTGTAAGGTTGGTCCGGGCCGCTTCATCCCACAATACCGCTGAAGCAAGAAAAGACTAGTAACGGCAAGAAAGTTGACAAATCTACGCCCACAACAAATTGTGTTCTACTCGCGCAAGAAGAACTACGCATAGACCTAGCTCATGATGCCACTGTTGGGGAACGTTGCAGAAAACAAAAATTTTCCTACTCGTTTCACCAAGATCATCTAGGAGTTCATCTAGTAACGAGTCATCGGATGCATCTACATACCTTTGTAGATCGCGCACGGAAGCGTTCAAAGAACGGTGATGATGTAGTCATACTCGACGTGATCCAAATCACCGATGACCAAGCGCCGAACGGACGGCACCTCCGCGTTCAACACACGTACGGAACGGGAGACGTCTCCTCCTTCTTGATCCAGCAAGGGGGAAGGAGAGGTTGACGAAGATCCAGCAGCACGACGGCGTGGTGGTGGATGCAGGGCGTCACAGTAGCAGGGCTTCGCCTATACTACGAGGGAGAGACGTAACGGGGAGAGAGGGAGGCGCCAGGAGCTGGTCTATGAAGTCCCTCCTCTCCCCCACTATATATAGGGGTGCCAAGGGGGGTTGGTGCGCAGCCTAGGAGATCCAATCTCCTATGGCCGGCGGCCAAGGGGAGGTTTCCCTCCCCCCCAAGGCACCTAGGGGTGCCTTCCACCACTTGGACTCTTCCTTGGTGGAAACCCTAGGCGCATGGGCCTAGTAGGGCTGGTGCCCTTGGCCCATGTAGGCCAAGGCGCACCCCCTACAGCCCATGTGGCCCCCCGGGACAGGTGGCCCCACCCGGTGGGCCCACGGGACCCCTCCGGTGGTCCCGGTACAATACCGATGACCCCGAAACTTGTCCCGATGGCCGAAACAGCACTTCCTATATATAATTCTTTACCTCCGGACCATTCCGGAACTCCTCGTGACGTCCGGGATCTCATCCGGGACTCTAAACAACATTCGGGTTACTGCATATACATATCTTCACAACCCTAGCGTCACCGAACCTTAAGTGTGTAGACCCTACGGGTTCGGGAGACAAGCAGACATGACCAAGACGACTCTCCGGTCAATAACCAACAGCGGGATCTGGATACCCATGTTGGCTCCCACATGCTCCGCGATGATCTCATCGGATGAACCACGATGTCAAGGATTCAATCAACCCCGTATGCAATTCCCTTTGTCAATCGATATGTTACTTGCCCGAGATTCGATCGTCGGTATCCCAATACCTCGTTCAATCTCGTTACCGGCAAGTCACTTTACTCGTACCGTAATGCATGATCCCGTGACCAGACACTTGGTCACTTTGAGCTCATTATGATGATGCATTACCGAGTGGGCCTAGTGATACCTCTCCGTCATACGGAGTGACAAATCCCAGTCTTGATCCATGTCACCCAACAGACACTTTTGAAGATACCCGTAGTCTACCTTTATAGTCACCCAGTTACGTTGTGACGTTTGGTATACCCAAAGCACTCCTACGGTATCCGGGAGTTACACGATCTCATGGTCTAAGGAAAAGATACTTGACATTGGAAAACTCTAGCAAACAAACTATACGATCTTGTGCTATGTTTAGGATTGGGTCTTGTCCATCACATCATTCTCCTAATGATGTGATCTCGTTATCAATGACATCCAATGTCCATACTCAGGAAACCATGACTATCTGTTGATCAACGAGCTAGTCAACTAGAGGCTTACTAGGGACATGTTGGTGTCTGTTATTCACACATGTATTACGATTTCCGGATAACACAATTATAGCATGAATAAAGACAATTATCATGAACAAGGAAATATAATAATAATGCTTTTATTATTGCCTCTAGGGCATATTTCCAACAGTAAATTGGTAAGAGGCATCATAGATCGCACCATATCTAATAGAGTGCGATTACAACGTTCGGACACACCATTACGCTGAGGTGTTCCAGGCGGCGTGAGTTGTGAAACTATTCCACATTTTCTTAAGTGTGTGCCAAATTCGTGACTCAAGTATTCTCCCCCACGATCTGATCGCAAGAACTTGATTTTCCTGTCACGTTGATTCTCAACCTCACTCTAAAATTCCTTGAACTTTTCAAAGGTCTCAGACTTGTGTTTCATTAAATAGACATAACCATATCTACTCAAGTCATCAATGAGGGTGAGAACATAACGATAGCCACCGCGAGCCTCAACACTCATTGGACCGCACACATCAGTATGTATGATTTCCAATAAGTTGGTTGCTCGCTCCATTGTTCCTGAGAACGGAGTCTTGGTCATTTTACCCATGAGGCATGGTTCGCACGTGTCAAATGATTCATAATCAAGAGACTCTAAAAGGCCATCTGCATGGAGCTTATTCATGCGTTTGACACCTATGTGACCAAGGCGGCAGTGCCACAAGTATGTGGGACTATCATTATCAACCTTACATCTTTTGGTATTCACACTATGAATATGTGTAGCATTATGCTCGAGATTCATCAAGAATAAACCATTCACCATCGGAGCATGACCATAAAACATATCTCTCATATAAATAGAACAACCATTATTCTCGGATTTAAATGAGTAGCCATCTCGAATTAAACGAGATCTTGATACAATGTTCATGCTCAAAGCTGGCACTAAATAACAATTATTGAGGTTTAAAACTAATCTCGTAGGTAAATGTAGAGGTAGCGTGCCGACGGCGATCACATCGACCTTGGAACCATTCCCGACGCGCATGGTCACCTCGTCCTTCGCCGGTCTCCGCTTATTCCACAACTCCTGCTTTGAGTTACAAATGTGAGCAACTGCACCGGTATCAAATACCCAGGAGCTACTACGAGTACTGGTAAGGTACACATCAATTACATGTATATCACATATACCTTTCGTGATGCCGGCCTTCTTGTCCGCTAAGTATTTGGGGCAGTTCCGCTTCCAGTGACCACTTCCCTTGCAATAAAAGCACTCAGTCTCGGGCTTGGGTCCATTCTTTGGCTTCTTCCCGGCAGCTTGCTTACCGGGCGCGGCAACTCCCTTGCCGTCCTTCTTGAAGTTCTTCTTACCCTTGCCTTTCTTGAACTTAGTGGTTTTATTCACCATCAACACTTGATGTTCCTTTTTGACTTCTACCTCTGCTGATTTTAGCATTGCAAATACTTCAGGAATGGTCTTTTCCATCCCCTGCATATTGAAGTTCATCACAAAGCTCTTGTAGCTCGGTGGAAGCGACTGAAGGATTCTGTCAATGACCGCGTCATCCGGGAGATTAACTCCCAGCTGAGTCAAGCGGTTATGTAACCCAGACATAGTGAGTATGTGCTCACTGACAGAACTGTTTTCCTCCATCTTACAGCTAAAGAACTTGTCGGAGACTTCGTATCTCTCGACCCGGGCATGAGCTTGAAAAACCATTTTCAGCTCTTCGAACATCTCATATGCTCCGTGTCTCTCAAAACGCTTTTGGAGCCCCGGTTCTAAGCTGTAAAGCATGCCGCACTGAACGAGGGAGTAATCATCAGTACGTGGCTACCAAGCGTTCATAACGTCTTGTTCTGCAGGGAGAGCAGGTGCTTCACCTAGCGGTGCTTGTAGGACATAATCTTTCTTGGCAGCTATGAGGATGATCCTCAGGTTCCGGACCCAGTCCGTATAGTTGCTGCCATTGTCTTTCAGCTTAGTTTTCTCTAGGAACGCGTTGAAGTTTAGGACAACGTTGGCCATTTGATCTACAAGACATGTTGTAAAGATTTTAGACTAAGTTCATGATAATTAAGTTCATCTAAATTATTCAATGAACTCCCACTCAGATAGACATCCCTCCAGTCATCTAAGTATAACATGATCCGAGTTAACTAGGCCGTATCCGATCATCACGTGAGACGGACTAGTCAACGTCGGTGAACATCTTCATGTTGATCGTATCTTCTATACAACTCATGCTCGACCTTTCGGTCTTCTGTGTTCCGAGGCCATGTCTGTACATGCTAGGCTCGTCAAGTCAACCTAAGTGTTTGCATGTGTAAATCTGTCTTACACCCGTTGTATGTGAACGTTGGAATCTATCACACCCGATCATCATGTGGTGCTTCGAAACAACGAATTGTCGCAACGGCGCACAGTTAGGGGAAACATTTTCTTGAAATTATTATGAGGGATCATCTTATTTAATACCGTCGTTCTAAGTAAACAAGATGCAAAAACATGATAAACATCACATGCAATCAAATAATAGTGACATGATATGGCCAATATCATATAGCTCCTGTGACCTCCATCTTGGGGCTCCATGATCATCTTGTCACCGGCATGACACCATGATCTCCATCATCGTGTCTCCATGAAGTTGCTCGCCAACTATTACTTCTACTACTATGGCTAACACGTTTAGCAATAAAGTAAAGTAATTTACATGGCGTTTCTCAATGACACGCAGGTCATACAAAAAAATAAAGACAACTCCTATGGCTCCTGCCGGTTGTCATACTCATCGACATGCAAGTCATGATTCCTATTACAAGAACATGATCTCATACATCACATATATCATTCATCACAACTTTGGCCATATCACATCACAAAACACTTGCTGCAAAAACAAGTTAGACGTCCTCTAATTGTTGTTGCAAGTTTTACGTGGCTGCAAGAGGGTTCTAGCAAGAACGTTTTCTTACCTACGTTAAAGCCACAACGTGATTTGTCAACTTCTATTTACCCTTCATAAGGACCCTTTTCGTCGAATCCGCTCCAACTAAAGTGGGAGAGACAGACACCCGCCAGCCACCTTATGCAACTAGTGCATGTCAGTCGGTGGAACCGGTCTCACGTAAGCGTACGTGTAAGGTTGGTCCGGGCCACTTCATCCCACAATACCGCTGAAGCAAAATAAGACTAGTAGCGGCAAGAAAGTTGACAACATCTACGTCCACAACAAATTGTGTTCTACTCGTGCAAAGAGAACTACGCATAGACCTAACTCATGATGCCACTGTTGGGGAACGTTGCAGAAAACAAAAAAATTTCTCTACGTTTCACCAAGATCTATCTATGGAGTCATCTAGCAACGAGAGGGGAGTGCATCTACATACCCTTGTAGATCGCGAGCGAAAGCGTTCAAGAGAACGGGGATGAAGGAGTCATACTCGTCGTGATCCAAATCACCGGAGATCCTAGCGCCGAACGAACGGCACCTCCGTGTTCAACACACGTACGGTCAGCGTGACGTCTCCTCCTTCTTGATCCAGCAAGGGGGAAGGAGAGGTTGATGAAGATCCAGCAGCACGACGGCGTGGTGGTGGATGCAGCAGTCACCGCAGCAGGGCTTCGCCGAGCTTCTGCGAGAGGGAGAGGTGTAGCAGGGGAGAGGCAGGCGCCAAGGCTTCAGGGTGCGGCTGCCCCTCCCTCCCCCCCCCTTTATATAGGCCCCCTGGGGGGCGCCGACCCTGGAGATTGAATCTCCCAAGGGGGGCGGCGGACAGGGGGTGGAGTACCCCCCAAGGCAAGTGCCCCCCCCCCACCCTAGGGTTTCCAACCCTAGGCGC